>NW_016808932.1:2396878-2407344 GCF_001698545.2 Rhinopithecus bieti | reverse complement strand
GTCTCGGCCTCCCAAAGTGCTGGGATTACAGGCTTGAGCCACCGCGCCCGGCCCTGGTTAATTTTTTTTGTATTTTTAGTAGAGATGGGATTTCACCATGTTAGCCAAGATGGTCTCAATCTCCTGACCCCATGATCTGCCAGCCTCGGCCTCCCAAAGTGCTGGCAATTACAGGCATGAGCCACTGCGCCTGGCTTCATCTTAGTTTTTAACAAACAAGTTTAAAAAGTAATAAAACAAAACAGAAAAACAGGGAAAAAAGCATACAGAATAAGGATATAAATAAGAAAAATATTTTTGTACAGCTGTACAATGTGTGTGTTTTCAGCTAAGTGTTAATACAACAGCCAAAAGTTTAAAAAAATTAAAGTTTATAAAGTAAAAACATTACAGTAAGCAAATGTTAACTTATTATTAAAGAAAAATCTTCAAATCAATGTGGAGTGGCCTGTGTGGACAGCTGACAGTAGCACACAGTAACCTGCTGGGCCTTCACGTTCACTCACCACTCACTCACTGACTCATCCAGAACAACTTCCAGTCCTGCAAGCTCCACTCACGGGAAGTGTTCTTTACGGGTGTACCATTTTTACTCTTAGATTTTTTGAAACAGTCTCACTCTGTTGCCCAGGCTGGAGTGCAGTGGTGCGATCTCGGCTCACTGCAACCTCCACCTCCCAGGTTCAAGCGACTCTCCTGCCTCAGCCTCCCACATAGCTGGAATTACAGGTGTGCACCACCACACCTGGCTAATTTTTATATTTTCAGTAGAGATGGGGTTTTGCCATGTTGGCCAGGCTGGTCTCGAACTCCTGACCTCAAGTGATCTGCCTGCCTCAGACTCCCAAACTAATAGGATTACAGGCAAGAGCCACCACACCCAGCCCATTTTGTATCTTTTATACAGTATTTTTAACTGTACCTTTTCTACGGCTAGATATATTTAAATCCACAAATACCTCCCGTTGCGCTGCAATCACCTACAGTATTCAGTATAGTCACATGCTGTACAGACTTAGTGCCTAGGAGCAATAGGCTATGCCACATAGCCTGGGGTGTAGCACATCACCTAAAGATGCATTTTTCAAAATCTTGAGTGACGCATGACTATAATTTTAAAATGAAGAGGATGTGTCAGGGTAGTGAAAAGGTGGTTGTAGGGAAGGTGACAGAGTGGACAGCACCTGAGCCAAGAGGTGAAAGGTTAGCAGAAGTATGCCAGACTGAAAAGAAACATTCATCCCAGTTAAAAAGGCTCACTTGTTTGTTCAATCAATATTTGGATTCCCATGAAGTGGCTGGCAGTATCCTAAGGGCTGGAGAGTCTATGAACAAGACAGACAAGGTCTCTGTTGTCAAGAATATCATAGTCTAAAAGAGAGAGTGAGGCAAGACAGATAAGTAAATGAACGAGAAATGTTCGGTTTGTGACGCCTACCACAAAGAAAATAAAGCAGGTTTATGAGTAAGGAATTGAAGTAATTTACACCGTGTCATCAGGTATGGTCTGAAATAGTAACAGTCTGACCTGAAATGACAAAAAAGATTCAACCATGCAGAGATCCTGGAAGAGAATCCAGAGTTTCCTCTGAGAATTTTACCTGGGGAAAGTGCCATGATCCCATCTTTTTAAAGATTATTACCCCTACTGCTGGGAAGAGAAGAAGACAAGAATGGAAGCAGAGACTTGCTGCTGGGCTACTGCAATGGTCCAGACGAGAGATGCCAGTGGCTTGGCCTAGGGTGACAGCAGTGACACTTCGAAGAAATGAGCAGATTCAGGATACACTCTGGAGGCAAAGCCAATATTGTGGATATAGGGAGTGAGAGGAGAAAAAAACAAATGAAGTGGCTTGAATACCTGGTAAACAGTAATGCCACTGACCAAGACTCGGAAGACTCGGGGAGGAACAAGTGCTGGCAGAGAATCAAGAGTTCTGTTTGGTTCAAATACGAACACACTCAACGTCAACTAGAAAGCAGAAGGGTAGTTTCCAGAGGCTGGGGGAAAGGGAGAAACGAATTGTTTAATGAATATAAAGTTTCAGTTTCTAGAAGAGTTATGGAAGTGGATGGTGGTGATGGTCGCACAACGTTAAGGATGTATTTAATACCACTGAACTGCATACTTTAAAAATGGTTAAGATAGGGCCGGGCATGGTGGCTGACGCCTGTAATCCTGGCACTTTGGGAGGCCGAGGTAGGTGGATCACTTGAGGTCCGGAGTTCGAGACCAGCCTGGCCAACATAGCGAAACCGTCTCTACTAAAAATACAAAAATTAGCCGGGTGTGGTGGGGCATGCCTGTAATCCCAGCTACTCGGGAGGCTAAGGCAGGGAGAATTGCTTGAACTCGAGAGGTGGAGATTGCAGTGAGCTGAAATCATGCCACTACGGTCCAGCCTGGGTGACAGAGTGAGACTCCGTATTAAAAAAGGTTAAGATGGGAAATTTTGGCTGGGCGCAGTGGCTCACACCTGTAATCCCAACACTTTGGGAGGCCGAGGTGGGTGGATCATCTGAGGTCAGGAGTTTAAGACTAGCCATGACCAACACGGAGAAATCCCATTTCTACTAAAAATACAAAATGAGCCAGACGTGGTGGCACATGCCTGTAATTCCAGCTACTCAGGAAGGCTGAAGCAGGAGAATTGTTTGAACCTGGCAGTCGGAGGTTGCCTGGGCAACAAGAGCGAAACTCGGTCTTAAAAAAAAAAAAAAAGATGGGAAATTTTATGTCGTATTTTACCACTTTGAAAAAAAAAAGATATCAACTAGGCAATCGGATATAAGAATTTGGGGATTTCTAGACAGATCTAGGCTGTTATCAACAACGGGCATCAACAGCATACCTCCAGAGATCACCTGAGTATTTAAACAATGGCCCAGAGGTCACCTGAGTCAGATAGAGAGGAAGGCAGAGGACAGAGTCCTGGCGCACACCACCACTCAGGGGTCCACAAGACAGACAAGGGACAACATGCCACCGTGAGGAGGTGTCTGAGGTGGCAGAAAACACAAGTCACAGAAGTCTGGTAATTCACATGATCGTCCAGACATCCCGGCCAATAAAAGAGACTTACAACACTCAGCTTCTCTGTTTGCCTAAGGTAAACTGGGAGGTCAGGTACAATTCCCTATTCTTCCCTTTTGACAGCTCCCCTGCCAATCCACTAAACGTAGAGTGATCACATAGTTTTATTAATGTTCTATTCATTTATATATTTTATTTACACACTTGAGCTTTGAGAGTAAAAAGAAGAGCTTTTTATAACCATGTCAGGACAACAGCATAACCCAGGGTTATCCTGGGTGCACTCTGGAGCGTAACCACCCCTTCTACACAACTAAGCACTCAACCTGGACTTCTAGACAAACTTATTAATGCTTTGGGTAAGACTTCCCCACCCGAGCTCCTTGCTGTTTCTCCCAGAAATTCTCACGTGGAAGAAAAATGAAAGGGTGCAGTGTGTTGGAGGGGTGGAATTCCACCAATCGAGTTATGCACAAAAAGCATAAAAGGAACTGGGGGTCCTTTTGAGTCACCCAGGAGGACACAGAACCCCCAAATTAAACGAAGGGCACCCATGCCAGCGCTGGCCGACCCTTGCCACCTGTGTCTTGGTTTCCCCCACTGTAATACTGGGAACCCCACCTCTCCCAGGCCTGCCGCCAGGATGAAGCGAGCATTATGTACCCCCTCTCTTAGCTCTGGACCGGGTAGGTGAAAAGCAGGGAGGTGTTCACAGAAGCAGTCACCACCGCTGAAGGGTCCTCAACTCGGGGTTCTAGTCCCAGCTCTGTCCTGGCCTAGCAACCCCTTCCCGCTTCAGGGACCAACGCGGTGGGCAGGTCCCTCACCCGTGCTGAGACCGGGACAGGAATGCGCACCTCTCCCCACCCTCGGACGCCCCGGCGGCGCCGCTGCAGAAGCCGGGAGGTCGACAAACGCGAGGAGTAAGGAAAAGGAGGAGGAAGGGAAGGAAGGAGGAAGGAATGGAGAAAGGGAAGGAAGGAGGAAGAACGAAGTGAGGAAAGAGGAGGAAGGAAGGAAGGGAGAAAGAGGGGCAAAAGAAAGGAGGATAGAAGGAGGAAGGAGAGGAAGGAAGGAGGGAGAAAGGGGAGGAAGAAGGAAAGGAACGTTAGAAGGGGAGAAAGGAAGGAATCAGGGAAGAAAGGGAAGGAAGAGAAGGAAGAACGAAGTGAGGAAATAGGATATCAGGGAAGAAAGGAGAGAGGAAAGGAAGAAGGAAGGGAGAGAGGGACAGAAAGGAGGAGGACGGAAGGAGGAAGGGAAGGAAGAAAGACGGAAGGGAAGGGGGAGGAAGAAGGGGAGGAAGAAAGGGAAGGGGGAGGAAGGAAGAAAGGGAAGGGGAAGGAAGGAAAGGGGGAGGAAGTAGGAGAAAGGTAAGGAAGGAAGGGAGGCAGGAAGGGAAGGAGGAAGGTAAGGAGGGGAGGCAGGAAAAAGGGAAGGAAGGAAGGAAGGACAGGAAGGGGAAAGAAATGAAGGGAAGGGGTAAGTTAAGGGGTGGGAAGACAGGGAGGAAGGAAAAAAGGAGGAAGGTAACGAAGGAAGGGAGGCAGGTAGAAGAGAAGGAAGGAAGGAGAAAGTAAAGGAAAGGGGAGGAAGGAAGGAAGAAGGGAAGGGGAGGAGGGGAAGGGCGGCCACTGACCTGCTTGAAGGTGCTGCTGAGGAAGTAGACGAGCGACAGCCCGAAGACCAGGGCGAGCACCCACCTCTTCCGCAGAAGCCGGCGCCACACCATGGCCGCCAGGTTCACCATCCCGGCGCGGACTTGGGGCGCGGCGGCCGGGGCGCGGAACGCGGCAGGCCCGGGGCCCGGGCGGCATGGCCCCTACCCCTACGCGCCCGGCAGCCCCATCCCTCCAGGAGGGCGCCGGCCCCGCGGCCCGCGGCCCAGTCGACTCCCAGCAGCTCTTCGCGCAGCCCCACGTGACCCCGCCCTACGCCCCCGCCTCCGCCCCGCAGCGACATGGGCTAGTCGCGCAAGATCTCCTCATCATTGGTCCCTACGGAGCGGCGGCTTCCTATTGGTTAAATGTCGGAAAAGGGGGCTGGCAATCGCGCGAGTGCAAAGAGCGTAGCCGTGCACGGGTCCTAGCGCCGGACCCGGCCATGGCGAGAAACCACCGAATAGGAGGCCGGAAGCGTCGGAAGTCACGTGCTGCCCGGGCTGCGCGGGTGATTGGCTTGGCTGGACCTGAATGAGGCGGCTGTGGTTGCTGAATTGTCTGGGCAGGTAAAAAGAGAACGCATTTTTTTTTATTTTCTCCCAGCATGGTCTGTGTAGTCTCCTGCCCTTGCAGTCCCAGAGCGTTTTGCCCTGTGTGTTGGTTGCAGGGATGAAAAGCGCTCGCGACGTTGTGCCCGAAGTGCACCTGCCGGCTTCCAGTCCAAGTGATGCAGGCGATGCTCCGCTGAGTGCATTTCGATGCAGTCCTGTAACGGGACCCGGGGGCTCAACTTGAACCATCGCAAGCATCGAAAAGTCTAGGTGCAGTCCTTCAAAGGGACATACGGAGCAGAGGGTTAAAAGGCCTTTCATTCATTCAGATGCATCCCGCGTGCAAAATGTATTCCAGAATTATGTACGGCCTGCTTCCAACAGAGAATCCGAAGCCTCTTCCAATACAAGCATCCGAAAGTAGAGGCTCGAGCATTCGATTTAGGAGGCGGTGTTAAATGTGTGGATGAAAACTTTGGAATACTGAATTTTATTTTCCCCCAAGGATTTGCAATGTGGGATAATGGGGGGAGGGGCGAGAGGGAGATTAAGTTGAGATTGTAAATTCTTGAAAAATATTTATATAATGACCTTTTCTTTATATACGAAGATGCTGCTGCCGACCGGTTTGTTACCTAATTTTCAAAAGAGAAAGGGGGCTTCACTGGCAAGTCGTTTCTAATCAGTGGCCCTAGTGACACCATTGCTGCCCCCTCAAGAAGCCTGGTCAGGATTAGGAAGTCATTCAACAGCCAATAATCGTGCCCTGAACTGATAGTCAGACACCATCTGACTGATAGAGACACCCTATATCTACAGTATTGGCTCTGCCTGCAGAGACAAGAAGATATTCACAGAGGCTAAACCTATTCATGGGAAGTAGGTGGCCCTTGTTGCCTTGCTAGGGTGAAAGGTGGGACAGGGAGCAAGGGATCTAGAAAAGGGGATCGGGGAGACCCACAGATGTTTTATTCATTGAGTAAGTATTTGTTGAGTGCTACTCTGTGCCAGACAGTGTCCTAGATGCTGAGGCAGAGGGGTGAACCAAGTAGACAGGGTCCCTGCTTTCATGAATGGCATTTATATTCTACTGGGGGGACAAATCATAAATAAATAAGTAAACATGAACAAATAAGTGCCATGAAGAATATAAAACAGGTCAACATTATGGGGGGTCAGGAGAATGAGAAGAGAAGGCCCTGGAAAGAGGTGACATTTGCCTTGCAGGACCAAGCCCTGCCACATTTAGAGGAGAAAGTATTCCAAGAGGAGGGCACAGCAAGTGCAAAGGCCCTGAGGCAGGGACATGCTGACACATTAGAGGAACAGAAGAGCCACTGTGGGTGGACAGGAGTGGGAAAAGGGAGAATGGGAGGAAATGTAGTTGGAAACAGATGATGCTACATCAGGAAGAACCTGTAGGCTGTGGACAGAGCTTGGGTTTGATTCTGATTGCACTGGACAGCCATTGGAGGGTTTAAAACATATTTTCTGGCTTCCCCAATCAGGACTCTTAGTTTGACAATAGGATGAAATACAATACATTAAGAGTTTCAAAGAGGGCTGGGCACGGTAGCTCATGCCTGTAATCCCAGCACTTTGGGAGGCCAAGGGAGGCAGATCCCTTGAGGTCAGAAGTTTGAGACCAGCCTAGTCAATGTGGTGAAACCCCATCTCTACTGAAAATACAAAAATTAGGCAGGCATGGTGTCACATGCCTGTAAGCCTGTAATTTTAGCCACTCTGTAGGCTGAGGCAGGAGAAGCACTTGAACCTGGGAGGCAGAGTTTGCAGTGAGCCAAGATCGCACCACTGCATTCCAGCCTGGGTGACAGAGCAAGACTCCGTCTTAAAAAAAAAGGAAAAAAAAAAAGGAGTTTCAAAGAGGGATCACTGAGAGGCTACCCAGAGACACTGAGCAGATGGAATTATCTGCTTATAGCTACCAACAATGTCCTAAGGCTTCTTAGCAGATTCAAGGTATCACAGGGACTATTCATCCAAGTGTTCTGTTCCATCCAGGTTTGGAGTCTCTGACAAGCTCCCCTGACTCTGCATCCCTCTGGAGACGAAGAGGAGGGGGAGGCGGCCTGTCCTCTCTGGGATCCAGTGGTCACGTCCCCCTCAGGAGTCCCAAATGCCTACCTCCAGTGTCGTCAACATGGAGTTCTGAAGTCCATGTGGCTCTTCACAGTGAATCAGGTGATATGTCTCCAAGAGAATTTGCATCTTTACTACTTCTTGATTAAATGTGAGAGCTGGAAGGAAGCTTTGGTTTGACCACTCCACCCCTCCCATGTAACACATGGGGAATCTGAAGCCACAGAGAGGTTACTGATGTGTCTAGGGTCACACAGAGAGGTTACTGATGTGTCTAGGGTCACAGAGAGGTTACTGATGTGTCTAGGGTCGCACAGAGAGGTTACTGATGTGTCTACGGTCGCACCCAGGGGATTGGTTGTGTGCTGTTGTTTTATTGTGTGTGTCTGTGTGTGAGGTCGCCACAGTATGTTTTGATTTTTTTTGTTAATAGTGTTGTCCCCCCCATGATGTATTGTGTTATTTTTGTGGTTATGTGTGCGTACAGAGAGGTTACTGATTTGGCTAGGGTCGCATGTTAGCGGCAGCATCCACCCAGAATCCATGTCTCCTGCCAGTCCACTACCCACTTCACTTCATCCGGCACCTCTTGGCTGCACAGTTCACTGCATTATCCTCTCACATGAGGACTTCCTCCTCCTCCGAGTCTCATCGTCCTCCTCTGTGAAATGCGGTGCTAGCTTTCCTCATGGGATAGAATGTCACATTGAGGATGGAATGGCATGAAAGATTGAAGTACACATTGGAAAATGCCAGAGAGCACTAGGGGTCTAAGATATGACTAGTGCGGGTTTGCAGTTTACAATTACCTTGGCAATCTGACAGGCAGTGGGAGTGTTGGGAGACTCTGGCTCACCCATGTGTTGGGTTTTAGGTGTTAAGGAAGATGCAGAGACGCCACAGCAGCAACACGGATAACATTCCACCTGAAAGGTAGGCATCCCTGGTTCTGTTCCATCTGAGGGCTCTGGGCTTCGGGTGGTGAAGGGCAACCCGAAACTGGATTGAACAATGCCTCCCACTCAGTGTTAGTTGTTAGAGTTGCAGAGATGGCCTCATACTAAACATTCAATGCATAATAGCTTGCTCTTTCTTTCATGCTAAATTTCAAAGCCTTGTGTGACAGGTGAGCCACCTGACTCATTGTATCAATGAATGTACCTGTGGATTTTAATTTATGGAGATGTCTTTGTCCATACAGGCTGCTATCACAAAAATGTCATAGAATGGGTGGTTTCAACAACAAATGTTTATCTCTCACAGTGCTGGAGGCTAGGAAGTCCAAGGTGAAAGCTCCAGCATGTTCAGTGTCTGCGAAAGGCCCACTTTCTGGTTCACTGGTGGCCATTCTCTTGCTATGTCCTAATGTGGTGAAGGGAAGGGGATCTGTCTGGGTCTCCTTTTTAAGGGCACTAATCCCATTCGTGAAGAGCCCATCTCATCACCTAATCATTCTCAAAGGCCCACCTTCTAGTACTATCACATTGCAGGTTAGATATCTTTTTTGAGAGAGGGTCTTGCTCTGTTATCTGTTACTGCACTGCTGGAATGCAGTGGTGATCATGGCTCATTATAGCCTCCAAATCCTAGGCTCAAGCAATCCTCCTGCCTCAGCCTCCTGAGTAGCTGGGACTACAGGCATGTGCCACCATACCTAGCTAATTTTTAAATTTCTTTTGGTAGAGATGGGGTCTCACTAAGTTGTCCAGACTGGCCTGAAACTCCTGGGCTCAAACGATCTTCCTACCTTGACCTCTCAAAGCCCTGGGATTATAGGTGTGAACCACTATGGCTGGCGTGGGTTAGCTTTCCACATAAGAATCTGCAGAGGACACAAACATTGAGATCATAGCTCTGAGAAACAACACGGAGAGGCTAATGACATTGAAAGATGAGATTTTTATTTCTTCCATTTCTCAAGAGGAGGGGCATACTGCTGCATGCAGGGCCACCTGGGGAAGCACCAGCATCAGTCAGGGGGCAGAAAGGACCAAGGAAAAGCATAGGTCACAGCCTTTATTGTGTTTTCTGGGGGAAAGAAAGACAAGTCAGGGGAAATAGTTTAGGACTGGCTAGTTTGAATCATATTGGTGGGCTCTGGGGTATCAAGGTGGTCTCTCTCTTTTTTTTTTTTTTTTTTTTTGAGATAGGATCTTCCTCTGTTGCCCAGGCTAGAGTGCAGTGGCATGATCTCGGCTCACTGCAGCCTCGACCTCTCAGGCTCAAGTGATCCTCCTACCTCAGCCTTCCGAGTAGCTGGGACTGAAGGCATGCACCACCATGCCCGGCTAATTTTTGTATTTGTAGAGACAGGGTTTTGTTATGTTTCCCAGGCTGGTCTCAAGCGACCTGCCCACCTTGGCCGCCCAAGTTTCCGCTCTCTGGGATTATAAGCACAAGCCACCATGCGCAGCCTCAAGGTGCTCTTTAGTTTGGTATCTGGCCCTGGATGATTTAGGACAGGATGCGTTTGTAAAACTTAGATGAAGGAAGGGCCATGCAGTGACTCACGCCTGTAGTCTCAACACTTTGGGAGACCAAGGTGGGAGGATAGCCTGAGTCCAGGAGTTAGAGACCAGCCTAGGTGACATGGGGAGATCCTGTCTCTACAAAAAAAAATTTTAAACTAGCCAGGCATGGTGGTGCATGTCTATAATCTCAGCACTTTGGGAAGCCAAGGTGGGAGGATCGCTTGAGCCCAGAAGTTTGAGACCAGCCTGCGCAAAATAGGGAGACCCCATCTCTACAAAAAATAAAAACTAACCCAATATGGTGGCATGCATCTGTGGCCCTAGTTACTCAGGAGGCAGAGGTGGGAGGATTGCTTGAGCCTAGGTGGCGGAGGTTGCAGTGAGCTATGATTGCACCACTGCATTCCAGCATGGGCAACAGAGTGAAACCCTGTCTCAAAAAAAAAAAAAAAAAAAAAGTTAAATGAAGCAGTGGTTGGGGTTATGGGCTCTGGATTGCAAGGACATGTACATAACTTTGGCCATTCGTTTGGCCTTGTGATTAATAGATAGGACCAGATAGAACCTAAAAAAAAAAACAAAAAACAGAACAGTTAAAATGCTCATGAGCTAGAATTTTTTTTTTTTTTTTTTTTTTTTTTTTTTTTTT
>NW_016808932.1:2344756-2394721 GCF_001698545.2 Rhinopithecus bieti | reverse complement strand
GTCTCGGCCTCCCAAAGTGCTGGGATTACAGGCTTGAGCCACCGCGCCCGGCCTTTTTTCTTTTTTTTAGCTAGAGTCTCACTGTGTTGCCCAGGCTGGAGTGCAGTGGCACAATCTCAGCTCACTGCAACCTCTGCCTCCCAGGTTCAAGCGATTCTCCTGCCATAGCCTCCTGAGTAACTGGGATTATAGGTGCACACCCCATGCCCAGCTAATTTTTGTATTTTTAGTAGAGAGGGGTTTTTGCCATATTGGCCGGGCTGGTCTCAAACTCCTGGCCTCAAGTGATTCACCCACCTCAGCCTCCCGAAGTGCTGGGATTACAGGTGTGAGCCACCACACCCAGCCTGCTTCAAACTCCTGACCTCAAGTGATCTGCCCACTTTGGCCTCCCAAAGTGCTGGGTTTATAGGCACGAGCCACCGCACCTGTCCTCACCAGGTTTTTAGTAACATACCTGTAGGCCCAGATTGTGCAACCAGGGAAACCACCGTGTCCCCCTGCTGTGTGTCACAGGTGTTCTACAAGATGTTAAATGGCTTTTCATGGGTAAAAAGAATTCAAATAAGTTTGGGGAACACTGGGCTTAAGCAAAGTCCATTTTTTCACTTGCAGGCCGTCTCAGAGCCTTTAGTATGCCTGTTCATGCATTCCTTCAAACGCTTTTTATTGAGCATGTTCCAAGTGCCAGGTGCATTGTGCAGGCTGGTAAAGATGCAGTGGGGAGCAAGATTATGGTCTTTGACCCTGTGCAGTGGAGCTCTGTCCAAAGCTATGGTTCACAGCACTGATCTCACATTAGAATCACTGTAACGGGAGGCGGTGGAGAATGGTGGCTCATGCTTGTAATCCCAGCACTTTGGGAGGCCAAGGCAGGTGGATCACTTGAGCACAGGAGTTTGAGACCAGCCTGGCCAAAATGGTGAAAACTCGTCTCTACAAAAAAATACAAAAATTAGTCGAGCGTGGTGGCACACACCTGTGGTCCCAGCTACTCGGGAGGCTGAGACATGAGAATCACTTGAGCCCAGGAGGCAGAGGTTGCAGTGAGCAGAGATCGCGCCACTGCACTCCAGCCTGGGTGACAGAGGGAGACCCTGCTCAAAAAAAAAAACAAGAATCCCTGAGGGGACTCTGAGTAACTTCAGATGCTGGGAGCCACCCACAAAGATTTTGATTCAGTTGGTCTCCAGTGGGGTTGGGGCACCTGTCTTTTTCAAAAGTTCCCTCAAGTGATTATAATACATGGCCAGGGTTGAGAGCCACAAGTCTCGAGGGAAAGATGAGGGATAAAATGACAGCTGTGATCAATCCTGTGCAGGGGACGTGAGGGTGCAGTGAGGACAAGGAGCAGGGGACTGTCACTGTCTTGGGGGGGAGGGAAGCCTCAATCCAGGAAGGGAGATTTTAGCTGAAATCTGACAGATGAGCATGCGTTACCTAGTTGGGATGGGGTGTGGGTCGGGGAGACGTCCCGGTGAAGGTGACAGCCTGTATTAGAAAGCCTTTGAACGGCGAGAAAGGGGCACATGACAAGATTGGAGTTTGGGGCCAAATAATCCAGGGTGCCTGGCGACTTCATCTCTCTGAGCCTCAGTTTCTTTGTCAGTAAAGAACATGATATTTGGGAATGATATTTATACATCTAGAGGGTTCCTCTGAGACCATGGGAAGGAACACAGAATGGGAAGCCCTGGGAGGGTTTTTAGTGGGATTGTGAAATAATCAAATACAGTCAGCCCTCCATATTCATGGGGGGGTTGGTTCCAAGACCCCATGGATACGAGAATATGCAGCTGCTCAAGTGCCTTGTATAAAATGGCTAGGACAGTCAGCCCTTTGTATCTGTGGGTTTTGGTCCATGACCCAAGGTTGGTTGAATCCTTAAATATGGATGCTGGACTGTACGTGTTCTATTATTATTTATTTATTTACTTATTTATTGAGAAAGCATCTCGCTCTGTCACCCAGGCTGGAGTGCAGTGGTGTGATCTTAACTCACTGCAACCTCTACCTCCTGGGCTCAAGCCGTCCTCCCACCTCAGCCTCCCCACTAGCTGGGACTACTGGTGCGTGCCACCATGCCTGGCTAATTTTTTAATTTTTTGTAGGGACAGGTTCTTCCTACGTTGCCCAGGCTGGTCTTGAACTCCTGGGCTCAAGGGATCTGCCCACCTTGGCCTCTCAAAGTGCTGGGATTATAGGCGTGAGCCACCATGGCTGGTCTTTTATATATTTTAAAACATATTTCCTGGAGCCAATTGCAATGGCACACGCCTATAATCCCAGCTACTCAGGAGGCTGAGGTGGGAGGATCACTTGAGCCCAGCAGTTTGAGGCTGTAGTGAACTATGATCGCACTACTCCAGCCTGGGCAACAGAGTGAGACTCCTGTCTCTGTCTGTGTATAATGGTCTTGTATAATAGATGATATGAGATCAAGTGTGAAAACAGTGGAAACTTCCACCAGAGCCTCCCTCCTGCTGCCATTTTGGACTAAGTGACATCTGACATATGTTTATTAAGCACCTACTGTGTGCCCTGGGTTGTGGGGTCCAGAGAATGAATGAAGTCTAGCCCATTTTCAGTAAGCTCATGGTATATCTGGAGTCTCTTAGTGGTCTGTGGAGGTGCCTGCAGGCTGACAGAAGGAGGGAGTGGCTCTTTGTCCTCCCCACTCCCCAACATATGCACATCGAGCACATCAGCTCTGCTTGCATCTATGGTGTGGACTGAGTTTGCAACGCAGTGATTCCACTTAAAAAGAGGATGAACCTTGGGAGGCCGAGACGGGCGGATCACGAGGTCAGGAGATCGAGACCATCCTGGCTAACACGGTGAAACCCCGTCTCTACTAAAAAAAAAATACAAAAAAATTAGCCGGGCGAGATGGCGGGCGCCTGTAGTCCCAGCTACTTGGGAGGCTGAGGCGAGAGAATGGCGTAAACCCGGGAGGCGGAGCTTGCAGTGAGCTGAGATCCGGCCACTGCACTCCAGCCTGGGCGACAGAGCGAGACTCCGTCTCAAAAAAAAAAAAAAAAAAAGAGGATAAACCCTCGACTGGGCACGGTGGCTCCTGCCTGCAATCCCAGCACTTTGGGAGACCAAGGCGGGCAGATCACCTGAGGTCAGGAGTTCAATACCAGACTGGCAAACGTGGTAAAACCCTATCTCTACTAAAAATACAAAAATTACCCAGGCATGATGGTGGGTGCCTGTAGTCCTAGCTACTTGGGCGGCTAAGGCAGGAGAATCGCTTGAACCTGGGAGGCAGAGGTTGCAGTGAGCCAAGATCGCACCACTGCACTCCAGCCTGGGTGGCAGAGCAAGACTCTGTCTCAAAAGGAAAAAAGAAAGAAAAGAGGATGAACCTAAGAATAGAAAGATGGTATCCAGAACTTGATGTTCATGGGAAACAGCATCCAATTCTGGGCTCTCCATTCCTGCAGGCCTAACTCCGGGCTCTCTGCTCCGCCAGCAGTGGCTCTCCAGGAGCCACAGAATCCTTTGCCTGATTCCAACCCAAGAGGCCCTTGCTTGGAACTAGAGAAAGCAATTTGGCCTTGCAGGTCTTCCATAGGAACTAGAGATAACAGTTGCCATGTATTGAGAACCTATTATTGCAAAACGCATTTTAAATTTAACACCCCCACCCCCAGGAATTCTATTCAGGAATAAAGGCCCATTGTTCAGGTAAGAAAGTTGAGTGCAGAGGTGTAAGGCCCCTAGAACAGTTGGAGCTGGCGTCTGAATGTGGATCTCCCAGCTAAGTCTTCTTCGCATTACTCTCTGCTGCCCACCCAATGTCAGCTGTGACCAAGGCTGGCCCCTCTGGGGAACTGGGGGACATTGAACTTGAAGACTGCAGAGCCAGGGGTCCTTGGGATCCCGAGGTAATTCTAGAATCATAGAATTCTGTGCTCCCTTTTCAACAAAATGTGCTGGTTACTAAAATGGGCTCTAGAGAGAGTCGGCCTGGGTTCGAATCTCCCCTACTCCATCCCTTACCAGCTCTGTGACTCTGGACAAGTTACTTTCTCTCCCTGAGCCTCCATTTCTTTATCTGTAAAGCGGGAATATCAGTAGGACCTAATTCCAGGGTTGATGGGAGGATTTAGTAAGTTAATCAGTGCAAAACACTCAGAAGACTATCTGACACATAGTAGGTTTCAATAAAGGTTATGACCTATTGTTATTAATATTATTTGTATTAGTTCCTAGGACTGCCATAACAAAGTACCGTACCCCGGGGGGAGAGGCTTAAACAACAGAAATTTCTTTTAACAAATTCTGGAGGCTAGAAGGCTGAGATCAGGGTATCAGCAGGGTTGGTTCCTTCTGAGGCCTCTCTCCTTGGCTTGTGTACAGCCGTCTTCTCCCTGGGTCTTTACATGGTCTACTGTCTGTACCTGTCTGTGTCCTAATCTCTTCCTCTTTTTTTTTTTTTTTTTCCTTTTGAGACAGTCTCTCTGTCACCCAGGCTGGAGTGCAGTGGTGAGATCTTGACTCACTGCAGCCTCAACCTCCTGAGCTCAAGTGATCCTCCCACCTCAGCCTCCTGAGTAGCTGGGACTACAGGTGTGCACCATCATGCCTGGCTAATTTATCTCTATTTCTTGTAAAGATGGGGTCTCCCTATGTTGCCCAGGCTGGTTTTGAACAACTGGGCTCAAGTGATCTTCCCACCTCTGACTCCCAAAGTGCAGGGATTACAGGCATGAGCCACTGCATCAGCCCTAACCTCTTCTTATAGGGACAGCAGTCACACTGGATTGGGACCCACTCCAATGACTTTGTTTTAACTTCATTGCCTCGTATAGACCCTATCTTTAAACAGGGTCACATTCTGAGGTCCTGGGAGGAAGGACTTTATGTGAATTTGAGGAGGGACACAGCTCAACCCATAACATAATTGATATTATTGGTTCCCATCCTTCTCTGGAGTAAGGTCTTTTCCATCTGCCTGACTTCCTGGGGTTTTTCTCCCCTTGTCACCCAGAAACCGCAGCCAGGCGCTCAGCTCTGAGGCGAGTGTGGATGAAGGCGGCGTCTTTGAGAGTCTGAAGGCAGAGGCGGCCTCCCCACCAGCACTCTTCTCAGGCTTATCAGGAAGCCTCCCCACCAGCTCATTCCCCTCCAGCCTGGTGCTGGGCTCTTCCGCTGGCGGTGGGGACGTGTTCATCCAGATGCCCGCGTCCAGGGAGGAAGGAGGGGGCCGGGGCGAGGGGGGTGCCTACCACCACCGCCAGCCCCACCACCACTTCCACCACGGCGGCCACCGCGGGGGCTCCCTGCTGCAGCACGTGGGTGGGGAGCACCGGGGGCACTCGGAGGAGGGAGGTGACGAGCAGCCTGGGACGCCCGCCCCTGCCCTGTCCGAGCTGAAGGCTGTGATCTGCTGGCTCCAGAAAGGACTCCCCTTCATCCTGATCCTCCTGGCCAAACTGTGCTTCCAGCATAAGCTCGGTGAGTTCTGGGGGCATGGGTGTCCTAGCCGTGGGCTTCAACAGGCAGGCTGCCTGCAGCCTGTGGGCTGGGGGCTCCTCCTCTGAAGCCCAGGGAGAGACAGTAGAGACCAACATGGGCTTCAGAGTGTGGGATTCTGAGTCAGACCTGGGTTCAAATCCTGGCTGACTAGCTGTGTGACTTTGGGCAAGTCACTTGGCTTCTCTGAGCCTCAGTTTCCTCATCTGTCTAGTGCGAGTTATGATAGAAACTTCCTCGCTGGTTGGCTGGTGTGAAGGAGTCCTGTGTAATAACTCAAACTGCTGGAGTCTGCACCCTAGCTCTGTCCTCTCCTAGCTGTGTGATGCTAGGTACATTATTTAACCTCTCTGTGCCTCAGTTTCATCATCTGTAAAGTGGGGGTATGATTTTATATTCTTCATGGGATCGCAGTGATGTTAAATTTGAGTTAATGTGTATAAAACACATTATTATATATATAGACTAGAGTGCAGTGGTGCAGGTCTCATCTCACTGCAGCCTTCGCTCACTGCAACTTTTGCCTCCCAAGTTCAAGCGATCCTCCCACCTCAGCCTCCTGAGTAGCTGGGACTACAGGCATGTGCTACCATGCCTGGCTAAATGTAAAATTTTTTGTAGAGTCAAAGTCTCACTATATCAGCCTCCCAAAGTGCTGGGATTACAGGTACGAGCCACTGCCCCAGCTTACTATATTTATTATTCACACACTTTGAAATATTTAACATAGAGGCTGGCACACAGCAAATGATGAATAAATACTACCTACTGTTATTATTAGGAAATAATATAATGATTCATAAAGTGCTCAGCCTCCTATCTAACACATAGTCAACAGTCAGTAATTGGCCTCTAGTATACTGTTTTTTGTTTGTTTGTTTTGACATGGAATTTTGCTCTTGTTGCCTAGGCAGGAGTGCAATGGTACAACCTCTACTCACTGCAACCTCTGCCTCCCAGGTTCAAGCAATTCTCCTGTCTCAGCCTCCCAAGTGGCTGGGATTACAGGCAACAACCACCACGCCCAGCTAATTTTTGTATTTTTTAGTAGAGACAGGGTTTCACCATGTTGGCCAAGTCTCGAACTCCTGACCTCAGGTGTTCTGTCCGCTTCAGCCTCCCAAAGTGCTGGGATTATAGGCGTGAGCCGCTGTGCCCGGCCTAGTATACCATTATTGTTATTATTAATGTTACTTACTGTTTTTTTGTTTGTTTATTTTTGTTTTTGAGATGGAATCTCACTCTGTCACCAGGCTGGAGTACAGTGGTGTGATCTCGGCTCACTGCAAACCTCCGCCCTCTGAGTTCAAGCGATTCTCAGCCCTAACCTCAAGCGATCCACCTGCCTTGGCCTCCCAAAGTGCTGGGATTACGGGCGTGAACCACCACACACGGCTTACTTATTAGATCATGGTGTTGCTGTGCCCTGGCAGGCTGTTGTTTTAGTACTGCAGTAGGAGTGATGGTAAGAATTATCTTGTGGCCTACTGTTTTCCATGAGAAAATATCAGTCAGGTGTGGTGGCTCATACCTATAATCCCAACATTTTGTGAGGCCAAGGCGGGAGGATTGCTTGAGGCCAGGAGTTCAAGACCAGCCTGAGAAACATAGTAAGACCCTATCTCTACTAAAAAAAAAAGAAAAAGAAAAAGAGAGAGAGAAAGCCTTGAGAGGAGATGAGACCATTCTTTATTTCTTGTTTTCTTCTCTCTGGGATTCCTCCACCTTCCTTGCTGGGGTGCTGTCCTATCAGCCCCACCCTTTCTATTCCTAGAAGTGAAAGCTGGCATGTTCCCCATTACCCTGAATTCGGGCATCACAGCTAAGTTTTGTTTTGTGAGTATGGTCATTTTTTTTTTCACTTGGCAGGTTTTTTTTTTTTTTGGTTGTTGTTTTTTAATCACAGAGAAGAGCACCAAAAAGGATTATGGGGCTACTCATTCTTGTTTTATGTGCTTATAGTGAAGAAATACAGCTTCTACAAAGTAGATCTGGAAAAATAGCTGGAGTGCACATACCTATTAAAAGAGTAAGTGAGGCCGGGCACAGTGGCTCACACCTGTAATCCCAGCACATTGGGAGGCTGAAGTGGGCAGATCGCTTGAGGTCAGGAGTTTGAGCCCAGCCTGACCAACATGGTGAAACCCCATCTCTACTAAAAATACAAAAATTAGCTGGGCGTGGTGGCAGGCACCTGTAATCCCAGCTACTCAGGAGGCTGAGGCACAAGAATCACTTGAAACCGGGAGGTGGAGGCTGCAGTGAGCTGCGATCACACCACTGCACTCCAGCCTGGACAACAGAGTGTGACAGTGCCAGATAGATAGATAGATAGATAGATAGATAGATAGATAGATAGATAGATAGATAGAGCGAGCATCAGGTGAAAGAGGAATCCTGTCTGCAAATAACAAAAAGCAGGACTCAAAAATCATTATTCCAAGAGAATTCCAAGATTGTAGCTTGGCAAACAGTGGCAATTACATGACTGGTGGAAGAAAATTCAATTCCGTTATGCCATCTGCCTGGGTCATGTTTGTCTGTTAGCTGGGATTTTTTTTTTTTTCTCATTGAACATTAAACTTGAATTCCTTATGGTGCTGTGAGTTCTTTCTTTCTTTCATTTTTTTTTTTTTTTTTTTTAAGACAGAGTCTTGCTCTGTTGCCCAGGCTGGAGTACAGTGGTGTGATCTCGACTCACTGCAGCCTCCTCACCCTGGGTTCAAGCAATTCTTGTGCCTCAGCCTCCTGAGTAGCTGTGACTACAGGCGTGCCCACCAAGTCCAGCTAATTTTTGTATTTTTAGTAGAGATGTGATTTCACCATGTTGGCCAGGCTGATCTCAAACTCCTGGCCTCAAGTGATCTGCCTACCTCGGCCTCCCAAAGTGCTGGGATTATAGGCGTAAGCCACTGCGTCCAGCTGTGAGTTTTTTCAATGTATGCTTTTATCACAAATTCTATCTGATTCTATCAGATTCTTTTTGAAAGTAGAAATAATAAGAGGCATCATTTACTAACTGCTAGGGATTATGATCTAGAAGCTTTATCCCTCCATGAAGTGTAAGTAATGTTATTGCTGTGTCTATTTTACAGATGAGGAAACTGGGGCTCAGAGAGGTGCAGTGACTTGCCCAAGCTCACACAGAGAGGAAGTGGCAGAGCTGGGAATTGAACCTGGCCCTTACCAGACTGCACAGCCCATCCCCTTAGCCAGTGCTATAAAGTATCCCCACAGGGACCTAAATCCTGTCCCTAAGTCAGAATGACTCAGAATTCCCAGAGATTTAGATGGCAGCCCAAATCTCCCAGAAGTGGGATTTTTTTTTTTTTTAATTTTTCTCTCTCTTCTGTCAACTCCAAGGGGCCCAGGGATGTGTCTTTTCCCTCATGTTGCTCAGCACCCGGGCTAGGCCTGATGAGTCTAAGTGGGTGACGTCAGGACCTTCTCTGTCCCACAGGCATCGCTGTGTGCATTGGGATGGCTAGCACCTTCGCCTATGCCAACTCCACGCTCCGAGAACAGGTCTCTCTGAAGGTGAGTCACTTGCCAACCTAGTCTCCCGTGGCTGCTGCAACAAATAGCCACAAGCCAGGCGCAATCTTCCCGCTAAGTCTCCAAAGTCCATTTTGTCATTCTTATGCCTTTGTGTCCTCATAGCTTAGCTCCCACATATCAGTGAGAACATATGATGTTTGATTTTCCATTACTGAGTTACTTCACTTGGAATAATAGTTTCCAGTCTCATCCAGGTCACTGCAAATGCTGTTCATTCCTTTTTATGGCTGTGTAGTATTCCATCACATATGTGTATATATGTGTGTGTGTGTGTATATACGTATATATGTGTGTGTATATATACATACACACACACATATGATGGTATACACACACACACACACCACAATTTATGTACTTGTTGATTGATGGGCATTTGGGTTGGTTCCAAGATTTTGCTATTGTGAATTGTGCTGCTATAAACATGCGTGTGCAAGTATCTTTTTTGAATAATGATTTCTTTTCCTCTGGGTAGATGCCTAACAGCAGGATTGCTGGATCAAATGGTAGCTCTACTTTTAGTTCTTTAAAGAATCTCCACACTGTTTTCCATAGTGGTTGTACTAGTTTACATTCCCACCAGCAGTGTACAAGTGTTCCCTGTCCACTGCATTTACACTAGCATTTATTGTTTTTTGATTTCTTGATTACGGCCATTCTTGCAGGAGTGAGGTGGTATCACATTGTGGTTTTGATTTGCATTTCCCTGATCATGAGTGATGTTGAGCATTTTTTCACATTTTTGTTGGCCATTTGTGTATCTTCTTTTGAGAATTGTCTGTTCATGTCCTTAGCCCACTTTTTGATGGGATTGTCTGTTTTTTCTTACTGATTTGTTTGAGTTCATTGTAGATTCTGGATAATAGTCCCTTGTCAGATGTACAGATTGTGAAGATTTTTCTCCCACTCTGTGGGTCATCTGTTTACTCTGCTGACTGTTCCTTTTGCCGTGCAAAAGCTCTTTAGTTTAATTAGGTCCCATCTATTTATCTTTGTCTTTATTGCATTTCCTTTTGGGTTCTTGGTCATGAAATCCTTGCCTAAGCCAATGTCTAGAAAGGGTTTTCCAGTGTTATCTTCTAGAATTTTTATAGTTTCAGGTCCTAGGTTTAAATCCTTAATCCATCTTGAGTTGATTTTTGTATAAGGTGAGAGATGAGGATCCAGTTTCATTCTCCTCATGTGGCTAGCCAATGATCCCAGCACCATTTGTCGAAAAGGGTGTCCTTTCCCCACTTTATGTTTCTGTTATGTTCAGTTAGCTGTATTTGGGTTTATTTCCGGATTCTCTATTCTGTTCCATTTATCTATGTGCCTATTTTTGTACCAGTACCACGCTGTTTTGGTGACTACGGCCTTATAGTATAGTTTGAAATTAGGGAATGTGATGCCTCCAGATTTGTTCTTTTTGCTTAGTCTTGCTTCAGTTATGTGGGCTCTTTTTTGGTTCCACATGAATTTTAGAATTGTTTTTTTCTAATTCGGTGAAGCATGATGGTGGTATTTTGATGAGGAGTGCATTGAATTTGTAGATTGCTTTTGGCAGTATGGTCATTTTCACAATATTGATTCTACCAATTCATGAGCATGGGATGTGTTTCCATTTGTTCGTGTCATCTATGATTTCTTTCAGCAATGTTTTGTAGTTGTCCTTGTAGATGTTTTTTGACTCCTTGGTTAGGAATATTCCTAAGTTTTGTTTTGTTTTTTGCAGCTATTGTNTATGTGTGTGTGTGTGTATATACGTATATATGTGTGTGTATATATACATACACACACACATATGATGGTATACACACACACACACACCACAATTTATGTACTTGTTGATTGATGGGCATTTGGGTTGGTTCCAAGATTTTGCTCTTGTGAATTGTGCTGCTATAAACATGCGTGTGCAAGTATCTTTTTTGAATAATGATTTCTTTTCCTCTGGGTAGATGCCTAACAGCAGGATTGCTGGATCAAATGGTAGCTCTACTTTTAGTTCTTTAAAGAATCTCCACACTGTTTTCCATAGTGGTTGTACTAGTTTACATTCCCACCAGCAGTGTACAAGTGTTCCCTGTCCACTGCATTTACACTAGCATTTATTGTTTTTTGATTTCTTGATTACGGCCATTCTTGCAGGAGTGAGGTGGTATCACATTGTGGTTTTGATTTGCATTTCCCTGATCATGAGTGATGTTGAGCATTTTTTCACATTTTGTTGGCCATTTGTGTATCTTCTTTTGAGAATTGTCTGTTCATGTCCTTAGCCCACTTTTGATGGGATTGTCTGTTTTTTCTTACTGATTTGTTTGAGTTCATTGTAGATTCTGGATAATAGTCCCTTGTCAGATGTACAGATTGTGAAGATTTTCTCCCACTCTGTGGGTCATCTGTTTACTCTGCTGACTGTTCCTTTTGCCGTGCAAAAGCTCTTTAGTTTAATTAGGTCCCATCTATTTATCTTTGTCTTTATTGCATTTCCTTTTGGGTTCTTGGTCATGAAATCCTTGCCTAAGCCAATGTCTAGAAAGGGTTTTCCAGTGTTATCTTCTAGAATTTTATAGTTTCAGGTCCTAGGTTTAAATCCTTAATCCATCTTGAGTTGATTTTGTATAAGGTGAGAGATGAGGATCCAGTTTCATTCTCCTCATGTGGCTAGCCAATGATCCCAGCACCATTTGTCGAAAAGGGTGTCCTTTCCCCACTTTATGTTTCTGTTATGTTCAGTTAGCTGTATTTGGGTTTATTTCCGGATTCTCTATTCTGTTCCATTTATCTATGTGCCTATTTTGTACCAGTACCACGCTGTTTTGGTGACTACGGCCTTATAGTATAGTTTGAAATTAGGGAATGTGATGCCTCCAGATTTGTTCTTTTGCTTAGTCTTGCTTCAGTTATGTGGGCTCTTTTTTGGTTCCACATGAATTTTAGAATTGTTTTTTTCTAATTCGGTGAAGCATGATGGTGGTATTTTGATGAGGAGTGCATTGAATTTGTAGATTGCTTTTGGCAGTATGGTCATTTTCACAATATTGATTCTACCAATTCATGAGCATGGGATGTGTTTCCATTTGTTCGTGTCATCTATGATTTCTTTCAGCAATGTTTTGTAGTTGTCCTTGTAGATGTTTTTTGACTCCTTGGTTAGGAATATTCCTAAGTTTTGTTTTGTTTTTTGCAGCTATTGTATAAGGGGTTGAGTTCTTGATTTGATTCTCCACTTGGTTGCTGTTGGTGTATGTAAAAGAGCTACTGATTTGTGTACATTAATCTCGTACCTGGAAATTTTGTTTTATATTGGCTGATTCATCACAGATGGCTTTTATTACACTAAGGTATGTCCGTTGTATGCCAATTTTGCTGCGAGTTTTAATCGTAAAGCAATGCTAGATTTTGTCGAATGCTTTTTCTGCATCTATTGAAATGATCAGGTGATTTTTGTTTTAAATTCTGTTTATGTGGTGTATCACATTTATTGACTTGCGCATGTTAAACCATCCCTGCATCCCTGGTATGAAACCCATTTGATCATGGTGGATTATCTTTTTGGTAATTTGTTGGATTCAGTTAGGAAGTATTTTGTTAAGGATTTGAGCATCTATGTTCATCAAGGATATCCATCTGTAGTTTTCTTTTTTGGTTATGTCCTTTCCTGGTTTTGGTATTAGGGTGATGCTGGCCTCATAGAATGAGTTAGGGAGGGTTCCTTCTTTCTCTATCTTGTGGAATAATGTTAAAAAGATTGGTACTAATTCTTCTTTGAATGTCTAGTAGAATTCTGCTGTGAATCTGTCTGGTCCTGGACATTTTTGTGTTGGTAATTTTTTAAATACCATTTCAATCTCACTGTTTGTTATTGGTCTGTTTAGGGTATCTAATTCTTCCTGATTTAAGCTAGAAGGGTTGTATTTTTCCAGGAATTTATCCGTCTCTTCTAGGTTTTCTAGTTTATGTGCATAAAGGTGTTCATAGTAGCCTTGATTGACCTTTTATATTTCAGTGGTGTCAGTTGAAATATCTTCTGTTTCTTTCCTTAGTGAGGTTATTGGATTTTCTCTCTTCTTTTCTTGGTTAATCTTGTCAATGGTCTATCAGTTTGATTTATCTTTTCAAAGAACCAGCTTTTTGTTTCATTTATCTTTTGAATTTTTTGTTTGTTTGTTTCAATTTCATTTAGTTCTGCTCTGATCTTGGTTATTTCCTTTATTCTGCTGGGTTTGGGTCTGGTTTCTTCTTGTTTCTCTAGTTCCTTGAGGTGTGACCTTAGAGTGTCAGTTTGTGCTCTTTCAGTCTTTTCGGTGTAGGCATTTAGGGCTATGAACTTTCCTCTTAGCACCGCCTTTGCTGTATCCCAGAGGTTTTGATAGGTTGTGTCATTATTGTCATTCAGTTTGAAGAATTTTTAAATCTCCATCTTGATTTCGTTTTTGACCCAATTATCATTCAGGAGCAGGTTATTTAATTTCCGTGTATTTGCATGGTTTTGAAGGTTCCTTTTGGAGTTGATTTCCAGTTTTATTCCGCTGTGGTCTGAGAGAGTACTTGATATAATTTCAATTTTCTTAAATTTATTGAGGCTCATTTTGTGACCTATCATGTAGTCTATCTTGGAGAAAGTTTCATGCGCTGTTGAATAGAATGTGTGTTCTGCAGTTGTCAGATGAAATATTCTGTATATATCTTAAATCCATTTGTTCCAAGGTATAGTTTAAATCCATTGTTTCTTTGTTGACTTTCTGTCTTGATGATCTGTCTAGTGCTGCCAGTAGAGTACTGAAGTCCTCCACTATTATTGTGTTGCTGTCTATCTCATTTCTTAGGTCTATTAGCAATTGTTTTCTAAATTTGGGAGCTCCAGTGTTAGGTGCATATATATTTAGAAATATGATATTTTCCTGTTGGACAAGGTCTTTTACCATTATATAATGTCCCTCTTTGTCTCTTTTAACCATTGTTGCTTTAAAGTTTGTTTTGTCTGATATAAGAATAGCTACCCCTGCTTGCTTTTGGTGTCCATTTGCATGAAATGTCTCTTTCCACCCCTTTAAGTTTATGTGAGTCCTTATGTGTTAGATGAGTCTCCTGAAGGCAGCAGATGATTGTTTGGTGAGTTCGTATCTATTCTGTGGTTCTGTGTCTTTTAAGTGGAGCATTTAGGCCACTTACATTCAATGTTAGTATTGAAATGTGAGGTACCATTGCATTCATCATGCTCTTTTTTGCCTGTGTACTTTGGTTTTTTTCACTTTTTGTTTTCGCTTTTTAACTTGTATTTTTGTTTTATGGTCCTATGTGATGTATGCTTTAAGGAGGTTCTGTTTTGATGCGTTTCCAGGATTTGTTTCAAGATTTAGAGCTCCTTTTAGCAGTTCTTATAGTGGTGACTTGGTAATGGCGAATTCTTGGTAATGGCGAATTCTCTCAGCATTTGTTTGTCTGAAAAATACTGTATCTTTCCTTCATATATGATTGTTAGTTTCACTGGATACAAAATTCTTGGCTAATCATTGTTTTGTTTGAGGAGGCTGAAGATAGGGCCCCAATCCCTTCTGGCTTGTAGGGTTTCTGCTGAGAAATCTGCTGTTAATCTGATAGGTTTTCCTTTATAGGTCAGCTGGTGCTTCTGTCTCACAGCTGTTAAGACTCTTTCCTTCGTTTTAACTTTGAATAACCTGATGACAGTGTGCCTAGGCAAAGACCTTTTTGCGATGAATTTCCGAGGTGTTCTTTGTGCTTCTTGTATTTGGACGTCTAGGTCTCTAGCAAGGCCTGGGAAGTTTTCCTTGATTATTCCCCCAAATATGTTTTCCAAGTTTTCAGAATTCTTTTCTTCTTCAGGAACACTGATTATTCTTAAGTTTGGTCATTTAACATAATCCCAGACTTCTTGGAGGCTTTGTTCATATTTTCTTATTCTTTTTTCTTTGTCTTTGTTAGATTGGGTTAATTCAAAGACTTTGTCTTCGAATTCTACTTGTTCAAGTCTATTGCTAAGAGTTTCCAGAGCATTTCACATTTCTAAAAGTGTATCCAAAGTTTCCTGAATTTTTTATTGTTTTTTCTTTAAGCTATCTATTTCCTTGAGTATTTCTCCCTTTACTTCTTATATCATATTTTGGATTTCATTGCATTGGGCTTTGCCTTTCTCTGGTCCCTCCCTGATTAGCTTAATAACTAACCTCCTGAATTCTTTTTCAGGTAAATCAGGGATTTCTTCTTGGTTTAGATCCATTGCTGGTGAACTAGCATGATTTTTGGGGGGTGTGAAGAGCCTTGTTTTGTCATATTACCAGGGTTGGTTTTCTGGTTCCTTCTCATTTGGGTAAGCTCTGTCAGACGGAAGGTCTAGGGCTGAAGGCTGTTGTTCAGATTCTTTTGTCCCACGCGGTGTTCCCTTGTTGTATTCTCCCCCTTCTCCTATGGATGTGGCTTCCTGTGAGCCAAACTGCAGTGATTGTTGTCTGTCTTCTGGGTCTAGCCACCCAGTGAGTCTACCTGGCTCCAGGCTGGTACCGGGGGTTATCTGCACAGAGTCCTGTGATGTGAACTGTCTATGGGCCTCTCACCCATGGATACCAGTGCCTGTTCCTGTGGAGGTGGTGGAGGGTACAATGGACTCCATGAGGGTTCTTAGCTTTGGTGGTTTAATGTGCTATTTTTGTGCTGGTTGGCCTCCTGCCAGGAGGTGGCGCTTTCCAGAGGTCATCAGCTGCGGTAATGTAGAGAGGAACCAGCAGGGCCCTAGAACTCCCAAGTTTATTTGCCCATTGTCTTCCGCTACCAGGGAAAACCTACATAGGAAAGGACCTGGTGGGGGTGAGGCTAGACGTGTCTGACCTCAGACTCTTCCTTGGGCGGGTCTTGCTATGGGGGTAAGTAGGTGACATACCCAGCTCACTGGAGTTGTGCACCAAGGAGGATTATGGCTGCTTCTGCTGAGTCATGCAGGTTGTCAGGGAAGTGGGGGAAAGCTGGCAGTCACAGGCCTCACCCAGCTCCCATGCAAAATGAAGGGCCCGTCTCACTCCCACCGTGCTCACCGCAACAGCCCCCAGACCGTTTCCAGGTGGAGAGCGAGAGGGGCTTGAAAACCCGCCCCAGGCTCTCCACTTCCCGGCTGCCAAGGAAGAGGCTTTCGTTCTTCCCCCTGCCGTGGAGTCTGCACTCTGGATTTGCACCCTCCCCTGAGTTCTGGCCAGGAGGCTTCTTACCCTGTTCAAATTATTACAGAGTTCAGCTAGAGATTTGCTTCTCCCTGTGGAGTTTTAGCCCCTGCTCCTACCCATTGGATCTCCGTGGTGCCAGGCAGGAAAGGACTGCTCAGGGACCCAGCGAGCGCCCAGGGTCTTGCTGTTGCTTCCTTTACCCCTGTATTTTGCTCAGCTCTCCAAATTGACTCAGCGCCAGATAAAGTCAGAGACTTCTGCAAACAGACCTTCAGCTTCCCTGGTGAGGGTGAGTGTTTGGGAGAGGAGGGTCTCCCTTTCCCATTTCCGCAGTTGGGGCACTCACAGTTTTGCCGGGCTCTCCTGGGTCCTGCAGGAGTGGTCCGCTTCCTTCAGAGAGTCTGTGGGTCCCCTCAGGATTGCTGGTTTGTCCTTGCAGTCAATCTGGTGCTAAAATTCACAATGCGAGCTGCCACCGCTGCTGCGTCTGGAGCTGCAATCTAGTCCTGCCTCCCATCCGCCATGATCTCACCAAAACCTCTTCTTTTATTTTATAATTTTTAGAGACAGAGTCTTGCCCTGTCAACCCAGGCTGGAGTGCAGTGGCATGACCATAGCTTATTGCAGCTTCCAACTCCCAGGCTCAAGTGATCCTCCGACCTCAGCCTCCTAGGGAGACCATGCTTCTGCCTGTCACCCCTGGGTAGATCCCTGAGTGTTCCTTCCTTCTCCCCTCCAGCAGCAGCATCTCCTTCACATACCCCTGGCCCAGTCCCTTTATGTCACAGACATTCAGCTCATTAGCTCACTTTCATTTTTTGTTTGTTTCTTTTTGAGACGGAGTCTTGCTCTGTTGCCCAGGCTGGAGTGCAGTGGCATGATCTCCGCGCACTGCAACCTCTGCCTCCCAGGTTCAAGCAATTCCCCTGCCTCAGTCTTCCCAGTAGCTGGGACTACAGACACACACCACCATGCCCAGCTAATTTTGTATTTTTAGTAGAGATGGGGTTTCGCCATGTTGGCCCGGCTGGTCTCAAACTCCTGACCTCAGGTAATCTGCACGCCTCGGTCTCCAAAAGTGCTGGGATTACAGGCGTGAGCCACCACACCTGGCCCCATTAGGTTACTTTCATTCCACCTTCATACTTATGGCCATACCTCTTACGCTGCTGGGTGGACACAGAGCTTCACCGCCATCCTCCTGCATGTCCTCTGTGTCTGCTGAGCACCGTGTGCCTGGCACAGCGCTGAGCCCATTGCTCATCTCAGCAGGTTCATCCCAGCAACCAGCGAGGGAAGCAAAATCATTCTGTCATTTTCCCACCGAGGAAAGAGTGGCTCAGAGACACTAAGTTCCTTACCTGAGGTCACACAGCCAGTGCAAGTGGTGGCATCATGATTTGCACCCGGATAGTTGAGCCCATGCTCATTCCAGGTTCAAATCCCGTCTTCTCCACCCACCTGCAGACCCTCAATTAGGTTACTTTGGTGATCTCAGCCTCAGGTGCCGCCTCTGGAAAAGAGCCTGTTGGCACCAGTTCACAAACCCATTGAAAGGATTAAATAGTGCATCTAGGCAGGTTGTGGTGGCTCATGCCTGTAATCCCAACTACTCACCTGTAATCCCAACTACTCAGGAGGCTGAGGCATGAGAATCATTTGAATCTGGGAGGTAGAGGTTGCAGTGAGCCAAGATCACACCACCACACTCCAACCTGGGTGACAGAGTGAGACTCTGTCTCAAAAAAGAAGAAAAAAAGAAAAGAGCCAGGCGCGGTGGCTCATGCCTGTAATCCCAGCACTTTGGGAGGCCAAGGTGGGTGGGTCACTTGAGGTCAGGAGTTCAAGACCAGCCTGAACAATGTGGTGAAATCCCATCTCTACTAAAAAAAAATACAAAATTAGCCAGGTGTGGTGGCTCACACCTGTAATCCCAGGTACTTGGGAAGCTGAGGCAGGAGAATTGCTTGAACCCAGGAGGTGGAGGTTGAAGTGAGCCAAGATCACATCATTGCACACCAGCCTGGGCAATAAGAGTGAAACTCCATCAGAAAAGAACAAAAAGAAAGAAAAGAGAGAAAAGAAAGGAAGGAAAGAAGGAGGGAGGGAAGGAGGGAGGGAGGAAGGGAGGGAGGGAGGGAAAGAAGGAAGGAAAAGAAGGAGTACATACAAGGTGTTAAGCACAAGTACTGGGCATGGTGGCCTATGCCTCTAATCCCAGCAACTCAGGAGGCTGAGGCAGGAGGATCCCTTGAACCCAGGAGTTTGAGACCAGCCTGGGCAACATAGCAAGACCCCCCTCTTCTCTACAATTTTTTTTTTTTTTTTTTTTTGAGATGAAGTCTCAGTGTGTCACCCAGGCTGGAGTGCAGTGGTGCGATCTCCACTCGCTGCAACCTCCGCCTCCCAAGTAGTGAGATTACAGGTGTGTACCACCAAGATTACCAAGCGATTCTCCTGCCTCAGCTTCCTGAGTAGGTGATATTACAGGTGCATGCCACCACACCCGGCTCATTTTTGTATTTTTAGTAGAGATGGGGTTTTGCCACGTTGGCCAGGCTGGTCTTGAACACCTGACCTCAGGTGATCCACCCACCTCAGCCTCCCAAAGTGCTGGGATTACAGGCATGAGCCATTGCACCCGGCTTGCAAAATTTTTTTTAAAAGTTAGCCAGGTGTGGTGGCATGTGCCTCTCCTCCTAGCTACTCAGGAGGCTGAAGCAGGAGGATTGCTTGATCCCAGGAGTTTGAGGCTGCAGTGAGCTATGATTGCACTACTGCACTCCAGCCTGGGCAACAGAGCAAGACCTTCTCTGTTTAAAAAAAAAAAAGAAGGTGCTGTTTAGCATGGTGCCTGGCATATAGGAAACATTTAATTGAGCTAGTTTTCAAAAGTCTGTGCTTTCAGAAAAAAAAAAAAAATCTCATCAAAAAGGGGCCTAAGGATGTGAATAGGCAATTCTCAAAAGAAGATATACAAATGGCCAACAAACTTATGAAAAAATACTCAACATCACTAATGATCAGGGAAATGCAAATCAAAACACAATGCGATACCACCTCACTCCTGCAAGAATGACCATCATCAAAAAAATCAAAAAATAATAGATGTCGGTATGGATGCAGGAACACTTTTACAGTGCTGGTGGGGACATAAACTAATACAACCACTATGGAAAACAGTGTGGAGATTCCTTAAAGAACTGAAAGTAGAAGTACCATTTGATCCAGCAATCCTACTACTGGACATCTACCCAGAGGAAAAGAAGTCATTATACGAAAAAAATACTTGCTCACGCATGTTTATAGCAGCACAGTTCACAATTTCAAAAATGTAGAACCAGCCCAAATGCCCATCAATCAATGTGTAAGTAAAGAAACTGTGGTATATGTATATGAAGGAATACTACTCAGCCATAAAAAGGAATGAATTAATGGAATTCGCAGCAACCTGGATGAGATTGGAGATTATTATTCTAAGTAAAGTAACTCAGGAATGAAAAAAATAAACCTTGTATGTTCTCACTGATAAGTGGTAGCTAAGCTGTGAGGATGCAAAGGCATAAGAATGATACAGTGGACTTTGGGGACTCTGGGGGAAAGGATGGGAAGGGGGTGAGGGATAAAAGACTGCAAATTGGGTTCAGCATATACTGCCCAGGTGATGGGTGTGTGAAAATCTCGCAGATCACCACTGAAGAACTTATTCATGTAATACCACCTGTTCACCAAAAACCTATGGAACTAATTTTTTTTTTTTTTTTTAAGTCTGTGCTTTCTCCTGCACAGGTGATCCCATAATAATCACCAGTTTCACTGACCCTTCTATAACATCATCTGCTTTCTCAAAAACACTTGGGCCTCCATGCAGGATGGAGGACAACCCGGTCTCCATTTGCACGTGAGCACATTGAGGTTCAGAGTTGGGGACAGAGTCAGAGGTCCTTCCTGACCCTTAGTCTCATCTTCTTTATGCAAACTCCTTTCTGCTGCTGTTAAAACAGTAGGAGGGGCCAGGGACAGTGGCTTACGCCTATAATCCCAGCACTTTGGGAGGCTGAGGCAGGTAGATCACCTGAGTTCAGGAGTTCGAGACCAACCTGGCCAACATGGTGAAACCCCATCTCTACTAAAAATACAAAAATTAGCTGGGCATGGTGGCGGGCGCCTGTAATCTCAGCCACTTGGGAGGCTGAGGCAGGAGAACCACTTGAACCCAGGAGGCAGAGATTGCAATGAGCTGAGATTGCGCCATTGCACTCCAGCCTGGGCAACAAGAGTGAAACTCCGTCTCAAAAACAAACAAGCAAAAATAGCTTTGGGGGCTAGGTTTCTCTCAAATGCAGTAACATCCAAATGGCACCTTTACTTAAATTTTAGGAGCTAAGAGGATCTCTGTATCCATGGACGGGCCTCCAGGGGTCCTTGATCCTCATGAAGACACAGGTGACACTTTGCCTGTGTGTGCATATCTTCCATAAGAGCAGGTCTACATGGCCCTTAGTAAGCGTAGGCATCTCAGCTTATTAGGAGAAAACTACCTCCTTTGTCCTTCAGATTCTGTCTTCCCAGAACATTGCTAATTCCCTCTTCCTATTCCACCTTTGGTTTGGATTCATAGAGAATTAAACTGGAATCTATTTATTGGAGTAAAAAGAGCTACCGGGTGGATTAATCACATTGATAAGAGCAGTTGGTTGGTTGGAGGTGGTTTCTAGCGTCATTAACCTTGACCGCTCCTGGAATAATGGGTGGATGGAGATGCATTTGTTTCGTCCACTCTCTGGAAATGTGCATCGTAACAGTGCGTGGGGCACTGAGCTGTGTCTGGAGACAGTGTGTATGAGCATTTACCGAAACCACAGGGAAGGTTGCACTGGGAAAGTTATGACCTCATCTTATTCCAGCAATGTAGCCACTCCAGTCCAAGAAAAGACATGAGCTGTTGAGAATCAACAGCAGAGGGGTCTGCCTGTGTGTCCCAGGGTACATAGGCAGGAACATGCCCCTCTTTGCATCTCCTTCAGATATTTCCTAGGATTGCTCTAAGGCTGTGAAACTGCTGGGAAACAGCAAACTGAGGATTTCCAATTTGTCTTCCTGGGGACTAGACAGGAACGAGGCTGAAGAAGGAGAAATGGGGCTGGATTGTGAAGGGCTTTGAGAATTAGGTGTATAAGTTTGAATTTAATTCTACGCTGTGGTGCTCCATGGAACGGTCAGTCCAAGGCAGTGGGCTAGAGGTCTGTCCTAGAAAAAGTGAAAGCAGAAATTTTCAACTTCTAGATCCGAATCTTCTGCTGGGTTATAAACTCTTAATAATCAGTCCTATTGCTTAGCAAGCTTCAAATATGAATCTGTACCAGACTGAATGTTTGCATTTAAAAATGTGACTTTTGCCTGTAATTCCAGTGTTTTGGGAGCCCAAGGCAGGAGGATCACTTGAGGCGAGGAGTTCAGGACTAGCCTGAGCCAAATAGCAAGATTCTGTCTCTACAAAAAAAAATTTTTTTTTCAATTAGCCAGGTATAGTGACACCTGCCTGTGGTGCTAGCTACTCAGGAGGCTGAGGCAGGAGGATCACTTGAGCCCAGGAGTTCAAGGTTACAGTGAGCTATGATCACCCTACTGTACTCCAGCCTAGGCAACAGAAAAAATAAATAAAAATAAAAATTTGATTTAATCTTTAACAACAACTCCATTTTCAAATGAAGACACATACCCTTGAGGTTTCTTAACCTCTCTGTGCTTTAGTTCTTAACGGCATTTTATGTACTTTGATTCTTACAACTCTATAAGGTAGATACTAAGATACACCCATTTTACAGATGAGGAAAGGGAAACTGAAAGAGTTTAAATAACTTGCCTGGAGTTGGACAGCTCCCACACAGGATTTGACCAGAGATTTGAATGTGTGCCATCCAGCTCGAGTCTGCTGTGAACCACGTTGCTCTCTTGCCTTTCTAGATAGTTTTTCAAGCAGATGTCCACCATTCTGCCACCTTCTCCGTGACCACCACTTGGGTCTCAGTGGAATGGAAAGGTTCCAATGCCCTTCCCTTCACCTTCAGCACCACTTCCTTCAAAGCATTGACAAAGTGAAAAGCTGCCAGTCATCAGGGTACATTCTGGAAGGTTCTGCCACGTCCACCTTTGATATCACAGATCTCTTGCTTTGTCTTCAGGAGAAGAGGTCGGTACTGGTCATCTTGTGGATCTTGGCCTTTCTGGCGGGGAACACCCTCTATGTGCTTTATACATTCAGCTCCCAGCAGCTGTACAACAGGTGAGCATGGGAATCCAACCCCCACGGTGGGAGAGTGGGGCACTTGGCTGGGCTATTACTCCTCATGTATATCTAAACCAGCACTCAATAGTAGAAATTCAAGAGAAGCCATATAGGTAAATTAACATCTTCTAGTTACTGAAAACTAAACAGAAACAGGTGGATTCAATTATAATAATTTATTTTATTTAACCCAGTATATCAAAAATATTTGGGTTTTGTTTGTTTGTTTGTTCATTTTGAGACAGGATCTCACTGCATCACCCAGACTGGCAGTAGTGTGATCACAGCTCACTGGAGCCTCGACCTCCCTGGGCTCAGGTGATCCTCCCACCTCAGCCTCCCAAATAACTGGTACTACAGGTGCATGCCACCACACCTGGCTAATTTTTATAGTTTTTGTAGAGACAGAATTTCGCTTTGTTGCCCAGGCTGGTCTCGGACCTCTGAGCTCAGGCAATCCACCTGCCTCGGCCTCCCAAAGTGCTGGGATCATTACAGGCATGGGCCACCGCACCTGGCCCCAAAATATTGTCATTTCAGCATGCAATCGATATAAAAATTATAAATGAGATATTTTACGTTTTTTTTTTTTTTTTTTTTGAGACGGAGTCTCACTCTGTTGCCTAGGCTGGAGTGCAGTGGCAGGATCTTAGCTCACTGCAATCTCGGGTTCAAGCAGTTCTCCTGCCTCAGCCTCCTGAGTAGCTGGGATCACAGGCACGTGCCACCACGCCCAGTGAATTGTTGTATTTTTAGTAGAGACAGGGTTTCACCATATTGGTCAAGCTGGTCCCAAACTCCTGACCTCGTGATCCGCCCGCCTCGGCCTCCCAAAGTGCTGGGATTACAGGCATGAGCCACTGCGCCTGGTTTTACATTCTTTTTTCACATTAAGTCTTTGTAATCTGGTATCTTACACATACAGCTTATGTCAGTTCCAATCAACCAGATTTCAAGTATTCAAAATGGTTAGTGAACACTGTATGAATAGTGCAGGTCTGGAATATTTCTGGAAGGACAACCAAGAAACTGGAAATAATAATTGCCTCTTGGTGGGCACTGGAGGTCAGAAACCTACTTTGCACAGTTTGGCCTTTTTTTTTTTTTTTTGAGATGGAGTTTCACTCTTTGTTGCCCAGGCTGGGGTGCAGTGGCGCAATCCTGGCTCACTGCAACCTCTGCCTCCCAGCTTCAAGTGATTCTCCTGTCTCAGCCTCTTGAGTAGCCAGGATTACAGGTGCCCGCCACCACACCCAGCTAATTTTTGTATTTTTCTTAGAGATGGGGTTTCACCATGTTGGCCAGGCTGGTCTCGAACTCCTGACCTGAGGTGATCTGTCGACCTTGGCTTCCCAAAGTGCTGGGATTACAGGCGTGAGCCACCATGCCTGGCCCAGTTTGGCCTTTTATATTACAGTCATGTGTCACGTAATGATGTTTCCATCAACGATGGACCATATAGACAGCAGTGGTCCCATAAGGTTATAATGGAGCTGGAAAATTCTATTGCCTAGTGATACTGCAGCCATCATAATGCTGTAGCACAGTGCCTTACGTATTTGTGTTGATGCTGGGGTAAACCTATTGTCCTGCCAGTCATATAAAAGAGGAGTGCATACAATTTATGTACAGTACTTAATGCTTGATAATGATAATAAAAGACTATATTACTGGTTTATATGTTTACTATACTTTTCATTGTCATTTTCTTTTCTTTTTCTCTTTTTTTTTTTTTTTTGAAACCGAGTTTTGCTCTTGTCGCCCAGACTGGAGTGCAGTGGCACGATCTCGGCTCATTGCAACCTCCGTCTCCCAGGTTCAAGTGATTCTCCTGCCTCAGCCTCCCAAATAGCTGGGATTACAGGCACTCACCACCATGCCTGGTTAATTTTTGTATTTTTAGTAGAGACAGGGTTTCGCCATGTTGGCCAGGCTGGTCTCAAGCTCCTGATCTCAGGTGATCTACCTGCCTCAACTTCCCAAAGTGCTGAGATTGCAGGCGTGAGCCACAGTGCCCAGCCCATTGTCATTTCAGAGTGTACTTTTTCTACTTATAAAAAATAAAAGTTGGCTGGGCATGGTGGCTCACGCCTGCAATCTCAGCACTTTGAGAGGCCAAGGTGGGCAGATCATGAGGTCAGGAGTTCAAGACCAGCCTGGCCAAGATGGTGAAACCCCCGTCTGTACTAAATATACAAAACTTAGCCGGGCGTGGCGGCGGGCGCCTGTAATCCCAGCTACTCAGGAAGCTGAGCCAGAGAATTGCTTGGACCCGGGAGGCAGAGGTTGCAGTGAGCCGTGATTGCGCCACTGCACTCCAGACAGAGCGAGATTGTGTCTCAGAGTTAACTGTAAGGCAGCCTTAGGCAGTGCCTTTCAGAAGAAGACATTGCCGTCATAGGAAATGACAGTGCCATGGGTGTTACTGCCCCTGAAGATCTTCCAGTGGGATAAGATGTGGAGGTGGAAGACAGTGATATTGATGATTCTGACCCCATTTAGGGTGAGGCTAAGGTGTATGTTTGTGTCTTAAGTTTTAACAAAAGTTTTAAAATTGGAAAACCTTATAGAATAAGGATATAAAGAAAGAAAATATTTCTGTACAGCTGTACAATCTGTTTTAAGCTAAATGTTATTATAAAATAGTCAAAAAATAAAAACAGTGTACAAAGTAAATGTTACAGTAAGCTAAGGTCAATTTATGATTGAAGAAATAAGCATTTTAAAATAAATGTAACGGCCGGGCATGGTGGCTCACGCCTGTAATCCCAGCACTTCGGGAGGCCAAGGTGGGTAGATCACTTGAGGTCAGGAGTTTGAGACCAGCCTGGCCAACATGGTGAAACCCCGTCTCTACTTAAAAAAATACCAAAATTAGCCAGGTGTGGTGGCAGGAACCTGTAATCCCAGCTACTTGGGAGGCTGAGGCAGGAGAATCATTTGAACCCAGAAGGCGGAGGCTACAGTAAGCCAAGATCACGCCACTGCATCCAGTCTGGGTGATAGAATGAGACTCTATCTCAAAATAAAATAAAATAAAATAAAATGAATGTAGTGTAGCCTACATGTACAGTGTCTGTAAATTCTACAGCAGTGTATAGTCATGTCTTTAGGCCTTCACATTCATTCACTACTCTCTCATTGACTCACCCAGAGCAACTCCCAGTCCCGCAAGCTCCAGTGATAATAAGTGTCCTATATGGGTGTACCTTTTTTCATCCTTTATATGGTATTTTTACTGTGCCCTTTCTGTTTAGATATACAAATACCATTGTGTTATAATTCCCTATAGTATTCAGTACAGTAACATGTTAGGTTACATAGGTTTGTAACCTAAGAGTAATAGGCTGTAAGTAGGCTATGCTATCTAGTTTTGTGTAAGTCAACTCTATGGTGTTCACACAAGGACCAAATCACCTAAGGATGTGTTTCTCAGAAAAATGTCCCAGCCACTCAGCGATGTATGACTGTATTTTATTTTTTCCCCCATCTGATGAATGTAAGAGCTTTTAAAGGTGATTTTAATGTATGTATGTCCTTTTTCTTTGTTTTTTCCTTTTTTTTTTGAGACAAGGTCTTGCTCTGTCACCCAGGCTGGAGTGCAGTGGGTGGATCACACTTACTGAAACCTCGACCTCCCAGCCTCAAGCAATCTTCCCACCTCAGACTCCCAAGTAGCTGGGACTTAAGGCGCATGATACCATGCTCAGCTAATTTTTTTTACTTTTAGTAGAGATGGGGGTTTCTCCATGTTGCCCAGGCTGGTCTTGAACTCCTTACCTCAAGTGATCCACCCATCTCAGCCTTCCAAATGGTTCACAGGTGTGAGCCTTTGTGACCAGCTTTTTCTTTTTTCATTCATTCGTTAATTGATTCATTTATGCCTGTACTTTTTTTAAGTCCTTAAAGATACTCACTAAAACAGAGGTTGGCAGACTACAGCCATTCACCCATTTTGATTAGTAACATTTTGCTGAAACACAGCTACACCCATCCATTTACGTATCGTTTGAGTTCATCTGTGTTCCGACAGAGTTGAACAGTTATGGCAGAGACCATATAGCTTACAAAGCCGAAACTATTTACTGTCTGTTTTTAAAGGAAAAGCTTGCTGACTCCTGACCTAAAATATTAACAGTGGTCCTCTAGATGTTAAATATGTGGATAGGCCAGGTGCATTGGCTCACGCCTGTAATCCCAGCACTTTGGGAGGCCAAGATGGGCAGATCCCTTGAACCCAGGAGTTTGAGACCAGCCGGGGCAACATGGTGAAACCCCATCTCTACAACAAATGCAAATATTAGCCAGGCATGGTGGCGTGCACCTATAATCCCAGTTACCCTGGAGACGAGGGTGGGATGATCACATGAGCCCAGGAGGTCAAGGCTACAGTGAGCCATAATCGCACCACTGCATTCCAACCTGGGTGACAGAGTGAGATCCTATCGTTTAAAAAAAAAAAAAAAAAAGTACGTGTGTGAGCAATTTTATTTTTTTCTTTAGAATTATCTGTATTTAAAAAAATTTTTTAGGGCGGGCGCGGTGGCTCAAGCCTGTAATCCCAGCACTTTGGGAGGCCGAGACGGAGCGGATCACGAGTCAGGAGATCGAGACCATCCTGGGTAACACAGTGAAACCCCGTCTCTACTAAAATACAAAAAACTAGCCGGGCGGATGGTGGCGGGTGCCTGTAGCCCCAGTCACTCGGAAGGCTGAGTGCAGGAGAATGGCGCAAAACCCAGGGGAAGGCGGAGCTTGCAGGTGAGCTGAGATCGGGCCACTGCAACTCCAGCCTGGGCGGGCACTCCGTCTCAAAAAAAAAAAAAAAAAAAATTTTAAAGACACTTTTTTTACATAGTAATAGCAGTGCTTTTTAAATAATGTTAAGTGATAAAAATGTCTCCCATCTGGTGAGGCTGTGCAGAGACAGTAACAGGGCTCCTTGCTCCTTCACCCAAATACATGTTCCCATGAGTGGGGGCACCCTCTTCTGTGACATTGACTCAGGGTTCTATGCAATGTGGTGGGGCAAGTGGAGAGCAGAGACAGGAAATTGAATGGATTACTAGCCCCGACTTTTCATCAGCTTCCTTAAATATCCCTGTCACCCTGAACTAGCACCTGGAAATTCTTTTTTTTTTTTTTTTTTTTTTTGAGACGGGCAGTCTGGCTCTGTCCCCAGGCTGGATACAGTGGTGCGATCTTGGCTCATTGACAAGCTCTGCCTCCGGGTTCACGCCATTCTTCTGCCTCAGCCTCCCAAGTAGCTGGGACTACAGGCGCCCACCGCCACGCCCGGCTAATTTTCTATTTTAGTAGAGACGGGGTTTCACCGTGTTAGCCAGGATGATCTTGATCTCCTGACCTTGTGATCCGCCCGCCTCGGCCTCCCAAAGTGCTGGGATTACAGGTGTGAGCCACCAGGCCCGGCTGAAAATTCTTTTGAAATGAGACGCTTCCTCCACAAATCTGCCAGGGTAAATGAAGCAGGCAGAATCTCACTCACTCCCATGGACATCTCGAATGGTCAACAGTTTCTCTCCTGAGTTCCTTCAGGGCTGCTTGCCAGCCTCCAATTTTTTTTAGTGAGTTTGTTTCCCCTGGTGCCTATACATTGCTGTCCATAGTTGCTGCCCCATCAATATTTGTCAAATAAATGAATAGCTCAGATTTTTTTTTTTTTTTTTGGATGGGGCAGTCTTTCTCTGTTGCCCTAGCTGGAATGTAGTGGTGCCATCATGGCTCACTGCAGCCTTGAACTCCTAGGCTCAAGCAATCCTCCCACCTCAGCCTCCCAAAGTGCCGGGAATACTGGCACAGGCCACCACACCTGGTCACAATTTTTAAAGTTACTTATATTTCTAATTTCAAAAGTAATTTATTTTTAATTGTGAAAATTGGAAAACCCGTTTCAAAAGGACCAAAACCACCTCCAATTCTGTCACCTAACAACAACTCTGCTAACATTTTTCTCTACATATTGATACCTATTTGTTGTGGAAATTGTAGCATGTAGAACATGCCATTGTACAACTCTTTCATTTACCAGCATATCACTTTAATGCACAAGAAATGTCAATAAATGCAAGGAGCATTTCTTTATTTATTTTGAGACGGAGTCTTGCTCTGTCGCCCAGGCTGGAGTGCAGTGGCACAATCTTAGCTCACTGTAACTTCCATCTCCTGGATTCAAGTGATTTTCCTGCCTCAGCCTCCTGAGTAGCTGGGATTACAGGCAAACGTCACTACACTTGACTGATTTTTTTTTTTTTTCTTGAGACAGAGTCTTGCTCTGTCGCCAGGCTGGAGTGCAGTGGCACGATCTTGGCTCACTGCAACTTCTCCCTTCTGGGTTCAAGCGATTCTCCTGCCTCAGCCTCCCAGGTAGCTAGGACTACAGACACATGCCACCACACCCAGCTAATTTTTGTATTTTTAGTAGAGACAGGGTTTCTACCAAGTTGGCCAGGATGGTCTCGATCTCTTGACCTTGTGATCCACCCGCCTTGGCCTCCCAAAGTGCTAGGATTACAGGTGTGAGCCACCGCACCCGGCCGATTTTTTATAATTTTAATAGAGACAGGGTTTCACTATGTTGGTCAGGCTGGTCTCAAACTCCTGACCTCAGGTGATCTGCCTGCCTTGGCCTCCCAAAGTGTTGAGATTACAGGCATGAGCCACCATGACCAGCTGCAAGTAGCATCTATTGACACTTCCTGTGTATGTGCCTAAGACTATATTAAGAAAACATACCGGCCGGGCGCGGTGGCTCAAGCCTGTAATCCCAGCACTTCGGGAGGCCGAGGCGGGCGGATCACAAGGTCAGGAGGTCGAGACCATCCTGGCTAACACAGTGAAACCCCGTCTCCACTTAAAAAATACAAAAAATTAGCCGGGCAAGATGGCGGGCGCCTGTAGTCCCAGCTACTCGGGAGGCTGAGGCAGGAGAATGGCGTGGACCGGGAGGCAGAGCTTGCAGTGAGCTGAGATCCGGCCACTGCACTCCAGCCTGGGCGACAGAGCGAGACTCCGTCTGAAAAAAAAAAAAAAAGAAAAAAGAAAACATATCAACTAAGGGCCCTTTGGGTTACCAGCTTAAACAAACAGGGAATTCTTCCAGGCATTGCTCCATGCAGGGACTCAAACAATCCTAGGAAAACCAAACAACAAGGCCTGAGAAAGGGCAGGGACCAGGGACTTCCTGGAATTTGATGTTCAGTTCTTGGCATGACTTAGCCGTTCACTAGCAGTCTCTGTTTCTCCTTCAAAATTAAAGAGAGCGCACCTCTGATTGGCTTTTCATGGGCCATGGGGGCTGGGTCGCAGAGTCCAGTGGGGATGTGGATGCTTTCCCTGAGGATGGCAGTGGTGAGCACCTCTCAGAATAGAGTCACAGGCTCAGCAGATGCCCTAAATGCAACTACTTGGAAGAATCTGTAGAGGCTGTAAGGGTGCTGGAAATCACATCTCTACATCAGACACAAAATTGTGTAAGTCCCAGACTAAAAGAGTTCACAAACCAGTAAAGCGACCCACATCAAAGTCCAGGGGGTTACCATGTAGATATCAGCTTGCTTTTGCAACTAAAACATGTTTTAAAAATGATCATCATGTAATAGCCAAAAGGTGGAAGCAAGCCAGTGACCCAGTGTCTATTGACAGATGAATAGATAAACACCCTGTGGTATGTGCATACAGTGGAATATTCAGCCTGAAATAGAAAGGAAATTCTGACATATGCTGCAACATGGATGAGCCTTGAGGACATTTTGTGAATTGAAATAAGCCAGATACAAAAGGACATTAGGTGTATGATTGCACTTACATGAAGTACCTAAAGTAGTCAAATTTATAGACAGAAAGGAGAATGATGGTTGCCAGGGACTGTGGGGAGAAGGGAATGTGGAGTTACTGCTAATGGGTACAGAGTCTCAGTTTTGCAAGATGAAAAGAGGTCTGTGGTTAGATGGTGGTGATGATTATGCAACAGTGTGAATGTACTTAGCATCATTGAACTGTGCATGTAAAAATGGTTAAGACGGTACATTTAGTGTTCCGTGTGCTTTACCACTATTAGGAAAAAAGATCATCTACCACTGACATCATTTCATAAAAGAATGGTTATTTTAACACCAAAGAATTAATTAGGAAAGAAAAATAATCCTGTAATCGGAATACATTTGGCTTCATTTTTTAAAAAGTATTTGGAGATCACTGCATAAGTGAATGTTATCAGAACGTGACTGCTGTTTGTGGAAGCTATCAGAGCTGTCAGAATCGAGGGAAGATTCTTTTGTGGATGGTTGGGGGTAGAGTTGGCCAGAGGACCTCTAGGACAGAGTTGAAACTCAAATCAGGCTTTCAGACCACATCCATCTGTTTAGAAATTGAACTTTAAGGATTGTGTGGTTTCGCCACTTTCTGAGGCCACCCATAAAAGCAATTTGAGGAGCAGTTCCGAGGCGTCAACACAGATCTCATACCCTGCATTCAGTGCTTGGTCTAGAATGTCAAGGTCCTGGTGGAGGGTGAAGGAGGTGGAGTTTCCCAGAACCTTGGATGAATTTCCAGCTCATGCCATTTTCTGGGTATGATCATATTCCCAGGCTCAGACCTCTGTGCCCCCATCAAAGCAGACTGAGTCAAACTGGCGCACAGGAAGAGAGAGAGAGAGAAGCTTAAGAGAGGAGCAACAGGCTGGGCGCGGTGGCTCACGCCTGTAATCCCAGAACTTTGGGAGGCTGAGGTGGGCGGATCACCTGAGGTCAGGAGTTCGAACCAGCCTGGCCAAAATGGTAAAACCCCATCTCTACTAAAAATACAAAATTAGCCAGGTATGGTGTCCCACACCTGTAATCCCAGCTACTTGGGAAGCTGAGGCAGGAAAATCGCTTGAACCGGGGAGGTGGAGGTTTCAGTGAGCCAAGATTGCACCATTGCACTCCAGCCTGGGCAACAAGAGCGAAACTCCGTCTCCAAAAAAAAAAAAGAGAGAGAGAAGAGCAACATAGCTGAGTCCTTGTCCTTACTGAAGTCACCAGTCTAGAGTGTGCTTGTGTGTGATGCCAACAACCATTGTCTTATTTTGGCCTCTTGGGGACCCATTTCACAGGTGAAGAAACTGAGACTTCATGAAGCCCTTGCTAAGGAGTCTTAGCCTTGGAGGCACCCCTTACCAGTGAGCTTGAATAGTCTCAGGATTTGATGTCTGATGACCAATATCAAAGTCTTAATTCTACCTCTTCCCAGCTTTGTGCCCTTGAGCAAGTCATGTCACCTCTCTGAGCCTTCCCTAGTTTCCTCATTTGCAAAATTGGAACCAAGTTCACATTCTTCCCTTATCTGCCTGCAGGCTAGTTAGGAAAGGCCACATGTCATAAGACTCATGAAAGTGCCGGGTAAACAATAAAACATTGGGCATATAATTAATATGATTATTTTATGATTAATTATCATAATTAGGCTAGGCACAGTGGCTCACGCCTGTAATCTCAACACTTTGGGAGGCCAAAGTGGGTGGGTCACTTGAGGCCAGGAGTCTGAGACCAGCCTGGCCAACATGGCCAAATCCTGTCTCTATTAAAAATATAAAAATTAGCCTGGCGTGGTGGTAGGCATCTGTAATCCCAGCTACTCGGGAGGCTGAGGCAGAAGAATCGCTTGAAGCCAGGAGACAGAGGTTGCAGTGAGGCCAGGTTGTGACACTGCACTCCAGCCTGGGTGACAGAGCGAGACTCCATCTCAAAAAAAAAATCACCATAATTATTGGTGGAGGTGCCTAAGGAGGAGCAAAACTGACAATAAAATATATCCGTCCATTAAAGTTTGTAGGGTACTTTAGAAATGAGTAGACTTGATGATGAATCCATAGAAAAACACTTTTGCACCCACCCCCCAAAAAAAGCAAAAACAAACAAAAAAACTCACTAAGATGATGGAATAAAACCCAGATAGATAGATTGAACACCAACTGGTGTCCAGGATGAAATGGAAAGGATAAGGCAGATCTTTAAGATAAAATGGAAAGGATGAGGCAGATCTTCATTTGATCATGATCATGGAAGCATTGGAGATTTGGCAGAGTGGAAATCCACCAACCAGCCTGGGATATCCTGGGAAGGGCAAGAGCGGAGCTAAAGACAGGAGCTCAGGGCCGCAAACCTCTCCCTGTATTATGACCTGGATGACTACTCCAACTTGCAGGCGAGGAATCCCATGGAGACAGGGCAGGGATGTGGGAGGGTCACTGAAGGTGTTGTGAGTGACTTGTCCGTAGTTTTGCCCTACTCAAAATAACCCAGACCAACCCATTCTTAGGATGCTAGAATAGGGGCCTCATTTTGCACCCTTTTCCGCCAGCCCAGCTGAGTATTTCCAAAGCATATAGAAAGCATCCATTCTGTGCTGAGTGCACTTCTCCCTGCTTTGGAGGGGGCTGATGGGATTTAGTCTGGCCCTTGCCCAGAGCCTGTAATCCGGCAGGAAGAAAGGAGAGGGACCAGCGTGGGTTGAGTACTGGTTCCAATCTAAGCTCCACATTCAACCCGAGATGCTGCAGGAAGGTGACTCCACCTCTTAGTGCCCCGGTGTCCTCAGCTCAAAATGGGATATATATATATTTGTTTGTTTGTTTTTTGTTTTTTTTTTGAGAAGGAGTCTCTATCACCCACGCTGGAGTGCAGTGGCATGATCTCGGCTCACTGCAACCTCTGCCTCAGCCTTCTGAGTTGCTGAGACTACAGGCATGCACCACCATGCTCAGCTAATTTTTATTTTTTTACTAGAGACAAGGTTTCACCATGTTGGCCAGTCTCAAACTCCTGACAAGTGATCCACCTGCCTCTGCCTCCCAAACTGCTGGGATTACAGTCGTGAGCCACCGCGCCCAGCCTCAAAATGGGATATTAACAGTACCTACTTCATAGAGTCTTTGGGAAGACAACATGAGTTAAGACATGTAAAATACACAGAGCAGGGCTGCATGACATCTAAAGCCAGGATATTTTAGCCACTATTACAAAGAACATTCCCCTCTTGGGGAGTGTTGGAGAGCAGTGCCACTCAAAGTGTGGTGTGTTCACCAGTGCCAGTTTGAGAACTGCTTGTTGTCTGTCTCCGAGTTAAGTACAGAAACTGAACATGAGGTTTCACTTATCTGGTCATGGACAGGTTTACACTACTCAGCTGTAGAGTATGGATGGAGAACTTTAACTGCAGCCAGGATGTCTGGGTTCCAGGCCACCTCTGTCCCTTAATATTTTCAGGACCTTCCACATATCACTTTACCTTTCTGTGCCTCAGTTTCCTCATCTGCAAAATGGGGTAGATAAAAGTACCTGCCTCATAGTATTACTATGGTCATCACTGCTGCACTGCAGGGTCTGTAATCTGTCCATTATCTCATCAAATCCTGCCAATGACACCATAAGGGAGGGAACAATTCCCATTTTATTCATGAGAACACCGAGGCGTACAGAGATAACTTTATTTGCCCAGGGTCCAATAAATGGAGAAGCCTGGATTCCTGTTCAAGTCTGTCTGATACCAACGCCTTTATGCCTATGTAGTGTGACTTTGGGCAGCTGACTTCACCTCTCCAAGCCTCAGTGCCTTATTTAGAAACTGGAGATAAGCAACACTCACTGCACAGGACAGTTGTGAGGATCAGTGAGCAAAGAGCTTAGCACAGTTCCTGACACATCAGTTTCCCTCCCTCCTTCATAGTATTGGCCTGCCTTCCTAATTTCCTCTCCCTGCCTTCCCTCCCTCTCTTCCTCCTCCTTTCTTTTCTTCCCTCCTTCCTTCCTTCGTTTTGCCTTCTCTTATAAAGCCTGTTGTGGACCCACAAAACTAGGGGGCACTGTTACAGTTGGGTTTGTCCCCACCAAAACTCATGTTGAAATTTGATCCCCAATGGTGTTGGGAGATGGGGCCTAGCGGAAGGTGTTTGGGTCACGGATATGGATCCTCCATGAGTGGTTTGGTGCCATTTTCATGATAGTGAGTGAGCTCTTGCTCTGGTGAAACTGGGTTAGTCTCATGGGAATGGATTAGTTCCTGTGAGCGTGGGTTCTTATAAAGCCAGGACGCCCCTGGGGTTTGTCTGCTTCCCCTTTGGCCTTCTCCTTCATGTTATGATGCACCAGAAAAATAACCCTCACCAGAAGCTAGTGTCGTGCCCTTGAACTTCCCAGCCTGTAGAACCCTGGGCTAAATAAAACTCTTTCCTCTGGCTGAGAGCAGTGGCTCATGCCTGTATCCCAGCACTTTGGAAGGCTGAGGTGGGCGGATCACTTGAAGTCAGGAGTCTGAGACCAGCCTGGCCAACATGGCGAAACCCCGTCTCTACTAAAAATACAAAAAATTAGCCAGCTGAGTTGGCAGATGCCTGTAGTCCCAGCTACTTGGGAGGCTGAGGCAGGAGAATCACTTGAACCCGGGAGATGGAGGTTGCAGTGAGCCAAGATCACACCACTGCACTCCATCCAGCCTGGGAGACAGAGCAAGACTCCATCTCAAAAACAAACAAACAAACAAAACCACCTCTTTCCTCTACAAATTACCCAGCCTAAGGTATTCTGTTACAGCAACACACAAAAAAGGACTAAAACAGGGACCTTAATGAAACTCCAGGCCAATATGGTCATTTAACTCTCAGGGGAACTAAGACTCAGAGAGGTTAAAAGATCCACGTGAGGTCACACAGCAGGTGAGTAGCAGATTCAGGAAAAGAACACAGACATCTGACTCCCAGTTCAGTGCTCTTTCTATAAGTGATACTTTAGGAAAAGGACACAGACGTCTGACTCCCAGTTCAGTGCTTTTTCTACAGGTGATACTTAGAAGGCTCCCGAGTGAGTAGAAGGAGCTGCTGAGGCCTGGCCCTAAGGGAACCTTCTGACCCTCTGAATCCTTCCCCCAGCCTCATATTCCTGAAGCCCAACCTGGAGACACTGGACTTCTTTGACCTGCTATGGATCGTGGGGATCGCAGACTTTGTTCTAAAGTACATCACCATCGCCCTCAAGTGCCTCATCGTGGCCCTGCCCAAGATCATCCTGGCCGTCAAGTCCAAGGTAGGCACTGGCTGTGACCATCAGGTAACCCCAGTCACATGGATCACACAGAGGAATCATGGTGCCTTCTGAGGAGGGAAGAATGGATGAGGGTGGACTGATGTCAGCGTATAAAATAAACAGAGCCTGAGCTCATAGCTCCTGTCACCCACCTCTTCTAATTCCATGAAGCTGAGCATGGTTCTTTGTCATCACCACCTTATCACACCTCTACTTTCCAAGTGCATTTCCTAAGTTAGGTTGTTCACAGCTACCCTTGATGCAATTTTCATCCACATTTCACCTGAGAGAGAAAAAAAAAAGCATGTTAGTATGCTCTGGGTCCTGCTTTTCCCAGGGAAGGAGAGCCCTAATAGGTTTTGACTCTTTGTGGCTTCCAGGAGCTAATTTTATAGAGGGGACTGAGGCTTGGAAGGAAAGAGCTCCATGATTAATTAGTGATGTCTGCCACAGACCCTGGAGTGGGTACTGAGGACAATGATGTTTTGCAGTGTATCATAGAGAAAGGCCTCCAGGCAGGTGTTGGAATGAAGAGGCCTTGGGGAATAGACATTGGAGTTCAGAGGACTGAGCAGGGCTCAGACAAGGTATCACCTATAGAACATAGCGATTGCCAGTGGCTCTGTAAGGTGACCCAAAGGGAATGTGGACTGAAGCAGATGGACTAAAGAATGTTTAAAGTCTCCTGCTTTCCATTATGTAAAAACAGCCATCTTTCAAGTTCAGAAAGCTGAGACATGTCCCAGGCATTGCTTGACAGCAGAGCAGCTTGGAAGTGACCATCGATCTTGAGTGGCAACTAACCCAACCCATGACCCCAATCTTTGGGCCCGTTTTGGTCCTCCCACCTTTCATGTCCACTCCCTTCCTCCACTGTGTGATTTAACACGGTGGTCCCCAACCTTTTTGGCACCAGGAACCGGTTTCACGGAAGACAGTTTTTCCACGGATCATGGTGGGGATGGTTTCAGGATGAAACTGTTCCACCTCAGTTCATCAGGCCCTGGATTCTCATAAGGAGCATGCAACCTAGATCATCCCTCGCATGTGCAGTTCACGATAGGGTTTGCACTCCCAGGAGAATCGACTGCCGCAGCTGATCTGATGGGAGGTGGAGCTCGGGTGGTAATGCTTGATCACCCACTGCTCACCTCCTGCTATGCGCCTGTTTCCTAACAGGCCACAGTCTAGTACCAGTCTTCAGCCCCGGGATTGGGGAGCCCTGATTTATCTAGTTGAGCCAAAATCCTAGGCTGCTGAGGTTTTCTTAGATGAAGCCACAGCTCTGGTACCCAAAAGGCAGTGCCAGGAAATGCAAAATGGCATAAAGACAAAAAAAAAAAAGAGATGTGGAGAAGAAAAGCCAGAGGGGAAACAACAGGCCTAGGAAAGTCCTCAGATGCCTCCCATTTACCCTCCCCAAGACCATGATGACCAGGACCTTTTGCCCATTGAGCTCGTGCAGGGTTCCATGTCGGCACCACGCACTTGACACTGGAAAGCAGCATGGCCTGATGGCTATGCCCATGGACTCTGGCATCAGACACATCTGTGTTCAGATCCCAGCCATGCACCTTCAGCTGTGTGACTTTGGGCAGGTGACAAAAACCTAGTTTCCTCTTCTGTCAACTGAGAATAACAATAGCACCTTCCTCCAAAGTACTCCCTTTGTAAGAACTATTGGTTGTAGGAAATACAGAGTGCTTTGCTCCACACTCTGCACATGGTAATTGCTCAATGAGTGATTCACAATCCCTGTGTTGTCTAATCTTCATGACTGCCAGCTCTGCACTGATTAGCTGTGCAATCTTGGATGAATGACTTAGCCTCAGTGCCCTCATCTGTAAAATGGGGTAATAGTTTTTCAGCTAAATGACTTCCTCTGATCGTTTCAGCTACACTCTCCATCTTTCTCACCCTGCTGTCTGCCCAGGGGGCTGACCTGTATGAACTATGGGTTCCTGTGCCCATCAGCTTCCAGTTGTGTTCAGCCGATGGAGAGAGAGGCAGAGGTATTTATTCCCCCAGCATGTTAGTCTCCTGTGGCTGCTGTGACAAATTGCTACAAACTTAGTGGTTTAAAGCCACATTAATTTATTATCGTTCTGGAGGTTAGGAGTCCAAAATGGGTTTTACTGGGGCAAAAATGAAGGTGTTGGTAGAGCTATGTTCTTCCTCCATCTTCCAAATCAGTGATGTCAGGTTGAGCGTTCTCTCCTCTCTCCTCTCTCCCTCCCTGCCACACCTCTGCCTTCATTGTTGCATCTCCTGATTCTCGCCCTCCTGCCTTCCTCTTATAAGGACCCTGTGATGATACTGACCCACCCGAATAATCTAGGCTCATCTCCCATCCTTAATCACATCAGCAAAGTCTCTTTTGCCACATAAGGTAACATTCACAGGTTCCAGGGATTAAGGTGTGGTCATCAGCTGGGCGCGTTGACTCACGCCTGTAATCCTAGCACTTTGGGAGGAAGAGGTGAGCGGATTGCCTGAGCTCAGGAGTTCAAAACCAGCCTGGGCAACATGGCGAAACCCAGTCTCTACTAAAAATACAAAAAAATTAGCTGGGTGTGGCAGCATGCACCTGTAGTCCTAGTTATTCAGGAGGCTGAGGCAGGAGAATTGCTTAAACCCAGGAGGCAAAGGTTGCAGTGAGCCGAGATCACACCACTGCACTCTAGCCTGAGCAACAGAGCGAGACTCCATCTCCAAAGGAAAAAAAAAAAACAAAAACAAGATGTGGACATCATGCCCACTTAAGCAGCACATATGCTAAAATTGGAATGACACAGAGATTAGCATGGCCCCTATGCAAGGATGACACACAAATTCGTGAAGCATGCTATATTTTTTTTAATTAAAAAAAAAAAAATTGGGCCGAGTGTGGTGGCTCAATGGCTTATACCTATAATCCCAGCACTTTGGGAGGCTGAGGCAGGAAGATCGCTTGAGGCCAGGAGTTTGAGACCAGCCTGGGCAAGACCAGCCTGCTGGTGAGACCCTGTCTCTACTAAAAATTTAAAAAATTAGCTGAGTGTGGTGACACATGCCTGCGGTCCCAGCTATTTGGGAGCCCAAGGTGGGAGGATCGCTTGAGGCCAGGAGTTCCAGACTGCAGTGAACCATGATCATGCCACTGCACTCCAGCCTGGGCAACAGAGTGAGATTCTGTCTCAAAAGAAAAAAAAAAAAAAAAATTAAAATTAAAATGTAAATAAAATAAAATAATTTTCTAAAAGATGTGGACATTTTTGGATGGGCGCAGCATTCCGCTCCCTGCCACACCTGGTTTCCTCCCTCCCGGGTTACCATGGGTCAGTGCTAGTCCTCGTACTTCACACTCAGTAACCCACGGAATCTCTACAACATCCCTGGGAAGTGGGCACTGTTATTCCTACCACCCGCTTTCTCACGTGTCGAAAATAAGTCTGAACACACAGTTCCTATCGCAGGTAGCTCCTCCACACAGCTTTCTATCCAGGTCTGGTGACTGCCCTCCTCGTACCTTTCTGGACTAGACCACCTCTTGTTGGTGTCCACAAACCCTGCCCACACCTTTGTAAATAGCACAGGTATTAAACTCTTCAGTTACCTGATTTTAGTATGCCAGGACCCTACTCACTCTACCATGAGACTTCCCTCATGGCGTCAATGGAGTTTATGAATATTCAGGGCTGGCCTGGCTCATCATAAGTGTTCAATACATGTTGGCTACCAGGATGATGCTTTTAAATCACTGCTATGCCCCTCTTTCCTCCTACTACTGCTACTACCACCCTACCCTTCAAGATATACACACTTATTCCCATTTTACAGACAAAGACATTGAGGCCCAGAAATCCCCCGATAGACACTTGTCAGAACCAGGATTTGAACTCAGGTCTGCCTTATGTCAAACCCAAGGGTCTCTCCCAGCTGTCTGACCTCTGAGAATCCTAGCCAGGATTGTTTCCATAGGCTTTGTGTGCCCCTACACTGGCTTCGTGTTCTTGGGCTGGGAACCCCAGGGGGAAGCTTCTGGTTGGCCCCCTCCTTGAAACATCTGCTCCAGCCTCACTCCCTTGTTAGATAATGACAGGTCTAGCCAGTGAAGGTCTGAGAGCTACACTGCCAGCTTCCTGGGTACCACATACATTGACCAGGAATAGGCTGCAGCCATCAGCTGCCTCGTCAAGGTGGACCAGCTCCTGCAAGGGGCATAGGTTGCAGCCACCTGCAGGCACAAGGCACATCATCCTCACTTGAGTAGTAACACCCCTCCCTGCGCCCAGCTACAGCCAAGCTCTGACCCCAGGAACCCAGGATGGGGAGGAGCCTGGACTGAAGCCAGTGTTGAGAAGTGGCAATGTCTTCCACCTTTCCTTAGCACCTGTCAGCTGCTGGGAACGTGTTGGCTCTCCACAGCCAGCCAAGTCAGACAGAGGGGCAGTACAGGCAGAGCCCACAGAGTGGCATGTGCTAAGTGACACTGGAGAACAGATTGTCACCAGTGGATCATTTTTCTGCCTGTTCTAATTAGGATCAGGAATAACAACTGTAATAGCAAACTCTTAGAGGCCGCTTAACTGCGTACTGGCCACTGTCCCAAATACTTTACATGTACAAACTCACTGAGTCATGACCACATCCCTGTGAACGGGATCCTGTTATTACTGCCATCCCATTTTCACAGATGTAGAAACAACAGGCGGGGCATGGTGGCTCACACCTGTAATCCCAGCACTTTGGGAGGCCGAGGTGGGCGGATCACGAGGTCAGAAGATCGAGACCATCTGGCTAACACACGGTGAAACCCCGTCTCTACTAAAAAAATACAAAAAAATTAGCCGGGTGTGGTGGCGGGCACCTGTAGTCCCAGCTACTTGGGAGGCTGAGGCAGGAGAATCGCTTGAATCAGGGAGGCGGAGCTTGCAGTGAGATGACATCGCACCCCTACACTCCAGCCTGGGTGACAGAGCGAAACTCAAAAAAGAAGGAAAGGAAAGGAGAGGAGAGGGGAGGGGAGGGGAGGGGAGGGGAGAAAAGAAAGAGAAAGAAACTACAGCACAGAGAGGTTCAGTGACTTGCCCAAGGCCACACAGCTAGAAGTTGAAGAGTAAAGTCAGACCACCAGGCAGTCAGGCCCCCGAGTCTGAGCTTTTAGTCTCCTTGCTGTGGTCAGAACAGAGGTGCTGTCCAGTTACTGCAAAGAGTGGGATATTGTACAGATTCACTTCTATAAGTAGACTCAGAGCTGAGAGTGCAAAGCTACACCAAGGCTTCCTACGTTCTCCCTGGCTGTCACTGCAGCTCACGATCTGTGGTCTGCAGCATCCACCGCGTATGTCCTGTCCTCTTACAATTCCCCAGTTCAGCTCCTGGGAGAAGGTCTGATTGGCCCAGGTCATTTTGTGTGCCAGCTATTTCATAGGTCAGCAGCTGGCCAATGAATGGGTGCGCATGGTCATGTGCCTACCGCTTGTCCAATCAGCTGTTGCCAAGGGGAGGCAGTGTCAGCTGGTATGAAAAAACATGGCTGCCTTTCAGATGGGGCCTGGGTTGAGCCAGGTAAAGCAGTGAGTCAAAGTAGACCCATTTTCAAGAAGGAACTCAGGATCTTCCCCAAAGCCTGGGCCTCTTCTTATTGTTCTAGATCTCAGAGTATAGCACTTCCCTCCACCCCACATTGTTTACATCAATAACCTGGAAAAGACCTCTGACTCTTCCTCTTTCTTCCTTGCTTCTTCCAGTCAGCAACCAAGATCTGTTCATTTTGCCTCCTCAATGACGTGGGAACCCATCCTCCTTCTGTGTCTCCACTGTCACCACCCTAGTGCTCACCACCATGAGACCAAAGTAGTCTCCCTCTGTGTGTCCACTCCAACCCCCTCCACTTCATTCTTTTCCCTGCCAGCGGAGCAGGATTCTAAAAGAAAATTAATCTGATTATCCTCTCCTATCACTTGCCCTCACCTCCGCCCAACTTAAACCCTCCAGGGACTGCCCTTGTGCTCAGGACAAAGACCAAGCTCCACAGGCGCGGCTACAAAGCCTACCCAGCCTGCCTCTGCCCCCGCCACCAGCATCACGCCCTGCCACTCCTTGGCTCCCCCGCTGTTTCTTCCCTCTGCCCTCCTCCCTCCTGTCTCGGCCTCTTTCGCATGCCCTTCAGACCTCCAGAGATGCTCCTTCTCCAATGGATCCTTGAGGCTTCAGTTCAAAAGTCTCTTCTATATCCCCCTAAGTACAGTTCTTTCATAGCATTTCTGATTACCTACTTGTGTGTGTGTGTGGCGGGGGGGTTGTTTGTTTTGTTTTGTTTCGTTTGAGACAAGGTCTTGCTCTGTTTCCCAGGCTGGAGTGCAGAGGCGCAATCACAGTTCACTACAGCCTCAACCTCCCGGGCTCAAGCGATCCTCCCAGCTCAGCCTCCTGAGTAGCTGGGACTGCTCAGTGCACCACCACACCTGGCTAATTTTTTTGTTCTTCTTGGGGATGGAGTCTTACTTTGTTGCCCAGGCTAGTCTTGAACTCCTGGGCTCAAGTGATTTTCCTGCTTCAGCCTCCCAAAGTACTTGCGTGATTATTACATTCGTTCCTGCCTCCTCACTATTTGAAAAGTCTGTTTGGCCCACCAGTGTATCTGTAAGACCCAGCCCAGCATTGGGCACTGGGCAGAGCTCTGTAAATGGTGAGTAAGTGAACTGGCAGAGAAACTGAAGTTAGCTCCATCCTGCCCTGTGCCTTCTGGTTTATTTTCAGCAGATGAAAATAAAACAGGAAAGCCAGGCATTGGGGCTCACACCCGTAATCCCAGCACTTTGGGAGGCCAAGATGGGTGGATTGCTTGAGCTCACAAGTTCAAGACAAACCTGGGCAGCACGGTGAAACCCCGTCTCTACAAAAAATACAAAAAAATTGGCCGAGTGTGGTGTACATGACTGTGGTCCCAGCTACTCAGGAGGCTGAGGTGAGAGGATCGCTTGAGCCCAGGAGGCAGAGGGTGCAGTGAGCTGAGATATTGCCACTGCACTCCAGCCTGGGCGACAGAGCCAGCCTCTCAGTATTCTTCTGACGTAGGTGCTAGTTACTCTTATCAATGGATGAGGAAATGGGGGTTACGAGATCAGGTAGTTCTTTTTTTTGTTGTTGTTGAGACAGAGTTTCACTCTTGTCCCCCAGGCTGGAGTGCAATGGCGCGAGCTCTGCTCACTGCAACCTCTGCTTCCCAGGTTCAAGGGATTCTCCTGCCTCAGCCTCCCAAGTAGCTGGGATTATAGACACGTGCCACCACACCCGGGTAATTTTTGTATTTTTAGTTTCACCATGTTGGCCAGGCTGGTCTTGAACTCCTGACCTCAGGTGTTCCACTCACCTCAGCCTCCCAAAGTGCTGGGGTTACAGCCATGAGCCACCACGCCCAGCCCAGATCAGGTAGTTCTTATAGTCACACAGCTGCTCGGTGGTGGGGTCAGGATGACAGCGCAGGTCTTTACAACTTCAAGACTCCAGCTCTACCTCACCACCCTAGTGCTCTACCTCCAAGGAGTGGGTTTGGGACAAGATAAGGAAGGCATTTGAGGCTGACTCATCACCTGGTGCCTTCTGGGTTCTGTCTAGATTCTTTCTCATAGTCCAACTCTTCCAAGGCTCTCAATACCCCTGTGAGATACAACTCACTGTCACCTCTTTCTGGATGAAAAACTATTAGTTTCCTGTGGTTGCAGTAACAAAATACCAGAAAATTGGTGGCTTCAAATAAGGGAAAGCATTGTTCTCTCACAGTTCTGGAAGCCAGAAATCCAAAATCAGTGTCACTGAGCCAAAATCAAGGTGTCAGCAGGGCTGCATTCCCTCCAGAGGCTCAAGGGGAGAATCTGATCCTTGCCTCTTCAGGCTTCTGGTGGCTCCTGGTGTCCTTGGCTTGTGGCTGTGTCACTCCAGTCTCTGCCCCCATGGCCACATGGTCTTCTCCTCTTCTGTGAATGATGCCTGTCTCTGCCTCTCTCTTATAAGGATACATGTAACGGTATTTTGGGCCCAGCTGGATAAGGCAGGGTAACCTCCGCATGCCTATATCCTTAATCACATCTGCAAAGACGTGATTATTTTCTAAATAATGTCACATTCACAGCTTCCAGGTATCCTTGAGTGGCCATTATTTCCTTTACTACACTGAGGCTGAAAGAGAGGTGAGATAATTTGTCCAAAAAACACCTGGTTGCTCAGTTATAGAATCAAAATGAAAACCCAAGTCTTCCAACTCATAAGCCCATGGCTACTTCTGAGAACCAGGACACCATCTGCCAGATCGGCCAGGTGCTGGAGGGCCTGCCTGGGCCATTCCTAACCTGCAATTTTACAGCCATAGTGCCTTGAGCAAGTCACTTAATGTGAGCATTTTCCTCCTGCAGAAGATTGAGATGTTAACAGTAGCGTTCTTTAGATACTGCAAAGGTAAAAAGACTTGGCAGGGCACAGTGGCTCACACCTGTAATCCCCGCTTTGGGAGCCCAAAGTGAGAGGGTTGCTTGAGGTCAGGAGTTTGAGAGTAGCCTGGGCAACACAGCAAGACGCCATCTTTATAACAAAATAAAATAAAATCAATTAGATGGGCATGGTGGCATGCGCCTGTAATCCCAGCCACTTGAGAAGCTGAAGTGGGAGGATCACTTGAGCCCAGGAGTTGAGGTTGCAGTGAGCCATGATCACGTCACTACACTCAGCCTGGGCAATAGAGGGAGATGTTGTCTCTTTAAAAACAACAACAAACAAACAAACAAAACAAAAAAGAAAAAAGATATAATGTGTGTATGAAGAGTTATCACCTAGAGAGGAAGCAGGTGAGGCTTTGTGGACCATCACGGGTCCCACCCCCTGTCTGGCATACTTACTCATCCCTCTCCCTCTTTCACTCCCTTACTGTTTTTCGTGCTCCAAACAGACCCTACCTCTTTTGCTTCTCTCTTTTTTTTTTTTTTGAGATGGAGTTTCACTCTTCTTGCCCAGGCTGGAGTGCAATGGCACAATCTCGGCTCACCACAACCTCCGCCTCCCAGGTTCAAGCGATTCTCCTGTCTCAGCCTCCAGAGAAGCTGGGATTACAGGCATGTGCCACCACACCTGGCTAATTTTGTATTTTTAGTAGAGACGGTGTTTCTCTATGTTGGCCAGGCTGGTCTCGAACTCCTGACCTCAGGTGATCTGCCTGCCTTGACCTCCCAAAGTGCTGGGATCACAGGCATGAGCCACTGCGCCCGGCCTCTGTTGCTTCTTTATGCTCATTAACTCGCCCCATTCTGCAGCATCCCTATGTGGTAGATGCTATTCTTATCCCATTTTCCAGAAGAGAAAACTGAGGCACTGAGACATTGAGAAACTAACCTACAGTCTTCTAGAGTGGGCTGCTTTTTCCCCTGTCTTTCACCTGCACCTACTGATTCATCTACCTCAAAGAGCCTTCCCTCCTTCTCATGTCTTGATAACTCCTGTTCTCTCTTTAGATCATTGCCTCTTAGAAACCTTCCCTGCCTCTTCAGGCTAGGGATGGTGCTCCCACGAGGACTCCTACAGCAGCCTATACTTCCCCTATTCTAGCACCCACCACTCTGACTGTAATTGTTCATTAAATGTCTGCCTTCTCTGCTTAATTTTAACCTCTGTGACAGCAGGAAATGAATGCATCCAGTTTGTTTGTTGATGGATCACCAGTATCTGCTGTGTATTTGGAAGCGTTCATTGTATGTATGTAAGTATGTATACATGTGTGTTTGAGTGGGTAGATGGACAGGTGAATGGATATATAGGTAGGTAGATAGATGAATTAGATGACCATCTGGAAAGTTTGGTGGCTGGATGGATAGATGGATGGATGGATGGGAGGAGAGTGGATGGATGAACGGGTGGGTGAATGGGTAAATGTGAGGAGAGTGATGGATGGATGGATGGATAAATGGGAGGAGAGTATATGGGTGGATGGGTAAATGGGAGGAGAGTAGATGGATGGATAGATGGGTAAATGGGAGGAGAGTGGGTGGATGGATGGGTAAATGGAAGGAGAGTGGATGGGTAAATGGGAGGAGAGTGAGTAGATGGACAGATGGGTGGATGGGTAAATGGTAGGAGAGTGATAGGTGAATGGATGGTGGATGGATGGATGTGAGGAGAGTGGATGGATGGATGGATGGTGGATGGATGGGTGGATGGATGGATGAATGGATGGATGGATGGATGGATGGATGGGAGGAGAGTGGATGGATGAATGGATAGGTGGATGGGTAAATGGGAGGAGAGTGGATGGATGGGTAAATGGAAGGAGAGTGGATGGGTGGATGGGTAAAGGGGAGGAGAGTGAGTAGATAGACAGATGGGTGGATGGGTAAATGGTAGGAGAGTGATAGGTGGATGGATGGTGGATGGATGGATGGGAAGAGAGTGGATGGATGGGTGGATGGATGGATGGATGGGAGGAGAGTGGATGGATGAATGGATGGGTGGATGGGTAAATGGGAGGAGAGTGGATGGTAAATGGAAGGAGAGTGGATGGGTGGATGGGTATATGAGAGGAGAGTGAATGGATGGATAGATGGGTGGATGGGTAAATGATAGGAGAGTGATGGGTGGATGGATGGTGGATGGATGAATGGGAGGAGAGTGGATGGATGATGGATGGATGGATGGATGGGTGGATAAATGTGAGTAGGGTGGATGGATAGATAGTCTAATCTGTTGTAATAACTCACTACCTCCTCTTACAGCAACAGCAAGAGCTTGGATTTCATTTTCAGCTCAGTTCAAACCTCTTACATTTGGTAGGTGTCAAAACACTTCTTTCACGAAGACACAAAGACCTATAAGCAAAGTAGTACTCACTTCCCTGTGCTAGAAAAGACCATGTAGGGCCTTTGAAAGAAATCTGGCAGCCACACTTATAATAATAAACATGGCTAAATATTGCTGAGCATTTATTATGAGGCAGTGTGTTAAGCAATGCCATTTGTTCAAGAAATATTTACTGAATGCCAGCTACATGCCCCACTCTGTTCTAAACTCTGAGGATACATCAGTGAACCCGTAAATAGAAACCCCTATGTTCCTGGAGTTTATATCCTCCTAAAGACATTGTCTCAGTTGATCTTAACAGTCCCAGGAGGGTAGATGCTTTTGATATCTCTTTTCATAGAGAGGAAACTGAGTTAAATAACTTGCAAAGGAGCACAAGCCTTGCAGTAACAACGCGGATAGCAGTGGGAACAGCCAGTGTGGGGCCAGCCTTTCACGTGGGCAGGCAGGGCTCTAATTCATTTCCATCTGACGTCAGCCTCATGAGGGAAATTCTATTGTCTTGATTTTTTGTTTTCTTATTGAGATACAATTCACATAACATAAAATTAACCATCAGACTGGGTGCAGTGGCTCATGCCTGTAGCCCCAGCACTTTGGGAGGCCAAGTTGGGCGGATCTGTTGAGCCCAGGAGTTCAACACCAGCTTGGGCAACATGGCAAAACCCTGTCTCTACCAAAATACAAAGATTTAGCCGAGCATGGTGGCACTCACCTGTAGTCCCAGCTACTCGGGAGGCTGTAGTGGGACCATCACTTAAGCCTATAAGGTTAATTCTGCTGCAGTGAGCCCTGATCACAGCACTGCACTCCAGTCTAGGCAACAGAGGGAGACCCTGTCTCAAAAAAATAAAATAAAATAATAAAAATAAACCATTAATCATTTTAGAGTACGCCATTCAGTGGCGTTTAGTACATTCACAGTGTTGTACAACCACTACCTCTGTCTAGTTCCAAGACATTCTCACCACCCCAGAAGGAAACTTTGTCTCCGCTAAGCAGTCACATTCCTTTCCTGCTTCCCGCAAGCTCCTGGCAACCGCCAATCTGCTTTTCATCTGTATGGATTTGCCTATGCTGGACATTTTGTATAAGTGGAATAATATACTGTGTGGCCTTTTGTGTCTGGCTTCTCTCATGCCATGCTGTGTTTTCGAGGTTCATCCATGTTGTATCATGTATCAGCACTTCATTTCTTCTTTTTCTTTTTTGAGACAGAGCCTCACTGTGTTGCCCAGGCTTTAGTGGACTGTCATGATCTTGGCTTACTGCAACCCTGCCTCCCGGGTTCAAGCAATTCTCCTGCCTCAGCCCCCCGGAGTAGCTGGGATTACAGGCATGTGCCACCAGGCCTGGCTAATGTTTGTATTTTAGAGAGATGGGGTTTTGCCATGTTGGCCAGCCTGGTCTCAAACTCCTGACCTCAGGTGATCTGCCCACCTCGGCCTCCCACAGTGCTGGGATTATAGACGTGAGCCACCGTGCCCTGCTTTCATTCTTATGGCTAAACAATATTCCATTGTGTGGATAGACTACTATTTGTTTAGCTGTTCCTCTGTCAATGGACATCTAGGGTGTTTTCACTTTTTGGCTGTTGTGAATAGTGCTGCTATGCGCTTTTGTAGACGAGTATCTGTTTGAACACAGTTTTTGCGTTAAATATCTAGGCGTGGAATTGTGGGTTGTGCTGTAATCCTCTGTTGAACTCTTTGAGGAACTGTCAAACTTTCCCACAGTGCCTGTACCATTTCACGTGCCCAGTGGAAGAAAATGAAAACACCCGAGAGGCTAAGGAAGTAGCCCAAAGCCACATAGCTCACAAGTGGCTACGTGGAGATTTGAACTCAGGCAGTCCTCCTGCTCCGGAACTGCTACCCTGAATTATCAGACCTCAGTCCTTCCCATGTATGTTCCCTGAATTCATTTGGAAAATTTTCTTTTTTGTTTTTTGAGACAGAGTCTCTGTCACTCAAGCTGGAGTTCAGTGGCACAATTTCGACTCACAGCAACCTCCACCTCCTGGGTTCAAGCAATTCTCCTGACTCAGCCTCCTGAGTAGCTGGGATTACAGCCGTGCACCACCACGCGCGGCTAATTTTTGTATTTTTAGTAGAGATGGGGTTTCTGCATGTTGGCCAGGCTGGTCTTGAACTCCTGACCTCAGGTGATCCGCCCACCTCGGCCTCCCAAAATGCTGGGATTACGGGCGTGAGCCACCGCACCCAGCCTAGAAAATTTCTGAGAATTAATTTTGGAGAAAAGTCCTCCTAAACCATTCATATAAAAGTCCCCCAAGTCCAGGCCAGAGCTACCTCACTTCCTTACTTCCTTCTCCTTGAAACGGACACTGCTGGGGCCGAGGAGGTGGGGATGGACCCAGCACCCCTTTCTTGCGCCTCTGAGTTGTGGGTGACAGTTATTAATGCCTCCCTGGCAACTGTCCAGCTCCCTTTTTCTGATGATGATTATTTTATTTGGCGAGATTAATGTGCCAGGTCAGCGCGTAATCTAGCCTGTAGAAAGTGATGTGAATGGTCTTCCCCAAGATAAATTGCAGGCTTGGAAAAGGTTCACAGCCTTCCCTTGCCTGTCTGAGTGCTCTCCCGAATCCTCATCAATCCTTGTCTGGGGAGAAGAAAAGGATGGGTCTTCATCTGCAGCTGGGGTGGGGATGCGGGGGGAAAGACACATTTGTCAGAGACCCCAATGGCTCACGGCACAGATGCTCTTTCCCGGGCCTCCACACCATCCACTGAGAGGGTGGGTTGGTTTTAATATTATAATTATTATGTTGAAAGTGCTTTTGGTATTTGGGTCGATTGATGGCCCTGACGTGTAAGGCTGGGTGAGCCACCTTGTCTGGGGACTTTGGGAATCTCTCCATTTTCTGCCTTTTCTTAATCATCCCGCTGCCAATGCCAATGCCAATTCCCACGTGCCTTGCAACGCTGGAGGGTCTGTCAGGAATCCTCACACCTGGGCCTTCCCGGCCAGCCAAGACGGGTTAAAGATGGCATCGACTGGTGTTCAACCTCAGCCCCAAAACCATCACGCTGGCCGGGTGTCTTGAGCCGCCGCTTGTTGCTACACATCCAGATAGCTTTTTTTTTTTTTTTTTTTTTTTGAGACGGAGTCTTGCTCTGTCGCCCAGGCTGGAGTGCAGTGGCCGGATCTCAGCTCACTGCAAGCTCCGCCTCCCGGGTTTACGCCATTCTTCTGCCTCAGCCTCCCGAGTAGCTGGGACTACAGGCGCCCGCCACCTCGCCCAGCTAATTTTTTTGTATTTTTAGTAGAGACGGGGTTTCACCGTGTTAGCCAGGATGGTCTCGATCTCCTGACCTCGTGATCCACCTGTCTCGGCCTCCCAAAGTGCTGGAATTACAGGCTTGAGCCATTGCCCCCAGCTTTTTTTTTTTTTTTGAGGCAGGGTCTCGTTGCTGTTGTCCAGGCTGGAGTGCAGTGGCGTGATCTCAGCTTACTGCAGCTTTGACCTCCTGGACTCCAGTGACCCTCCCACCTCAGCGCCCCACATGCCACCATGCCCAGCTAATTTTAAATTTTTTGTAGAGACAGGGTC
>NW_016808932.1:2329925-2342275 GCF_001698545.2 Rhinopithecus bieti | reverse complement strand
TTTTTTGAGACGGAGTCTTGCTCTGTCGCCCAGGCTGGAGTGCAGTGGCCGGATCTCAGCTCACTGCAAGCTCCGCCTCCCGGGTTTACGCCATTCTTCTGCCTCAGCCTCCCGAGTAGCTGGGACTACAGGCGCCCGCCACCTCGCCCAGCTAATTTTTTTGTATTTTTAGTAGAGACGGGGTTTCACCGTGTTAGCCAGGATGGTCTCGATCTCCTGACCTCGTGATCCACCTGTCTCGGCCTCCCAAAGTGCTGGAATTACAGGCTTGAGCCATTGCACCCAGCTTTTTTTTTTTTTTGAGGCAGGGTCTCGTTGCTGTTGTCCAGGCTGGAGTGCAGTGGCGTGATCTCAGCTTACTGCAGCTTTGACCTCCTGGACTCCAGTGACCCTCCCACCTCAGCGCCCCACATGCCACCATGCCCAGCTAATTTTAAATTTTTTGTAGAGACAGGGTCTCACTATCTTGCCCTGGGCTGGTCTCGAACACCTGGGCTCAAGTGCTCCTCCCACCTCAGCCTCCCAGAGTGCTGGGATTACAGGCATGAGTCACTGTGCCTGGTCCAGAAAACTTCTATATAACTCATATGTGTTGCACTTGCCTGGCCTGGCTCCTACTCCACCTCTCTGACGTCATCACCCAGGACTCTGTCTCTTGCTCACTCAGGACCAGCCATGCTGGTGACTCCTTGGTGCCTCCAAAGCACCCAGCACCTTCCTTCTCAGGCTTTTGCTCTTGCTGTTCCCTCTGCTGGAAGCAGTTTTTTCCTGGATGTTCCCATGGCTGTCTCCTTCCCATCACTTGGATCTTGACTCTAATGATACCACCTCTGGAAAGTCCTTCCTAACCGCCCTGCTGAGAGATGGTATTCCACCATCATTTTATATCTTTCCTAGTGTGTACCAGTATCTGAAATAATCAGATTGTTTGTCTTTATTTATTTTCTGTCCTTTCCCCACTAGAATGTGAACTCATGCGAGCAAAGACCCCTAGCTTGCTCTTGACTCTCAGGGAGTATACCACTGTGGGCTGAATTCAGAGCTTCGCTGGGTGCTGTGGCTCACGCCTGTAATCCCAGCACTTTGGCAGCCTGAGGTGGGAGGATCACTTGAGCCTAGGAGTTCAAGACCAGCCTGGCAACATAGTGAGACCCTGTCTCTACAAAAAACTAAAAACTTATCCAAGCATGGTATCATGCACCTGTAGTCCCAGCTACTCAGGAGGCTGAGGTGGGAAGACTGCTTGAACCAAGCAGGTTGAGGCTGCAGTGAGCCATGACTATGCCACTGCACTCCAGCCTGAGCAACAGGATGAGATCCTGTCTCAAAAAAAAAGCCTAAAAAAAAAAATTGCCTCATAATAATGATCTATTAGACGGTTTAAAACCAGACCAGGGTAGGGCATAGTGGTTCATACTTGTAATGCCAGCACTTTGGGAGGCCGAGGCAGGCGGATCCTTGAGGTCAGGAGTTCGAGACTAGCCTAGCCAACATGGCAAAATCCTGTCTCTACTAAAAATACAAAAATTGGTCGGGTGTAGTGGTGCACACCTGCAATCCCAGCTACTTGGGAGGCTGAGGTGGGAGGATCGCTTGAACCTGGGGGGCAGAGGCGGAGTCTACAGTGAGTCGAGATTGTGCCACCGTACTCCAGCCTGGGTGACAGAGCAAGACTTTGTCTCAAAAAACAAACAAAAAAAAAAAGACAATGAATTCCCCTTAGCCCAAGATCCCAGAGCTATGCTGTCTAATATAGTAGCTAAAAAAAACAAAACCACGCCTGCTTATTTCCCACCACATAGCGTTCTCCTCAGCCACTGCCCCTGTCTCACCAATTCCACTGACGTTATTCAGGGCCTGTTTGCTTACAGGGGCAATGCTAGATCCCAAGAATATAAAAATGACTAAGACATCATCATAACCTTTGTCCACTTACTTGATTCTCTGTGAATGAAACTTGGTTTTATACTAACCTAGCCCAAATCTAGGTAAGAAGGTAAATCCTCTGTCCCAGAAACATACATAGAAACATATCATATACTCCTACTTCTATAATACTAATACTAATTATTAAACATTTGACATGTTCACATTTTATGAAAATGAAGGCCAGGCATGGTGGCTCACGCCTGTAATCCCAGCATTTTGGGAGGCCGAGGCAGGCGGATCACCTGAGGTCAGGAGTTTGACACCAGCCTGGCCAACGTGGCGAAACCCCATCTCTACCAAAAAAATACAAAACTTAGCCAGGCATGGTGGCATGTGCCTGTAATCGCAGCTACTCCAGAGGCTGAGGCAGGAAAATCGCTTGAACCCGGGAGGCAGAGGTCACAGTGAGCCGAGGTTGCGCCACTGCACTCCAGCCTGGGTGACAGAGTGAGACTCCATCTCCAAAAAAAAAAGAAGAAGAAAGAAAAAAGAAAATGAATTCTCCTTGGCCCAAGATCCCAGAGCTATGTTGTCTAATATAGTAGTTACAGGCCACATGTGGCTCTCTAACTTTAAATTAATTACGTTTAAAATTGAGTTCCTCAGTCGCACCAACCACATTTCAGGGGCTCAAATGCAGAAATGGTTCATGGCTACTAGGGTGGATAATGCAGAGGTAGAATATTTCCATCCATGCAGAAAGCATTGTTCTAGAATGTTCTTAGGACAGAGTTTAATTCAGCTTCCCGAAAGTACAGGTAGCAGATGGAGAAACACAAAAGCAGGCCCTTCCCTAAGAACTCTCTACAAGTCCCCTGTGCAGGGAGACAGCACTGCAGAGTAGAAAGAACACAGCTGGAGTTAACAAAACAGTTCAAATCCTGACTTCCTGACTTATTCCCCAGGTAACCTTGACCACTCTTTTGAAGCTCCCAGCTTCTTCATCTCTCCAGTGGTCATTTCTTTTTCTTTTTGAGACAGAGTCTCACTCTCTCTCCCAGGCTGGAGTGCAGTGGTGCAATTCCGGCTCACTGAAACCTCTGCCTCCCAGGTTCAAGTGATTCTCCTGCCGCAGCCTTCTAAGTAGCTGATATTACAGGCACCTGCCACCACACCCAACTAATTTTTGTATTTTTAGTAGAGTAGGGTTTTCACTGTGTTGGCCAGGCTGGTCTTGAACTCCTGACCTCAAGTGATCCACCCGCCTCAGCCTCCCAAAGTGCTGGGATTAAAGGTGTGAGCCACCATGCCCATCCTCTCTAGTGGTCATTTCTGTCTCTTTAAGGTCATCATAAGGTGCAAGGTCAGATACCTCGTTGCTGGGTGGTTACTAGGACTGGTTATATCAGAAACAAGGAAAGGCTTAGCTGAACTGATTTCTCTGAATAACACAGTATTTTACCAACTTGCCATCTTTTCCATAAGGATAGGGAGAAGGAAGCCCTTCCATATCCTAAATCATCTTAACTAAGTTCTAGCTCAGTAGGCTCAGCCAAATCCCTGGACAAGAGGTTCCAGTAGGGTGAGATTCCATGAGCTCTCAATGCTATTGGTTTTTCTCTAAGCACAGGGGAAGGGGAGGGAAGGTGGACAAAAATAAAAAAGGTGGTTTTCTCTGACATGAGAGCCAAGATGATTCATGGGGCTTTTGGTGCCATTAAAATCCCTACTTTTTCCAGGCCCTGAACCCAACATTTTTGCTCTCAAATTGGTTTCCCACTGATAGAGGCATCTTCACTCCTGGAAGTCACGCCTTCCCCTCTCCCCTCCTTCCCTTCTCCCAATCAGACATCTGTCTATGCTGGAGCAGTTCTGAATATTCTAGACCTCAGCTGTGGTTTTGGCTGCATAACATTCTGTGTGTAAAGACACAGTGCCCCATCCTGGAATAAGAACTTCTAGAAGAGCCAGCCACACTTGTTCCAACGACCCACACATGGGGGCTGGAAGAAGTTTAAGTAGTGATTTCCAGCTAGGGGGATGTGGTAATTTCTGGAGTCATTTTTGGTTGCCACCATTGGAGGGGGTGTGCTATTGGTATTTAGTGGACAGAGACCAGGGGTGCTGCTGAATATTCTACAGTGCACAGGACAGTCCCCTACTGCAACCCAGAATGATCCAGCCCTAAATGTCAGTAGTGCTGAAGTTGAGAAACTCTGGGTTAAAGGTGTGCCTTATGGCCCTGGGTCAGCTCCCCAAATGTTATGGACTGAACTGTGCCCCCCAAAATGCATGTATCAGAGTCCAAACCCCAGGACCTCAGAATTTGGCTATATTTGGAAATAGGGTTTATAAAGACAGCCAGGCTCTGTGGGTCACTCCTATAATCCCAGCACTTTGGGAGGCCGAGGCAGGTGGATCACTTGAGGTCGGAAGTTCAAGACCAGCCCTGGCCAACATGGTGAAACCCTGTCTCTACTAAAAATACAAAAATTAGCCAGGCTTGGTGGCATGTGCCTGTAATCCCAGTACTTGGGAGGCTGAGGCAGGAGAATCACTTGAACCTGGGTGGTGGAGGTTGCAGCTAAGATGATGCCACAGCACTCCAGCCTGTCTGTCTCCACAAAAAAAAAAAGAAGTCATTAAGTTAGAATGAGGTCACTAGTAATGCAGGGCAGGCAAGCCCCAAAGAGGGGCTTAGACTGTGAGGGTTCTTGGCTTTGCACAAGAAAGAATTCAAGGGTGAGCCAGTGGTAGGGTAGAAGAAGGCAGCTTTATTGAAGAGGCGTTACAGCTCAGGCAGTGTTGCAGCACCGTGACTGCTCCTGCAGAGCAGGGCTGCCCCGTAGGCAGACAGCAGCACCTCAGGACAGTTTTGCAGCCATATTTGTACCTACTTTTAATTACATGTAGATTAAGGAGCAGTTTATGCAGAAATTTCCAGGGAAGGGCTAGTCACTTCTGGGTCATTGGGTGATGGTCATGGAAAACGGTGGTAACTCCTGGGTGTTGCCATGGCAATGGTAAACTAACGTGGCACACTGGTGGGCATGGCTATGGAAAGCTGCTTCCACCCTGTCCCTGTTCTACCTAACTCTCAATTTGGCCCCATATCTGAGCCCCACCTCTGGAGTCAAGTCCCGCCTCCTACCTCACTACGATGGGCCCTGGTCCAATAGGACTGGTGTCCTTGTAAGAAGAGGAGATTGGGACACCAACAGGCACAGAGGAAAGATCATGTGAGGACACAGAGAAAATGACTATTTACAAGCCAAGGAGAGAGAGGCCTGGGAAACAGAATGAGACTCTGTCTCAAAAAAAAAAAAAAAAAGAAGCAGCAGCAAATACATGTGTATGTTTTTTTTACTCACCTTTATATATTCAAATAGTAAGGTAACATTCTATATACAGCTCCCACCTTGCTTTTATTATCCATCTGTCTTAGAGATTGTTCTGGATAAATACATAGAGAAAACACAAGGCCGGGCGCAGTGGCTCAAGCCTATAATCCCAGCACTTTGGGAGGCCGAGACGGGCGGATCACGAGGTCAGGAGATCGAGACCATCCTGGCTACCACAGTGAAACCCCGTCTCTACTAAAATACAAAAAATTAGCCGGGCGAGGTGGCGGGCGCCTGTAGTCCCAGCTACTCTGGAGGCTGAGGCAGGAGAATGGCGCGAACCCGGGAGGCGGAGCTTGCAGCGAGCTGAGATCCAGCCACTGCACTCCAGCTTGGGCGACAGAGCGAGACTCCGTCTCAGAAAAAAAAAAAAAAAAAAGAGAAAACACAGCACTGGTTAAATGCATGGACCCTGGAGCCAAATTGCCTGTGTTCAAATCCTGTTTGAGAAACCCTTTGCCATTTACCAGCTTTGGGACCTTAGTAAGGTAGTTTGCATCTCTTGCATTCATTTTCTCATCTGTAAAATGGGATCATAATAGTACCTATCTACATTAGGTTTTTTTTTTGTTTGTTTGTTTTGTTTTGTTTTGTTTGAGACAGAGTCTCTGTCACCCAGGTTGGAGTGCAGTGGCGTGATCTCAGCTCACTGCAACCTCAGCCTCCCAGGCTGAAGTGATTCTCCCGCCTCAGCCTCCTGAATCTGGGACCACAGATGTGTGCCACCATGCACAGCTAATTTTTCATATATTTCTTTTTTTGGTAGAGATGGGGTTTCACCATGTTGCCCAGGCTGGGCTCGACCTCCCAAGCTCAAGCAATCTACGTGCCTCAGCCTCTGAGTACGAATTACAGACATGAGCCACTGTGCCCAGTCCAATCATAATAGTACCTACGTGTATTAGTTTTCATTTACTGCCTAACAAATGACCACTGACTCAGCAGCTTAGAAAACACTCATTTATTAGTTTACAGTTCTGTAGGTCAGCAGCCCAGGTCGGCTTGATTGAGTTTTCTACAAAGGGTCTCACAAGGCCGAAACCAAGGTGTTGGCCAGGCTGGGCTCTTATCTGGAGTTTCTGGAGACAAGTCTACTTCCAGGCTTATTAAGGTTGTTGGCAGAATCAGTTCTGTGTGGTTGTAGGACTTGAGGTCCCCCATCCTTGCCGGCTGCCAACCAGGTCACTCTCGGCTCCTAGAAGCCACGCTCTAAGCCTTGTACACAGTTACCACCATCTTCAAGCCAAAAGCAGAGTACAGTTCTTGTGTTTGACATTTCTCTGACTTCCTTTTCCCCAGCCCAAGAAAACTCTGCTTTTAAAGGGCTTAGGTGATTAAATTAGACTCACTGGGACAGCCTGCTAACCAATTAAAGGGTAACTGATTAGTAACCTCAATTATATCTCCAAAATCCCTTTTATCGTGTAGCCTATAATATGATCTAGATGTGATATTTCATTACCTTCATAGTCCTGGGCATTAAGATGGGAAATTTTGCTGGGTGCCCACCACATTACCTCAGAGGGTTGTTGTGAAAATGCAATTGCACATCTCCTAGTATGCAATATATACAAGTTAGCTGTGTTTTTTTAAGAGCAAGGATTTTTTAAAGGGATTCCTTAGCTGGGCACGATGGCTCATGCCTGTAATCCCTTTTTTTGGTAGAGACAGGGTTTCACCATGGGAGGCCGATGTGGGCAGATCACCTGAGGTCACCTCGTCTCTACTAAAAATATGTACCTGTCCCTTGGAACTTACAGTCCAGTGATGAAAATCGTGGCCTGGATAATTAGGGGTAGTGTGGTGGTGATACTGTTTGGATGTTCGTCCCCTCCAAATCTCATGTTAAAATGTGATTCCCCAATGTTGGAGGTGGCGCCTAGTAGGAGGTGTTTGGGTCACGGGGATGAATCTCATGTGAATGGCAGGGTACCCTCCCCAAGGTAGTGAGTTCTTGCTCTATTAGTTCATGCACAATCTGACTGTTTAAAAGAGCCTGGCATCTCTTTTGCTTGCTCTCTCAACATGTGACATGCCTGCTCCCCCTTTACCTTCTGCCATGAGTAAAAGCTTCCTGAAGCTTCACCAGAGGCTGAGCAAATGCAGGTGCCGTGCTTCCCCTACAGTCTGCAGAACCATGAGCCAAAATAAACCTCTTTTCTTTACAAATCACCTAGTCTCGGCCGGGCATGATGGCTCACGCCTGTAATCCCAGCACATTGGGAGGCCAGGGCAGGCAGATCATTATGAGGTCAGGAGTTCGAGACCAGCCTGACCAACATGGTGAAGCTCTGTCTCTACTAAAAATACAAAAAATTGACCGGGCACAGTGGCTCACGCCTGTAATCCCAGCACTTTGGAAGGCTGAGGCGGGCAGATCACCTGAGGTCACGGGTTCAAGTCCAGCCTGGCCAGCATGATGAAACCTTGTCTCTACTATAAATACAAAAATCAGCCAGGCATGGTGGTAGGTGCCTGTAGTCCCAGCTAGTCAGGCGGCTGAGGCAGGAGAATCGCTTGAACCCAGGAGGTGGGAGGTTGCAGTGAGCCGAGATAGTGCCACTGCCCTCCAGCTTGGGTGACACAGCAAGACTCTGTCTCAAAAAAAAAAAAAAGTTTTAAAAATGCAAAAAATTAGCTGGCACCGTAGTGCATGCCTGTAATCCCAGCTACTCAGGGGGCTGAGGCAAGAGAATTGCTTGAGCCCGGGAGGTGGAGGTTGCAGTGAGCTGAGATTGTGCCACTGCATTGCAGCCCGGGCGACAGAGCAAGACTCCATCTCAAAAAATAAAATAAAATGAAATACCATTTGACAGATAAAACAGAGGCTCAGGGAGGCTAACCAGTTTGTGAAGGGTCACTGTGCTGGAAGGTGACAAAGTAGGACTCAACTCAGCCTGACAGGGTGACAATAACAGCTGATACGTCTAGGTTTCTCTTCTTGTTTGTGTATTTATCCACTGTGCGAAGTGCTTTATTTGCATGATTTCATTTGGTCTTCTCAGCAACGCTCTAAGAAGGTAGGTGCTGTTACTGTTCCCATTCCACAGATGAGGAAACTGAGGGCCAGCAAGGGAATGCCACCCAGCAGTGAGCAGGAAAGCCAGGGGATGCCCTGTCTGCCTGCAGCTGTTATTGAAGATGTCCCTTTTCTCATCATCAGGTTTTACTGGAACAGAAGAGAAAGCCAGTGAGATACTAATCATTAGCAATGTTATTTAGTGGGCTTTATGCTTTTACAAAATGTACCTCCCTTTCTGTTGCCAGGAAGATTCTAGAGCATGTAGCAAGAGAAGCAACTAATTATCTTTCTCTGCAGCCCTGTGGAATCGTCTAAAGAGCACATACTATACCCTAAAATTAAACCTAGATTCAAATTCTAGCTCCTTCTGCCTCTGAGACCTTGATTAACCTCATTGAGCCCCAATGTCTCTGTCTTTAAAATGGGAATAGCAGGACTAACTCATAACACTGTTGTGAGAATTAAATGAAATAATACAAGTCAAGTGCTGGCTGGTTAGTTAATTAGTGTCATTCTGAGGAAGATAAGAGAGCATTAGCAGCCATCTGTTTATAATTTAAAGTGAGTAAGAAAGTTAGAATCTAGCCAACGTCAGGATCGAATAAAATACTATTTTTCAAACTATGTTTCTGGGCCCTTAGGGAGATGTTAATAGGCATTTTATTGGTTGGTTGGTTTGTTTTCTGGTTTTTTTTTGTTTTTGTTTTTTATTTTTTTTTTGAGACAGAGCCTTACTCTGTCGCCCAGGCTGGAGTGCAATGGTGTGATCTTGGCTCACTACAACCTCCGCCTCCCAGGTTCAAGCGTTTCTCCTGCCTCAGCCTCCTAAGCAGCTGGGATTACAGGCACCTGCCACCATGCCTGGTTACTTTTTGTATTTGTAGCAGAGATGGAGTTTCTCCATGTTGGCCAGGCTGGTTTCGAACTCCTGACCTCGAGTGATCCAAGGCACCTCGAGTCATCCACCTACCTTGGCTTCCCAAAGTGGTGGCTTAAAGGCATAAGCCACCGCACCCGGCCTAATAAGCATTTTATAAAAAGGTGTTCTATAGTTACATAACTTTGGGAAATGCTGTGTACATTATCCCCTACTCACACACTCACATAGTAAAGGCTCTGAGAAGTCCCACAGTAAAGAAATTCATTTCACTTTGTTTTCTCTGACACATTCCCAACTTATTAAGCATGGGACCGTTTTATTGAGGAGCACAGCATCTCGCAGACTCTAGTTCACGAGTCGGCAAACTACAGGTGGGCCCACTGCTTGTTTTTGTACATAAAGTTCTGTTGGAAACCAGCCATGCCCATTTATGTATGCATTGTCTATGACTTTCACTGTACTGTGGCAGAGTTGAGAAGTGATGACAGAGACTCTGTGGCCCACAGATCCTAAAATATTTACTGTCTGGTCCTTTAAAAAAAAGTCTGCTAACCCTGAAGTTAGTGTAAAGATGGGGGCAGACATTGGGAATGATGTGGCCACAAGACAAACAATGCCACCAGGAGCTGGGAGAGGCAAAGAATGACTTTCTTTTTGCCAGTCTCCCAGCCAACACTTTGATTTGGGCCCAGGGAAACTAATTTTGGACTTCTGGCCTCCAGATCTGGGAGAGAATAAGTTTCCGTTGTTTCAAGCCACTCAGCGTGTGGCAGTTTCCTACAGGAGCCACAAGAAACTAATGAACAGGTGGACCGGCGCAGTGGCTCATGCCTGTAATCCTAGCACTTTGGGAGGCCAAGCCAGGAGAATCACTTGAATCCAGGAATTTGAACCCAGCCTGGGTGGCACGGCGAAACTCTGTCTCTACTAAAAAAAAAAAAAAATTAGCCTAGCACGGTAGCACATGCATGTAGACCCAGCTATTCAGGAGGCTGAGGTGGGAGAATCTCTTGAACCTGGGAGGCAGAGGTTGCGGTAAGCCGAGATCATGCCACTGCACCCCAGCCTGGGCAACAAAGCAAGACTCTGTCTCAAAAAAAAAAAAATCAAAAACTAATACACAGGTGTTTATGCCACTTGTATTTGTCAGAGAAGGAAGCTGGTCCATCTCATGAGCGACATTCACAACAGCAGAGGAAACACCTGGTTTTGTTATGCTTATACCAGCAGTGGAGGTTATAAAGTCCTCCGGTTGCAGCCGACACCACCTGCCATGGGGGTGATGTTTTACACTCTCCCTCCTCTCATTCCAGTTGTCATTAGTTGCCTGTATACATCTGATATTTTTCATATTTAGGTTATTTTGAATATTTTAAATTATAAAATATTTCAACTCTACAGAAAATAATATATAATAGAGATCTCCACACCTACCATTGAGATTCAAAAGATGTGAACCTTTTCCATGCTTTCTTCAGATCTTCCTCTTTCCTTTTAGAGAAATAAAAGCCACTCCACTGCCCCCGCTTACATCCGCTGAATTGTTTCCTGTCTGTATTAATTAGGGTATCCCAGGTGCTGCTGTCAACAACACCAAAGTCTCAAAGGTGTCACCCAACATTCTTTTCAGCTCATCAGAGGCCAGTGGAGGTTGGCCAAGGTGCTCTGCTCCAGGCAGTCATTTAGGGACCGTGGCTTCTTCCATGGAGTGAAATCACCATCCCTCAGGATGTTCTCCTAGGACAGTTTCTCAACTTGAGATGTACATAAAAGTCATCTGGAGAGCCTTGAGTAGTGGGGAGATGAGACCTCAGTCTGCACTGGAACCTCAACATCAGGGGGCCAATGAGGGAAAGGAAACTGGAGAATTACATGAAAGGTTTTGGCCCAAGGTGGTGGCACAGATCACTTCCACCCACATTCTTCCCTTGGCTAGGACCCAGTCAGAAGGCCTCACCTAACAGCAGAGAATCTGGGAAACAGTTGTCTTGCTGAAAGCCTGGGGGAAGATAAAGTGGGACTTGGGGAACCCATGGCAGTATCTCTGCCACATCCTCTGAAATGTGTGTTCCTTCTCTCTCCTTCCCTGGAGGTTACCACTAGTTCCTTACTTTTACTACACATGTTTATGTCCATAAACAAACTATGATGTTGGTTTTGGTGCATATCAAATTAACATAGCTTATATTCTACGTACATCCTTTTGCAACTTGTGCTGTTACACAGTATTGTGTTTTTGAAGTTTGTGTGCATTCTTGCTTCTCAAAGTGCGGTCCCTGGACCAGCAGATGAGCACCTGGCAGCTTGTCAGAAATGTAAAGCCTCAGACCCCAACCCAGACCCACTGATTCAGAAACTGTGAGGTGGGGTGGGGCCAGCAATCTGTACCTTTCCAAATCCTCCGGATAATTTGAATGCACACTGAAGTTTGGTAACCACAGATCTTTATTGATATGTGTAGCTCTAGTTCTCAGTTTATTCATTTTTCAGCAATATATAATACTCCTTGGTTTATTCATCCATTCCCCTAACTCATGAACAATTAGATTGTTTCTTTTTTTTTTTTTACCATTATGTATAGTACAGTAATGATCATCTCACTACATATGCACAAAAGTTTCTCTAGCACAGCCATCTAGAAATGAAATTGTTGAATTTTAGGATTGAGTAGCTTTAGCTTTATCCAGAATCCCCAGATAGTTCTTTCTCAAGGCAGGCTGGGTGCAGTGGCTCACGCCTGTAATCTCAGCATTTGGAGAGGCCAAGGTGGGCAGATGACCCCCAGGAGTTCGAGACCAGCCTGGGCAACATGGCAAAACATTGTCTCTAGAAAACATACAAAAATTAGCCAGGCATGGCAGCACACGCCTGTAGTTCCAGCTATTCAGGAAGCCAAAGTGGGAGGATTGCTTGAGCCTGGGAAGTAGAGGCTGCAGTAAGCCACGATTACACCACTGCACTCCATCCTGGGTGATGAAGTGAAACCCTGTCAAAAAAAAAAAAAAAAGAGGCTATGGCAATTTACACTTCTTCCAATGCTGAATACAAGTTGTTTTTTCTTGTTTTCCTTTAACTTTTTAGCATTACTTTGAAATCCCTTCTCTCCAAGGTGAAAAAAAGGAAAATAATAAAAAAAGGGTTAAAAAATTGGTTTTTTTTTTTTTTTTTAAGAAGTTTT
>NW_016808932.1:2308489-2329767 GCF_001698545.2 Rhinopithecus bieti | reverse complement strand
TCCCTTATCTTCAAGGTGTACTAGAGGCACATTATCAAGAAAGGGTTAAGAAATTGTCTTTTTTTTTTTTTTTTAAGAAGTTTTAGATTTAAACATGGATACAGAACCTGGCTCCATCACTTCCTCTGTCGCCCACTGCTTGGTGGGTTACTTCTTGATGTTTGATTTTTCTTTGCCTAACAGAGGTAATAGTGGGCAGTTCTGTCTTCTTCCTGATCTTGATGGGAGTGCCTCTAGGATCCCTATAACAGACAAGGTTCGCCAGAGAAACAGAACCAGTAGAATATATGTACATAGAGAGATTTATTTTAAGGAATTGCCTTGGAGAACTGCAGGGGCTGGAAAGTCTGAAATCTGCAGAACAGGCCAGCACGCTGAAAGCTCTTGGGAGGAACTGATGCTGCAGTCTCTTTTCTTTTCTTTTCTTTTTTTTTTTTTTTTTTTTTTGACACAGGGTCTCTCCCTGTCGCCCAGGCTGGAGTGCAATGACGCAATCTCGGCTCACTACACCTTCGCCTCCCAGGTCCAAGCAAGTCTCGTGCCTCAGCCCTCCGAGTAGCTGGTACCACAAGCGTGAGCCACCACACCAGCTAATTTTTGTATTTTTAGTAGAGACAGGGTTTTGCCATGTTGACCAGGCTGGTCTCGATCTCCTGACCTCAAGTGGTCTACCTGTCTTGGCTTCCCAAAATGCTGGGATTACAGGCGTGTGCCACAGTGCCCAGCTCTGATGCTGCAGTCTTGAGGCAGAATTTATTCTTCCTCGGGGAAACCTCAGTTTTGTCCTTATAGCCTTCAGCTGATTGGATGAGGTTCACCCAGGATATCAAGGAAAATCTTCATTGCTTAAGTCAACTGATTGTAGATGCTAATCACATCTACAAAATGCCCTCGCAGCAACCCAGATCAGTGTTTAATTGCATAACTAAATACTACAGCCTGGCTAGCTGAATCGAGACATAAAACTAAACATACAGTCCCCCATTAAACAAGAGGCCAGCTTTGGAGCTGGCACTGATGTTTTATCAAGTTAACAAAGCATCCATCTTGGCTGGGCGCTGAGGCTCATGCCTGTAATTCTGGCACTTTGGGAGGCTGAGGCAGGCAAATCACTTGAGGCAGGAGTTCGAGACCAGCCTGGCCAACATGGTGAAAGTCCATCTCTACCAAAAATACAAAAATTAGCTGGGACTACAGGTGCACACCACACTCAGCTAATTTTTTAATTTTTTTTTTTTTTTGAGACAGTTTTGCTCTTGTCGCCCAGGCTGGAGTGCAATGACACGATCTCGCTACAACCTCCATCTCCCAGATTCAAGTGATTCTCCTGCCTTAGCCTCCCAAATAGCTGGGATTACAGACGCCTGCCAGCATGCCCAGCTCATTTTTGTATTTGTCATAGAGATGGGGTTTCACCATGTTGGCCAGGCTGGTCTCGAACTCCTGACCTCAGGTGATCCACCTGCCTTGGCCTCCCAAAGTGCTCGTGAGCCATCACATCTGGCCTAATTTTTAAATTTTTTATAGCAATGGGGTCTTGCCACATTGCCCAGGCTGGTGTTGAACTCCTGGCCTCAAGTGATCCTCCTGCCTTGGCCTCCCCATGTGCTGGAATTACAGGTGTGAGCCACTGCATCCAGCCTTCATTTTTTGTTGCTGTCCTTGTGTTTTGTTTTGTTTTTCCCTTCACTCTGTTCCTTGGGAGACTCCCAAAGGCTACATTCTGCCACCAAGGGACTCAGCAGGCACAGGGCCCCAGCGGGCGCCTGGGATTTCCCACACCCCACCCTCTACTGGATGAAGATGGTGCGGAGGTTTTGGGTTATTTATTTATCTAGTCCCGCCTGGCTCCACACCCCGCAAGCTGTTGTTTCCCCACTAGAGAAGATGAGAAACAACCTCAGACAATGGAAGACAAGGCTTGCCACATGGCCCCCGCAGTTTAATTTCCCTTAATTCATTTTCTATTGAACCAAATGATACTGTTTGTTTTTAATGGCAAACACTCAGCGCGGAGGAGGGGCGGCCAGGCCTCCTCCTGGGGAAATTAGGAACACAGCTGCTATTGAAATTCTTGCTCCCTCCTGTCCTCCCCCTGGCTCCCCTACTCCCACCCCCAGCACTGGGCCTTTCGAAATCGATCTCCAGGTTGAAAGATGATACCTTTCACCAGTTCAGATGGTCACTGTCTGGCGAGCTGGCCTGGCTCCGCCCCAGCTACCATCAACCCCTTTTAGGATGGCCGCCCCATCCCAAGGCCCACCCTTCTCTGGTTATAACTGGATGCACAGGGCCAGAGCCATGGCTTTTTTGGTGCCCCTCTCCCCTGCCTATCGCTGGTAATCCTGAGCAGCACCTAGCCCTTGCCAGAGTCATCCAGTGCCCTCCCCCAGGAACTGAGGAACACAGAGGCTAGGCACAGTTAGAGCTGAGTTTGTTCATTCACTCATTCATTCATCACCTGGGAGCAGAGTCGTGGCTGCATCCCAGTCCTCCTCCATCAGTGGTTGCATTTGAACTAGATTCCCGGTGGTTCAGGTGCTGACGGGAGTTGAGAAGTGCTGATGAGAGGAGAGGTCCTTCCACTTCGTTCTGAGGTTTCGGCAACTCCTTCATGTGGCCTGGGGGGTCCCGCGCTTCTTTGAAGTCCGAGAAGATCCATAATCTTTCCAAAGTCCCCTCTTTCTTGCTGGTATGGGCCAGAGTCAGCTCCAGTTCTCACAGGTAAAGAGCATTTTGATATGCATCCAGCCCCTTTGGGAGAGGCTTTGGTCTGCTCATGGCTTCTCTGGGAGCCATGCCAAGATGGTCAGTGCCCAATTTGGACATCCCGGAGGCCTCTCTGGTTCCTCAAAGGCTGGGCTTCACCCCTGTTCTCTTTTTCACAGACCGGTAGACCCAGAAAGACCTTTTTCTTCTTCTTTTTTTTTTTTTTTTTTTTTTTTTTTTTTTTTTTTTTTTGAGATGGAGTCTTGCTCTTGTTGCCCAGGTTGGAGCGCAATGGCACCATCTCAGCTCACTGCAACCTCCACCTCCCGGGTTCAAGAGATTCTCCTGCCTCAGCCTCCTGAGTCACTGGGATTACAGGCACCCACCACCACACTCAGCTAATTTTTTGTATTTTTTTAGTAAAGACGAGGTTTCACCATGTTGGCCAGGCTGGTCATGAACTCCTGACCTCAGGTGATCCACCCACCTCGGCCTCCCAGAGTGCTGGGATTCCAGGCATGAGCCGCTGCGCTCAGCCCAGAAAGACGTTCTTATTCTGCTGATTTGGGGAAACCAAGTCCCCAAAGTGACCACTTCTGGGTCACATGATTTATCTTCTCATGTATTCATTCTGCAGATATTTATTGGACACCACAGAGTGCCGAGCCCTACGCTAGGCATGGGGTTCTGCAGACCAGGAGTTTCACGCTCAAAGCTCACAGTCGGGTGAGGGTGTTGCGGGCAAAGAAGCAGTCACTCCAGGGCCCTCTGGGAAAACAGAGAAGGAACACCTAAACCAGCCCCCAGCAGAGTCTTCCTAAAGAAGGTGACATCAGAGCTGAGTTTTAAAGCAGGGCTGGGAGTTACCCAGACACTGCAAAGCCGCAAGGGCACGGCAGGAAGAGGGGACAGCCGCAGCCACAGTGCAGAAGTGAAAAACAGTTTGGGGTGTGCGTTTTTCCAGATAACTCCTGAGCATCCCGTCCCCACCAGACTCTAAGCTCCATGGGGGCAGAATAAGAATCTGCCCAGTGGCTCAGTGTAGGTGAGTGAGTGACTCTCAAATAAAGTGATAAGTGAACAGCAGTGGTTGGTATGAATTTGCACACAGGGCAAAGCAGGGAGGCTCACGTTCTTGGCTCCCAGACCCACCCTGACCCACCTTTCCAAACTACATCATGGGTATGTGGTGGCAACCCCTGCTCTGGGGTGCTGGGGGAATTAATTAGCAAGCTAAGTGCGGATCATTTTGCTCTTCTTCAGCTAAATGATTAAGCAAGGCAGCCAGGCTCCCTGAGGGGGCCTTGGAGGTGTCCACTTTGGCTCCCTGCTCCTGGTGGGGGAAGAGGGAGGCTGCTATGTTGGTTACCTGCTTTTTGCTTCCATTGGGGTAGGTGAGGACTACCCTGCTTCCATATTTCCCCCAGATGTGTCTCCTTCCCTGGAGAGAAGAAAAGGTAGCAGAACTGAGATTTGACCTGAGGGAGCCCACTGATAACATGTCTCAACTTTTAGCTTGTCCAGAAAGGTTCCGAGTGGATTGGAAAGAGCTTGGGCTCTGGAGTCAGGTGGATCTGAGCTGGAATTGTGGTTCCACCATTTCCATCAGTATCACTTCCAGCCAGTCACCTCCCTCTCCATGCCTCAGTTTCCTCATCTGTAAAAAAGGAAGTTATCCGCCAGGCATGATGGCTCACGCTACTCGGAAGATTGTCTTTCCAGCTACTAGGAAGGCAGAGGTGGGAGGATGGCTTGAGCCCAAGAGTTCAAGTCCAGGCTGGGCAACACAGAAAGACCCCCATTTAAAAAAAAAAAGAAAGAAAGAAATACTCCTGTTTACCTCTGGGGATGGGGTGGAGACAGGAGGTGATTTAAAAACTAAATTGAAGCAATGCAGGTAGAGGTGCTTTTAGCAATCCCTGGCACATCTAAATGCTCAATGGGTGTGTTTTTCCCCCCTTTTTTGGAGACAGAGTCTTGTTCTGTTGCCCAGGCTGGAGTGCAGCGGGGCCATCTCGGCTCACTGCAACCTCTGTTTCCCAGGTTCAAGCAATCCTTGTGTCTCAGTCTCCTGAGCAGCTGGGATTACAGGCGCCTGCCACCAGACCTGGCTAATTTTTGTATTTTTAGTAGAGAAAGTTTTCGCCATGTTGGCCAACTGGTCTTAAACTCCTAACCTCAAATAATCTGCCCGCCTTGGCCTCCCAAAGTGCTGAGATTACAGGCATGAGCCAACGTGCCTGGCCTGTTTTGTGTGTGTGTGTGTGTGTGTGTGTGTGTGCGTGCGCGCGCATCCTCCCTCATGACCCTTGTGGAAATCCGGGCCCTGTTGCTGGGGGCTTGGCAGCCCACCAAGGCTTTGCCAGCCTCTGGCTCTTCTCCTCAGTGCCCAGAAGTGCTAAGATCAGAACCCTGAATGGAAGGAAGGAAAAGAAGGAAGGAAATGTTATTCTTACTAGTTACTGATAGGTGCCAGCCCTGGACTGGGTCCTGGGGCTGCCTGGTTTGAATCCTGCCTTTGCCACTAGCTGTATACCCTCGGGTGAGTGAGTTCACCGGGTCAAACTCTGATGCCTCTTCTGTGTACATGACTGATGATACTACCTGGCTCCAGGAGGAGCCCGGTGAGGAGCAAATGAGGTCATGAGGTTTAGAACAGAGTTTTCAGTGCCTGCTCAGTCTTAGCTGTTGGGTAAGACCTGACCCTGACTTCAAGCAGCTGATGGAGAGGTGGGGCAGAGACACACAAAAGAACAAGAACAAGACAGAGGGAGATGGCACCTGGAACACAGACTTATTCCCGGCTGCGGCCTTATCCAGGGTGCCTAGCACATAGCAGCCCAACATAAATACACACTGAGTAACAGCCATAGCAGCCCGACATAAATACACACTGAGTGACAGCGCAGAGATGCATGCAGAGGACGGGGATGGCGGAGGGAGGAGAGGAGGGGCAGCTCTCTGTTCCCTCATGGGCTTGACCAGATTACCACAGGTCCCCGGGCGTGGCATTACTGAAAGCAGACTTGCCACTACACTAGGTGAGGTTGGGAGGTGGCAGGTAGATCCCTGCAGCCAGCCTTCTGTGTCTAGGCCTGTTCCTGTCTGTCTGTCTTTTTTTTTCTCTTTCCCCGTGAGACAGGGTCTCACTTTGTCACCTAGGCTGGAGTTCAGTGGCGCGATCTTGGCTTGCTGCAACCTCCGCCTCCTGGGTTTAAGCGATTCTCCTGCCTCAGCCTTCTGAGTAGCTGGGATTACAGCATGCACCACCACACCTGGCTAATTTTTATATTTTTAGTAGAGACAGGGTTTCACCATGTTGGTCAGGCTGGTCTCTAAATCATGACCTCAAGTAATCCACCTGCCTTGGCCTCCCAAAGTGCTGGGATTACAGGTGTGAGCCACTATGTCCGGCTAGGGCTGTTCCTATTTTAGGAGGAGGAAACCATCATTCCAAGAGTTTCAGTACCTTGTCCATAATCCCACGCCAGTCAGAGGCAAGGGAGTTCTTTTGTTTTTTGTTTTGTTTGGTCTTTTGTTTTTGTTTTTTTTTTCTTTTGAAATAGGGTCTCACTGTCACCCAGGCTGGAGTGCTGTGGCATGATCAGGATTCATTGCAACCATGACCTCCCAGCCTCAAGCCATCTTCCTGCCTCAGCCTCCCCGGTAACTGGGACTACAGGCGCATGCCACTATGCCTGGCTAATTTTTTTGTATTTTTTGTAGAGACAGGGTTTTGCCGTGTTACCCAGGTTGGTCTTGAACTCCTGGGCTCAAGCAATCCACCCACCTTGGCCTCCCAAAGTGCTGGGATTAGAGGTGTGAGCCCCTGTGCCCGGCCAAGGAAGTCCTTTTGAATGTCTGCCTGGCCGCCTCTCTTCCCAGCCCGACACCTCAGCCATCGCTTGCCAGGTGTTTTGAACTCCTCTTCGGGCCGAATCATGCTGTTGTTCTCTCACCTCCTCCAGGCCTTTGCAGTGGCTGTTCCCTGTACTAGGAACACTGTCTCCCCAGCCCCATCTGGCTGACCTCTCATCACCCCATCACCCTCAGGTGTTTAGATATCACATCCACTTGGAAGTCTGAACTTGTGGTTGGGTGACTCACCTGTGTGCTCCCACAGCCCCGAGGCCACTTCTGTTTTGAATGCATCGTGTGATGTTGTGATTGCTGGTTTGTCGCCCCCATTAGGACTTAAAACTTGGTGAGAACAGAGATCAAGTCTCCTGTATATTTCATTTTATTCCCAGCACAGTGCATGGCACATAGCCGGTGCTCAAAACACGTACGCCGAAGGTCCTTAATTCATGAACGTGTTGCAAATATTTCTCCCTTCAGTATATTTTCCCTGAAGCAGGCAGTGTGAATTCAGTTGCAAGGGTCTACTAGACTTGGAGTTAAGCAGGTTCTATTCTCAGCTGTTTCACTTATAAGTCATGGACCTTGGATGAGTCAGTAGCCTTCTCTAAGCCTCAGTGTTCTCCCCTATATCATGGGGATAGTATTCATGATGTGAAGATTGAACAGGACCATACCTTTAATATGCATGAAGCCTTTTGATCACTGCAGCTTATAAGTACTAGCCTCGATTTATTACTCAGTGAAACAACAAGGTAAGCAGAGGAAAGGGGGCTTGGAAAACACGACCTCAGCCCTCCCCTGTCACTCCCCAGGAGTAGATGATGACAGTCATTGTCATGGCAACATTGCAGAAGCCAGTCACCATGCACATACTATAAGACAGCCACTGTCCTGGGCACTTTCCATTCATCCATTTCTTCATCCATTGAACCAGTATTTTTTGACCACCTATTCTGTGCCAGGCCTAGGACTAGGTCCTGGGAATACAGCAGCAAAGAAGCAGAGTATGCACTTTCAAGGGACTTAGATAAACAAGATGCTGAGATCAATAGGCAATATGTCAGATGGAGACAAAACAGGGAGTGTCATGGTTGCAGGGCAGGGCGGGGAGGGCGCTGCTCTTTTAGACAGTGGTGGGGGGCAGGGAGAAGGTAACATTCATGCAAAACCTTGAAGGAAGCAAGCCAGTGTGCCATGCGGATATGTGAGGAAGAGGATTCCAGGCTGAGGAAACAGCATATGTAAAGGCCCTGAGGTGGAAACATGCTTGGCAAGGTTAAGGAGCAATGAGCCAGTGTGGCTGGAGCAGAAGGGGCAGGGCAACTTCATGGGCAAGCACCCTGTGCAGAAGGCCCAAACACTTGGCTTAATGCTCCACTGTTGCCGTATGAGATTATGGACTGTTACCCAGGCTGCTGGAGTGTGCAGTAGTGCAACCTCGGCTCACTGCAACCTCCGCCTCCTGTGTTCAAGTGATTCTCATGCTTCAGCCTCCCGAGTAGCTGGGATTACAGGCATGCACCACCGCGCCCAGCTAAGTTTTGTATTTTTAGTAGAGACAGGGTTTCACCTGCGTACCACCATGCCCAGCTAATTTTTTGTATTTTTAGTAGAAACGGGGTTTCACCATGTTAGACAGGCTGGTCACGAACTCCTGACCTCAGGTGATCCGCCTGCATCCACCTCCCAAAGTGCTGGGATTACAGGTGTGAGCCACTGCGCCCAACCAAGATTCTTAGTATGTTAACAAGGGGTCCTGCATTTTAATTTTACACGGGGTATCATAAATGATGTAGCCAGTCCCCATATAGTAGATGTAGTCAAAGAGGTGGTAGGGACCATAGCTCAGAGGCCACTCCCAGGCCTGAGTGTGCTCTGGCCTCCTCCCATCTTGCCATGGAAGCCAGCCCACCAGAGATGCTCCAGCCACGCCATCCTGACGCTACCCTGATGACAGTCTAACTATTTCTTCTCTGTGTTAGTTTCCTGTGGGTACTGTAACAAATAACCACAAACCTTGTGGCTTAAAACAACACAACCGTATTATCTTACACTGCTGGAGGTCAAATATCCAAAATCCATGTCACTTGGCTAAAGTCAAGGTGCCAGTGCTTTAGGAGGCTCTGGGGGACAATCCATTTTCTTGTCTTCTCTAGCTTCTAGAAGCTCCCTGCCCTCCTTGCCTCTGGTCCCCTTCTCCATCTTCAAAGTGCATCTCTCCAACCTCTGTGTCTGTTGCCTCATTGTCTTCCTTTACCCTGACCCTCTTGCCTTCTTCTAATAAGGATCCTTGTGATGACATTAGGCCTGTCCAGGTCACCTAGAATAATCTCCCCATATCAGGAGCCTTAATTTCATCACATCTGCATGTGCACAAAATTCCTTTCGCCCTGTAAGGTAACAAATTCATAAGTTCTGGGGAGTGGGATATGGACATCTTTGGTTGGGGGGGGCATTATTCAGCCTCCCACATCCCCTACTTTGCTAATGAGGAAACTGAGGCCCAGAGAAGTGATATGACTTGGGCAAAGTCACCCTCCCAACAGGACAGATCCACACTTGAGGACCTTGTCTGTCAAGTTTGAAGTCATGGGCTCTAGACTACCAGGAAAGGAGATACCCTCCGCCCATCTCTTTCTGTCTCCCTCCTACCCTTGCACCCCTCCCTCCACTCCCTAGTGTTTTGGGAAACAGCCAGGCTTGGGCAGTTTAGCCCAGAGCATTTGTGCTAAAGACTGTAGCTGACACAGGGACAGATAAGCTCATCCATCCACCTGGGACCAGGACAGAGGGAAGAGACCGCCTTTTTGTAGCTAACAGGGTCCCCGGCCATTATGGGCTTTATCATCAACATCTTATAATGAGGCCTCTCCTGGGTACTGGGGAGCAGGGCCCTGTGTGTAGGGAAGCTGCTGATGCAGTTGCTGGGGCACATGGGCTGGGCCCTTCCTGTTCATGGGGCCAACGCTCTTAGATCAAGGGAACCATGGCCAATGAAATTGGTGCCCCACTGCTGCTGTTAACAGGAAGATTTTTACTCACAGCCTAGCAACTCCTATGGGGCCTCAGCCTGGCCCCAAGGACTCTGCCAGCTGGCCCCTGGGGCCATAGCACCAGAGGCGATCACGGCCTCCTCCTCCTCCTCCTCCCCCTCCTCGCCAGAATTGCAGAGAGAGGATCTTTATAGGAAATTGGGGGTGAGAGCAAGAAAATGACACATTTTCATCAGCTCTAGTTTTTAATAATGAGTGTCCAGTTATCTAGTGGCAGATGTTGTGGGTAAGAACATCCGTACAGACATCAGAGACTGGATTCAAATCCCACCTCTGCTACATCTGAGCTCTGTAAGCTTAGGCAAAATGGTGAACTTCTCTGAAACTGAGCCTCAGTTTCTCTCATCTGCAAAGTGGAAGTAACAATTTCCCACCTCATTGGGTTGTTATAGTCTATTTTTAAAGTGGGTAAGCAAAATTTCAGCTTGTGGCCTTAAAAAAATAACATGTATGAGGTATAAAAACAAAAAATAACAAATACTCGTGCACCCAGCTTAAAAAGTAGAGAACTACTAGTTTCTTAGAAACCCCTTGTGTATACCTCCTGGGTTCCATCCATCTTCCTCCCTCCCTTTGCCCATAAGAAAACAGTTTCGTGACTACCATTTGTTTGTTTTCCTTGTGTGTGGCCTTTGTAGTTTTTTTGTTTTTGTTTTGTTTTGTTTTTTGAGACAGAGTCTCGCTCTGTCGCCCAGGCTAGAATACAGTGGTGCGATCTCAGCTCACTGCAACCTCCACCTTCTGGGTTCAAGCAATTCTCATGCATCAACTTCCCAAACAGCTACAACTACAGGCACGTGCCACCATGCCCAGCTAATTTTTGTAGTTTTAGTAGAGACGGGGTTTCACCATGTTGGCCTGGCTGGTCTTGAACTCCTGACCTCAAGTGATTTGCCTGCCTCAGCCTCCCAAAGTACTGGGATTACAGGTGTGAGCCACCGCACCTGGACTGTTTTTGTTTTTTAAATAGAGACAGGAGGTCTCATGATGTCTCTCAGGCTAGTCTTGAACTCCTGGCCTCTAGCAATCCTCATGCCTCAACCTCCCAAAGTGCTGGGATTACAGGCATGAGCCACTGCACCACCCTGATTTTTGTAGTTTTATGTCTTATTCCTTGCTATTATTAAAGGTCAGAGCATAAGCATGTATAACCTTGTCCCTTCCACGCCTAATTTCCTACTAAGTTCCTCTGATTTCCCTCTCCTCTCAGCTACCAACAGAGGACACTACTGATAGGGAAACCAGAATGCCAAACTTGTCACTACTGTAGTACACTTAAGAATTAATAGGCTCCAGGTCGGGCGCGGTGGCTTAAGCCTGTAATCCCAGCACTTTGGGAGGCCGAGGCGGGCGGATCACGAGGTCAGGAGATCGAGACCATCCTGGCTAACACTGTGAAACCCCATCTCTACTAAAAAATACAAAAAACTAGCCGGGCGAGGTGGCGGGCGCCTGTAGTCCCAGCTACTCGGGAGGCTGAGGCAGGAGAATGGCGTAAACCCGGGAGGCGGAGCTTGCAGTGAGCTGAGATCCGGCCACTGCACTCCAGCCTGGGCGACAGAGCGAGACTCCGTCTCAAAAAAAAAAAAAAAAAAAAGAATTCATAGGCTCTGAAAAGCACCACAGGGACTTTACTGTAAGTAAAGTATATGTAGCAAAGGGCTTGAACTTCCTAGAAAGTATGGAGTAAGCCCACACTTTACACTCAAACAAACCTGAGTTTTGAACATCAGCACTGCTCACCATCCTAAGCCACCAATTCTTTGCATTTACTCAAAAAATATTTCAGTGTCATATTATGACAGGCACTGCAAAAGTGTGGGGATAAGATGATAAATGAAAGAAACAGACCAAAACAGAGTCCCTGCTCTCATTTCATTGGGGAAATCACCATTAAACTACATCAACACACAAATATAGAACTTCAAGTTTCAACAAGCACTAGAAAAAAATAAAAACAATTCATGGAGAATTCGTTTAGGAAATGGGAAAGGGCTTTCCCTGTGGGATGGACATTTGAGCTGAAACTTGTACTTACTTCCTTGACATCTGACTTTGGTTTAACAAAAAAATTTACCAGCCTGGGCAACACAGGGAGACCTCATCTCTACAAAAAAGTCCTTTAAAAATTATCTGGGGCATGGTGGCACACGGTGGTCCCAGCTACTCGGGAGCCTGAGGGGGGAGGATTGCTTGAGCCCAGGAAGTCAAGGTTGCAGTGAGCTGTGATCGCACCACTGCACTCCAGCCTGGGTGACAGAGCAAGGCCCTGTCTCAAAATAAATAAATAAATAAATTCCGTTTTTTCGTCTGCAAACCAGGGCTAGTGATATCCCAGCTTTGCCCTTAGTAACAGGCCCTGGCTCAGTGCCTGGTTCAGCACTGCCATTCAGTAAATGTCATGTCCCTTCCTCCTGTCGTTCCTGGCTGTATATACTGCTGGAGATCTGCAAAGGAGTGGTGTGAGTGAGTAGTCTCTAAGTGATGGGAGAAATCTGCTGCTGGCAAGTGAGCTGTGAAGCCTCTAACAAGCTCACTGGACCCTCTTCAACTGGGTTTGATGGCGACCCTGTTGGAGAGAGGAGAGAGAAAGGAGGGTGTATCACTGTCAACAGGAAGCCTTCCTCTTTTTCTGGGGAAGGTGGTATCAAGTAATTGAAAGGCTCTGCTGTAGAGTCAAGTGACCTGGGTACAAGTCCCAGTTCTGCAGCAAGTAACTTGACCTCTCCTAGCTTTGTGTTCTCATGTGTAACATGGTCCGTATAATTCCTCTCCAGTGGTCTGTCATGTGGAACAGTGCCCAGCATAACGGGGGCACGCCGCAAGTGGGACCGTTACCACTATTTCCACCAGAGCAAAGATGCACTGGGGCAAAGGTGCAGAGGTTTGGGGTACAGGTAAGGGGAAGAAAAAGGCAGTCAAAGGGCTCATTTACATCATGGAGGTCCGGGTTCCTGCGCTACCCTTCCCTAGGTGGGTAACCTTGGGCAGATTCCTTTATCCCTCTGATCCCCTTTCTTCGTCTGTAAGACACAGCTCCAGAACTTCCTTCACCCAGCGGCTGTGAAAGCCTGCAGGCAAGTCGCGTCGCCTGGCCCCTGACTTCAAGTTTAGGGGAGCTGATGAGGTCACTCCCTGCTGGACACGGGGTCTTCGGGGTGAAATGTTCAAATAAGACAGCGGGGAGTGGACGCGCAAAGATGCGTCAAAAGGATGGAAAAGGCAGCTTTGCCCTTCGCAAACTGCGACCTCCTTTGTGAGCTAAGAGCTTCATGCTGGGGGGCCTGGTACCGGCGCGGGACTCCCGGAGGCCCGACCCGGAGCCGGCGGCACGCAGAGCGGGGCGGCCCGGGGCGCGGGGCTGTGACCTCATCGGCCGGCGCCGTCCCGCGGGGCCATGAGATCATGAGATGCCGGCGCTCGCCGAGGAGTCGATTTGTTGGGAGCGCGGGGACAGCCGGCCGCCCGACGCGGTGATCTCATCCGGGCCCGGGGGAGGAGGAGGCAGGCGGCCGGGCCAGCCCGCGCCGCCGGGAGGGGGATTAATGGCTGCCGGCGGGTGGTGACGTCACCGGCAGCACCCGTTGTCAGGGAACGCGCGGCCGCCGGCCCCGCCCCGCTGGCCCCGCCCCCTACCTGCTGCGCTTCTTTCCATCCTGACTCGCCCTTTTCTTGCCTTTTTTCCTTTTTCTTTTGTATTGAGGCATGACTATATACTGTGGAGACCCCTAATTATAAAGCTCAGTGGATTTTTACAAACATATGTGATCATTCAAAGTATCAACAGAGCTGTCCAACAGAAATATAAGGGGAGTCACACAGATGATTTTAAATGTTCTAGTAGTCACATTAAATAACTAGAAAGGAACAGGTGACTTTAATTTTAATACTCTATTTTATTTAGCCTAATGTGTCCAAAATATTATTTCAACATGTAATCAACATAAAAATTTTAATGAGATGTTTTACCTTTTGTCTTTCTAAGACTTTGAAATTCCCTGTTTCTTTTGTTTTTGAGGGAGATGTTTGTTTTTAAAGATAGTCTTACTGTGTCACCCAGGCGGGAGTTTAGAAGCACGATCATGCTCACTGCAGCCTCGACTTCCCTGGGCTCAGGTCATCCTCCTGCCTCAACCTCCCGAGTAGCTGGGACTACAGGCGCCCGCCACCACACCCGGCTAATTTTTTTGTATTTTTAGTAGAGACGGGGTTTCACCGTGTTAGCCAGGATGGTCTCGATCTCCTGACCTTGTGATCTGCCCGCCTCGGCCTCCCAAAGTGCTGGGATTACAGGCGTGAGCCACCATTCCTGGCCACCTCATCATTTTCTAGAATATTTGTTATGTATAGACTCCCATTCCTAGTATCTTCATCATCAGAGCTCTCTATGAGCCATGCCTGTGGGAAACCCAGGTGTTTCGAAGCACAAGGCCATTAGTTTGCCCCCTCATTTATCCCTTGCTCATTCAGCAAATACTTCTTGATTACCTGCTGAGTCCCACACCCTTTCTATTAGTTAAGATTGGAATCAAATAGTAACAGCAAAGAATCCAAAATAATAAAACTTAAATTTTAAAAAATGTATCTCTTTCTCATGTAAAGGCCAAAGATAAGCAGTTCAACCCTGGGAATATGACACCTTCCAGCCCACTCTTTCACCAACCCTAGGGTGTAGGATTCCTCCTCATGGTCTAAGATGGTGGCAAGAGCACCAGCCATCACATCCAAGTTCCAGACAGTAGGATAGAGAGAGTGGGGAAGAATAAGGTGAAAGCTCTGAAGTTGCTACATGACACTTATAATTGTGTTAATGGTGAAGACCCTCTTCCTGGCTTGCAGAAGGCTATCTTCTCACTGTGTCCTCAAGTGGCAGAGAGATCTCTCATGTCTCTTCCTATAAGGGAATTAATCCCATCATGAGAGCTCTACTCTCATGACCTAATTACCTTTCAGAGGCCTTATCTTTAAACACCATGGCATTAGGGATTAGGGCTTCAACAAAGGAACTTGAGGTGGGCACAGTTCAGTCTATAGCACCAGCTGAGTAGCCTTAGATGGGTACCTTAGTTTTTGTTGTTGTTGTTGACTTGAAAGAACCATGTAATTCTCACAATTTTGCGGGTCAGGAGTTCAGTCAGGACACACTGGGTACAGCTTGTCTCTCCTCCCCATGATGTCTGCTGGGGCTGGACTATCCAACATGGCATCTTCACTCCCAGGTCTGATGCATCAGCTGCAATGGCAGGAAAGGCCTTCTTAAGGTCCTATATCTGGAGCCTCAGTTCTCACCATTGGCTGGTTTCCATGTTGCTCCTCCAGTTAGTCTCAGAGCTGCTCCTCTTCCATGTGTCCTCTTCACTGGGTCTCTCCTTAGAGCTTGGGCTTCCCACAAACATGGCAGCTGGAGGAGGGAGAACAAGCAAAAGGAAAGAACTGAAAGCTTCCTGATCTCTTAAGGCCTAGGCTTGGAAGTCCCAGATATCCCTTCTGCCTTAATTCTAGTTCACCTTAGTTATTTTGAACCTGTGTTTTCTCATCTCTAAAATAGAGCAGCAATAACATAATGGCCACATTTCTGGATTATCATGAGGCCTAGTAATAGCTGTATCATGTACTGGGCCCTTCTCATATAACTGTGTTTTAGATTTATTGGCTTATTTAATCATAAGATCACCTCAGTGTGTTGAATACAGGTTTTACTGACATGTGAGAGCCAGTGGTTAAATTTTCAGGAAATTTGCAAACAGTTGTTAAATCATTGGTAGCTTGAAGTTGGCCTTGTGAGAACACTTACACCACAGAAACTGGCAAACACAAATTAGGGCCTTTTCTTTCCCCCAGAGACCTAGTTTGCCAGCACACCACTGCATGCATATCTATATGTATGTGTGTATATATGTATGAATGTGTGTGTGTATTCAACCCCATTTACAGATGAAGAAACCGAGGGTCGTAGAAGTTAAATTATTGTGCCAAATCAACCAATTTAGTAGGTGGTAGATCTGACCTTAGAATCCCAAATCCTATGCCTTTAAACCACTAGGCTGTCCTGTCTCCACAGATGAAAAAATTTGTATGAAAGAGATTTGTAAACAGGCAAAGCTGTATAAATAGTCATTATTCATCTTGATACAGAAAAAAAAAAAGGTTTCACCTCTTTCTGTGCATTTTTCATAATTGAAGCTGCTGACAGATACCTGATTACGTCTCTCCTCGCTTCCTCCCCACTCCCATAAGTCTTCAAATCATCTTTTCCACGTCAGTGCGTTCTTCTAAAAAATTCTCCTCTCTGTTCATTTCTTCTGCTTCTCAGCATCCTACTCTCCTTCATTTCCCACCCGCTTCTGGAGCCAGCCCTCTGTTGTTTCGATGTTTCGCATTTCTCTTCTTGTCCCACCCCTCATCTTGGCAGTGAGGAAGTCGGAATAGTATCTGCCTTCCCAACTCGACACTCCCGCCCCCTTTATCTGAATCCAAGCAGAGAACCATCCGTGCCCAAGCATGTCTTGCAACAATTGCTACCGTTTCCCCTTCATGGTAGCAGGGAGGCGAGACAGCTCATAATCTGATTCCTTGTTCTCTAACGCCCCAGAGAAACCACACATCCCATTTGGTGGTCGTCAGAAATAACATGCTTCAGAAACCTGGAATTATAAAACTGCTTAATTAGAGAGAGATGGTTTTGCTGGGATATGCCCAGTTTTCCTTGGTGGTTTGATCTCCTTTTCAAAGTGGCCCACCCCCCGGCAGCTAATTGCTACCTTTAATGGGGTACCACATAAGCTGTCATTCTCTTAATTTTATTTGCTGTGACATCAGTGCTTGCTTATAAAGAGATATTCTCTCTTCAGCATTTCAACTCTCCTCCATCAGCAAACTCTAGGAAGTTGACTTGAGTAATGAGGATGGAATCTTCAGCTTCAAGAGGTGTCCTCTGTTACATGAGCACCTACTACCTGCTGGATGCTGGGAATACACCCAGAACCAAATTATTTTCTCCCATAAGGGGCTCACAGTCCGGTGGGAGGGATGGACAGTAAAATAATTTTTTTAATATTGTGAAAAATGCTTTGAAGGAGTAATTTAGGGGCTGGGTATGGTGACTCACACCTGTAACCACCACTTTGGGAGGCTGAGGCAGGTGGAGCACCTGATGTCAGGAGTTCGAGACCAGCCTGGGCAACAGGGTGAAAACCCGTCTCTACTAAAATACAAAAAATTAACTGGGTCTGGCAGTGGGCACCTGTAATCCCACCTACTCAGGAGACTGAGGCAGGAAAATCATTTGAACCCAGGAGGCGGAGGCTGCAGTGAGCCGAGATCATGCCACTGCACTCCAGCCTGGACAACAGGGTGAGACTCCATCTGAAAAAAAAAAAAGGAGTTATTTAGGGGAGTCTTCAAGGGTGTACACAAGAGGAGCACCTAATTCAGTTAAAGAGGAGTCAGGGAAGGCTTTTCGTAGGCGGTGACAGTTAGCTGATACCCAAAAGATGAATAGATGTTAGCTCAGCAAAGAGTAGAGGGACCACTATTCCATCTGCAAAGGAAGAGCTTAGTGTCATTAAGCAACTGAAAGATAGACAAAGAAGCTGGTATCAGAGCCTTCTGGGAAATCCTGGGGATGTGTTAGAATCCCCATCGTGACTTATCTAGATTCTGATAGAACAGACCACAGGTCAGAAAACTACAGGCTACAGGCCAAATACGTCCTGCTACTTGTTTTTATAAATAAAGTTTTATTGGAACACAGCCACACCCATTCACTTACCTGTTGTCCGAGGCTATTTTCCTACTACAGTGACAGAGGTGAGTAGTAGCGCCAGAGACCTTATGGCCTGCAAAGCCTAAGTATTCACTACCTGGTTCTTTGTAGAAAAAGTTTGCCAACATTTGTTCCAGAGCCGCCCAGTAGCAAGTGGGAAGTTTGGGATTTGGCCCAGAAACCAGCCTGCAGCTAAGGGGCCTGAGAATTGGAAGATCCAAAGACAGTGACCAAAACTAAACATAAGGTGGCAGGTGACAATCCTGGATCTGATCCCAGCCTCTTTGGCTCCTGGGGCTGTGCTCTTTACCACCAAGCCAGACTGGTTGTTGAGACTGGCCTACAAGGAAGGACAGAGAGGGGACCAGAGTCAGCCAGACGCCAGCAGGCAGGGGCTCCCAGAGACACAGGGACCTTTCATGGGGTAGCCGTGTCCTTACCTGTCATGAGACCAGGCAGACCAAGCAGGAGGCTGCCTACCAAGATGGCACCCAGACCATTAACCATCTTTTCCTTCACCTCTTGGCTCTGGAACACCCTTCCTCCCTTGCCTGCCCTCATGTCTTCACCAGTTTGGCTCTTAGACATCCATTAAAGTAGTGCTTCTCAAACTTGGATGTGCACTCGGGTCACCTGGGGACCTTATTAAATTGTACATTCTATTTCAGGAGGTCTGGGGTGAGGCCCAAGAGCCACCAGTCGATGCCGATGGTGCTGGTTCATGGATCACACTTTGGGTGGCTGGAAAGATAACTTCTCTTAGACTTTCTTGATCAGTTTCCCACTCCACATCCCATGCCTCAATTCTGGGGCTCCCTCCCATTTACCTTTAGCAGAGTTCTACCACACTGTATTATAGTAGTTTGCTTAGTGATGGTCTTCCTCATTGGGTAGCAAGCTTCCTGATGATAGGGATGAGGTCTTAGTTATCTTAGTTTCACCAGAGCCTGGCACTGTGTCTGGTACATAGTAGGTGTCCAGAAATGAAAGCAAGGAAGGGAGGGAAGAAGAGAGGGAGCAGACAAGGGAGGGAGGGGCAGAGGAAAGGGAAGGAAGACAGCATCAATGGATAAGAGGCAGGAAGGGAGGGAAGCAAGAAAGGAAACACAGATGGGTAGAAGAAAGAAAGGTAAGGAAGGAAGGAAAGAAGAGTTATATAGGGATGCACTGAATGTAGGGAACAGTGACAAAAGTAGGTTAAAGCCAGGCATGGTGGCTCACATCTGTAGTCCCTACAGGGGACTCAGGAAGCCAAGGTGGCAGGAGGATCACTTGAGCCCAAGAGATGGAGACCAGCCTGGGCAACATACATAGACCCCATCTCTAAAAAACACAATGTTTTAAGTGGAAAAAAAAAAAAAACAGCAGGTCAAGACTGGCAGTTGAGAGAGGTTGGACAATTTGGTCCCGGGTAAGATGGAACATGCAAGAGTTGAGAGACCCTGGGTGAGAGCGATTTGGGAGACGTGAGGAAGGCATGGGGCAGCTGAGGGTGGGTGGTTCAGGAAATCAGAGTTCAAATCATGGGTATTCTGCAGATCCTGGGGTCTGCAGCAGGATATGGACTGGCTTGATTAGCCCTGGCCATCCATTGAGTTGCTGTCCATTCTTCCAGCATCCGTCATGCCCTTGTCCATGTAAAACAACCATGGTGGCCACCCCCTACATCTCTGTTCTCCAATCACTCCCATCTTCCCAAAGGTTCCAGGGGGAAACCAGCATTTCCCTCCAGGGGATGTTTCTGGGACTCAGGGACTGGTGGGAGTCAGGAGGGGAAAGGAGGGCCCTTTGAGAAACAATAACCTTGCCGGGCGTGGTGGCTCAAGCCTGTAATCCCAGCACTTTGGGAGGCCGAGACGGGCGGATCACGAGGTCAGGAGATCGAGACCATCCTGGCTAACACAGTGAAACCCCGTCTCTACTAAAAAATACAAAAAACTAGCCGGGCGTGGTGGCGGGCGCCTGTAGTCCCAGCTACTCGGGAGGCTGAGGCAGGAGAATGGCGTAAACCCGGGAGGCGGAGCTTGCAGTGAGCTGAGATCCGGCCACTGCACTCCAGCCTGGGCGACAGAGCGAGACTCCGTCTCAAAAAAAAAAAAAAAAAAAAAAGAGAGAAACAATAACCTCACAACTGGAGGTGGCCAACTAGTCACAAAAATCAGGCAGGTGGTTAGTGATGACTGAACGCCCTTTCTTGGTCCTTGGTAGATGTGGGTATATGTGCTCCAAGGAATCCTCTTCTGAGTGACCTGTGCCCAGCCCATCAAGATGGAATATAAAAGGTGGCTATAAAGTCTCTGTCCACATGCCAGGCATATGATGTGATCTTGGCTCACTTCAACCTCTACCTCCTGGGTCCAAGTGATTCTCATGCCTCAGCCACCCACGTAGCTGGGATTATAGGCACATGCCAACAAACCCGGCTATTTTTTGTATTTTTGGTAGAGACAGCATTTCACCATGTTGGCCAGGCTGGTGTTGAACTCCTGGCCTCAAGAGATCTGTCCACCTCAGCCTCCCAAAGTGCTGGGATTACAGCTGTGAGCCACCACATCCAGACTCATTTCCCCTCTAATTTAAACATATCACATGCTCAGTATAAAAAATCTGGAGAGAGCAGAAAAACACAAAGAGAATGAGTATTGGTTTTTTTTGCATTCTCTATTATTTCCATTTGGAACAATAATATGAGCATTTGCTTGGGTCAAATGATATCTTTCATCAGGATGATTTCTTTTTTAACTTTTAATTTTGAGATAATTTTAGACTTAAAGAAAAGTTGCAAAAGTAATACTGAGAGTTCCCATATACCCTTCACTCCTCTTCCCCTAATGTTGATATCTGATATACCAGAGTCTGATTAGCAAGGGCAGGAAATGATCATCAATACTGTTACTATTAACTAAACTAACGACCTTATTCACATTTTGCCAGTTGCCCCATTGACATTATTTTGTTTTTCAATTTTTATTGTTGTTTTTTGTTTTTGAGACAGGGTCTTACTCTGTCACCCAGGCTGGAGTGCAGTGGCACAATCATAGCTCACTGTAGCCTCGAACTTCTGGGCTCAAGTCATCCTCCTTCCTCAGCCTCTCAAGTAGCTGGGACCACAGGAACTCACCACCACTCCCAGATAATCTTTTGATTTTTTGTAGACACAAGGTCATTCTATATTGCCTAGGCTGGTCTTGAACTCCTGGGCTCAAGGGATCCTCCCACCGTGCTGGGATTACAGGCGTCAGCCATTGCACCTGGCCTATTGACATTTTTTTACAGTATAGGATTGAATCAGGGCTGGGCACGGTGGCTCATGCCTGTAATCTTAGCACTTTGGGAGGCCGAAGTAGGTGGATCACCTGGGGTCAGGAGTTCAAGACCAGCCTGGCCAACATGGTGAAACCCCGTCTCTACTAAAAATACAAAAATTAGCCAGGCGTGGTGGTGTGCGCCTGTAATCCCAGCTACTTGGGAGCCTGAGGCAGAAGAATTGCTTGACCCGAGAGGCGGAGGTTGCAGAGAGCTGAGATTGTGCCACCGCACTCCAGCCTTCCTGGGTGAAAGAGCAAGACTCTGTCTTAAAAAAAAAAAAAAGAGAGAGAGCGAGAGAGAATAGGATTGAATCCAAGATCCCATGTTACATTACTTGTCATGTCTCCTTAATTCTCTCCAACCTCACATTCCTTGGTCTTCTCTTTGTCTCTCGTGATCTTGACATTTTTCAAGAGTATTGGGCCCCTTCAACTTGGGGCCAGGTGCAATGGCTCATGCCTATAATCCCAGCACTTTGGGAGCCTGAGGTGGGAGGATCCCTTGAGCCCAGGAGTTTGAGACCAGCCTGGACAACACAGCATGACCTCGTCTCTCTACAAAACCAAAAAAAAAAAAAAAAA
>NW_016808932.1:2290387-2305601 GCF_001698545.2 Rhinopithecus bieti | reverse complement strand
CAGTGGCAAAATCTCAGCTCATTGCAACCTCCACCTCCTGGGTTCAAGCGATTCTCATGCCTCAGCCTCTCTAGTAGCTGTGATTATAGGCATTCACCACTATACCTGGCTAATTTTTGTATTTTTAGTAGAGTTGGGGTTTCACCATGTTGGCCAGGCTGGTCTCAAAATCCTGACCTCAAGTGATCCACACGCCTCAGCCTCCCAAAGTGCTGGGATTACAGGCATGAGCCACCCTACCTGGCCCCCATTATTCCCATTTTACAGGTTAAGGAACTGAGGTTCAGGGAGGTTAGAAACCGAGGTTACTTGCCCAAGATCACTCAGGTAAAGACAACAGAACAAGCCTTGAAGCCAGGCAGGCAGCCTCGAAAGCCAAAAGCTCCCAACCACACTTCTACTGAATGTTTTCTATCTCTCTTACCTCAAAAATAGTATCCATGCTAAATTGCACACCCTCAACTCCTCAAATTAGTATGCAGTGCTTTTCTTTTCATCATTAGTACAAATCAGAGGATTTTTTACCCCCTAAAAATCCATACATCCTTCTTTTTCTCTTTGGCTCTCCATTTCTAGCTTTAGAGAATCCTGGGAGGATGCATGAGTTCTTCTCTCTCCTTCCTTCCAGCGGGACTGGCCAGGCAATCCACGCAGTATCAGAAGGGTTATCAGGGTGGGCTGTGCTCAGAGTAAGAGTGCTGTGATCGATTAGCAATGCCTGCCCTGGGCTTGGGAGGGGAAATAGGCACTATATGTGCCATATATTTGCTATTCTGGCCTGGGTACCAGGGAAACTGTTGATCTTAGGCAGCAAGACAAAAGCCATGCAACACTGTTGGGAAGGAAGAAGTGCAAATGGGAAGAGGAGCCCTAAAAATGTTCTGAATCAAAAATGGATGGAGGGTGAGGGGATGGGGTGAGGTGATGATGCAGGGGTCATGAGAGATCCTTGGGTACTTTTCAGCCACCACCCTGCTCTCCTTTCAGTCCTTCGACATCTGTGGACGCGTGGGCGGAGTTAGGAAAGCCCTGAAGCTTCTCTGCACCTCTCAGGTGAGTTGGCTTCAGGTGGTCCCCACTGAGGTACGGGGAATTAGGAGCTGGAACAGCAGTGGCCCCTTCCTCAGCCCACAGATATCACAGTGCTCCTGAGGGCATGGCTCCCAAGAGCGTCCATAGCTGTATTTGCCTCTCCCCTCCCTCAAACAGAACTATGGAGTCCGAGCCACTGGGCAGCAGTGCACAGAAGCCGGTGACATCTGTGCCATCTGTCAGGCCGAGTTCCGAGAGCCTCTGATTCTCCTGTGCCAGGTGAGCAGAGCTCAGGCGGGACCATTGGAGACTGAGGCTGGGGAGAGCAGGACCCTTCCCCATGGGCAGTCCTTGGGTCTCTGGCATGGGTCTCTAGGGGGTAATCCGGTTAAGACCAGAGTCAGCCAGACCTGGGTTCCAATCTCATCTCTGCCTCTTAGTAGCTGGGTGGACTTGGGCACATTATTTCACCTCTCTGAGTCTTGGTTTCCTTAGCAAAATGTAGACATGCCAAATTCAGTATAGTGTAACATCACAATATCCTGCATGTGAATTTCAGCAGCATTCTTGACCCCCCGTGGGTCAGTCACTCTCTCTCTGAGCCTTGGTGTTTCTCATGTCTAAAATGGATATAATAGTAGCCAGGGGCAGTGGCTCACGCCTGTAATCCCAGCATTTTGGAAGGCCAAGGCAGGCAGATCACCTGAGGTCAGGAGTTCGAGACCAGCCAGGCCAACATGGTGAAACCCTGTCTCTACTAAAAAAAAATGAGCAAAAATTAGCCAGGCATGGTGGCACACACCTGTAGTCCCAGCTACTCTGGAGGCTGAGGCAGGAGAATTGCTTGATCCTGGGAGGTGGAGGTTGCAGTGAGCTGAGGTCATGCCACTGCACTCCAGCCTGGACAACAGAGCAAGACTACATCTCAAAGAAAAAAAGGACATAATAATAACAGCTACTTCATAGAGCTATTATTATGATTAAAGTAGATCATCCATGGAAAGAGCTAAATTTCAATTATTCAACCATAGAAGTTGATAGAATTATGCTTGTTATCCGTATAATTATTATTACCATTTGTTTTCATTAGGCGCGGGTCACCAGCCCACAGTCGTAAGTGCTGGCCAGTTCCTTTTAACTCCCTAAATGCGTCCCTCCTCCTCCTCCTGACGTCAGGGACTAGGTGTCAATTCAGCAAATGTGTATTGGGGTCAAAGCATCTTATCTGACACCAGGAAGGAGAGGCAGCAGGCACGCAGATCCCGTCCCCTCCTCTGGAAGCTCACAGTCTCCGCTGGGAGACAGACACTTACATAAATAACTGTGAAGCGAGGCAGGCAGTGATAAGTGCTGTGTAAGAGAGATTCATGCAGTGTCTCGGGGGACCAGGGCAGACAGTGATGAGCTCCAGGTTGGGAAGGGTTTTTGGAGGAGGCATAGCCTGGAGACCAAAAGGCATAGAAAGGCTTAGGGGTCGGCAATAGAAGGTGGGTTCCTTTTTAACATCAGCAAGCGTTTTGTTGTTGTTGTTATTGCTGTTTGGAGATTTGGAAGGGGAAGGTTGTTTTTCATGTTCAATTGTATTTCTTTTTAAATGGGTAATATATTTGCATGAATCAACATTCAAAAGGAAGACTAAAGAGACATGATGACTAAACACATTCTGGGGCCTGGGTTGGATCCCAGAACAGAGAAGGGACATTAGTAGAAAATGGGTTTGATGAAATCCAAATAGAGTCTGGAGTTGAGTTGATAGTAACATATCAGCGTGGGTTTCTTAGCTTTGACAAATGTACCACGGTAATGCAAGATGATAACATTAGGGGAAACTGAAACCCAGTGAGGGGTGTACTGGGATTTTCCATTCTATCTTTGCAACTTTTCTGGAAACCTTAAATTATTCCAAAATAAAAAGTTTATTTAAAAAAAATCTTTGAAAGATATAAAAAGGAGGCCCGTCACCATATGTATGTATATGTGTGTATGTATTTATACACACAAACATATCTTTTTTAAAAAAAAAATAAGTTATAGTACATTCTACCTATTGTTTTCTGCACCTTCCTTTTTAACTTAAAATTCTGTCTTAGAGATTGCTCCTTATCCTATTTTATAGCTGCATAACGTGCCGTTTTATGGATAGAGCACAGTTTGTTTAACCATTCTTCTATTGATAGGCAGTTAGTAGCTGATAATCTTTTGTTATTACAAATAAGACTGTCATGAGTGATCCAGAATGGGGAGATCAATTGCACCAACCTGGGCCCATCGTGTTAATTAAAGGTTAATTCAAGGGAAGCATTTAGAACTGCTTCTGGCGCATAGTTAGGGTTCAATAAATATTAGCCCTTATGGGCATACATCCCATTTCACACACACATGAGCTCTTGGTAGGATAAATTCCTAGCGGCAGAATTACTGGGTCAGAGGGTACACAGGTTTGACAGTTATTGCTAAACTGCCCTCTGTAAAGAGTGTATCCACTTATGCTCCTAGTGTACAGTATGACACAGCCTCTTGCTCCCTCCCTTACCAACACACAGCGTTACCAAGCCTCTTTTGAGCTTTGCCAATCTGACAGGTGACAAACGGTATCTCAGTGCAGTTTTAATTTGCATTTCCCTAATTATGAGCGTGGTTGAGCATCTTTTCACATGCTTCAGAGCCATCTGTAGTTCCTTCTTGGTAGCAGGGACGATTTGAACATGATGTCAAGGTGAAAGTCTGACAAGCTCTCTAAGCCTCAGTCTGTTTGTCTCTCCTCCATTCTTCTCCTGATACCACTATGTCTTCCCACAGCTGGATTAGAAATTCTTGAAGGGGTCAGAGAAGACACCCATTGTCCCAGATCTAGGAGTAACAGACACACCCAATGCTGGTTGAAGACTGTACATATGACCAGGCCAGGCACACATTTTAGTCTTGCTCTGCTGCTGTGAGCTAGGCCTGGAAAGGCAGAGATGATTCACACAGGTAAATGGCCATGCTGATTCCTAAAAGCATTGAATGAATGAACGAATGAATGACTCAGCTTCAATGTTGCTTCCTCCATAAAGCCTTTCCTGACTCTGCTTCCCCCAGACTAGTCGCGTCCCCAGCTATATGGTCTCATAGATGCCTGTGTTTTTCCTTCTTAGCACTTATTCCAATTGTTAACTAGATAGTTCATTGGGTAGTTAGATGGGCAAGGTCTGTCTCCCTTCTGCCAAATCACAAGCAACATGAGAGCAGATGCCATGTCTGTCTTGTTTAGCAGCAGAGCCACAGTATTGTCTCAGTAAATATTGGATGGATGGATGGATGGATGGATGGATGGATGGATGGATGGATGGACGGATGGATGGGATGGTTGGATGGAATGTTTAGATTAATAGGATGAATGGGTAGGTGGGTGGGTGGGTGGATGGATGGATGGATGGGATGGGATGGGTGGGTGGATGGATGGATGGACGGATGGATGGGTAGATGGGTGGATGGGTGGATGGATGGATGGATGGATGGATGGGATGGGTAGATAGATGGATGGATAGGATGGTGGCCAGGTAGAGGAATGGGTCAGTGAGTACAAAGGTGGGTAGATAGAGATATAAATAGGTGAATGACTGTGTGGATGGGCAAATGGATGGACAGATGTGTGGGTAAATAGGATGGAGGGATGGATGGATGGATGGATGGATGGATGGATGGATGGATGGATGGATACATGGATGTGTGGATGAACAGATGGGATGGATGGATGGGTGGATGGATGGATGGATGGGATGGTTGGATGGAATGTGTAGATAAGTAGGATGTAGATGGATGGATGGATGGATGAGAGGGGTGGATGGATGGATGGGTGGAAGATGGGATGGGTGGATAAATGGATGGATAGGATGACAGCCAGGTGGAGGAATGGGTGGGTGAGTGCAAAGGTGGGTAGATAGAGATATAAGTAGGTGAATGACTGTGTGGGTGGACAAATAGATGGACAGATGTGTGGGTAAATAGGATGGATGGATGGATGGATGGATGGATGGATGGATGGATGGATGGATTGGATGCATGAATGGACGCATGGGGATGGATGGATGGGGATGTGTGGATGAAATGGATGATACATGGATGCACAGATGCACAGATAGGATGGATGGATGGATGGATGGGGATGGTTGAATGGAAGGTGTAGATGAATACTATGGAGATGGCATGGATGAGATGGGTGGAGGGATGGATGGGTAGACGGATGGGGATGGGTGGATAGATGAATGGATAGGATCGCTGGCAGGTGGAGGAATGGGTGGGTGTAATGCAAATGTATGTGGATAGAGATATCAGTAGGTGAGTGACGTGTGATGGGCAAATGGATGGACCTGATGGTAAGTAAATTGGATGGTGGGTGGGTGGATGGATGGCATGGATGCATGGCATGCATGCATGGATGAATGGGTGGATGGATAGAATTGGATGGTGCCAGGTAGGAGAAGCTGGTGGGGTGAGTGAAAGGTAGGGGATAGAGGTATAATGGGTGAATGAATGGAATGGATGGATGGATGGGCAAATGGATGGACAGGAAGGGTGAGTAGGGTGAGTAAATTGGATGGATGGATGGATGGATGGATGGATGGATGGATGGATGGATGGATGGATGGGTGGATGGATGGGTGGATGAATTGGATGGTGGCCAAGTAGAGAAGTTGGTGGGTGAGTGAAAGGTAGGTGGATAGAGGTATAAGTGGGTGAGTGACTGTATGGATGGGCAGATGGATGGACAGATGAGTGGGTAAATAGAATGGATGGACAAATGGACAGATGGATGGAATGATGTCCAAGTGGAGGAGTGGGCGGGTGAGTTAAAGGTGGGTAGATAGAGGTATAAGTGGGTGAGTGACAGTGTGGGTGAGCAAATGAATGGACAGATGGGTGGGTATATAGGTGGGTGGGAGGGTGAATGGATATGTAGAAGGAAGGAAGGAAGGAAGGGAGGAAGGGAGGGAGGAAGGAAGGAAGGGAGGGGCCCACTAGGCTAAAGCCACACCTTGTCGCCCCTTTAAAGATTCATCAAATGAAGCTCAATATGTCACTCCCACTCCTTCCACCACCCCCTGAGCTAGGGCTCAGGAAGCAGATTGTTAATCGAAGCTAGTCAGGCAGACACTGAGCATGTCCTGAGGTAAGAACTCTCTGCTCAGAGAGCGCACTTGCCCAGTTAGGCACTCTGCAAGTATTTATGGTGTGCCCTCTGACAGGCTACTGGGAGCTAGGGAAAGGGCAGTTTGAACACCAAGTGAGAAGCTTGGTTTATTTAAAAGAATCTTTTGCCGAATCGAAGAGTGAGAGTGCATTTAGAGAATGAACTGTCCTCCAATTCTTGGTCACTGTGAGTTTGGTTTTTTTGCATGTTTTATGATATGAAGGAAAGAGGGCAAGAGAATGGTGACTCCTGTTGATTTCGTGCTTACAAGTTCTTCATACTTGATGCTTTATAGGCCTTATCTGTCCCCATCCTCACAGACACTTTGGGAGGGAAATAATAACCCTATTTAATAGAGACAAAGACTCAGGCTTAGAAAAACAAAGGGGGGGGACTTGCCTGAGGTCCTGTTGTTCTTCAGTCACACCAGGATTCAAATCCAGAGCCTCTGATGCCATTGGCCGTGCCCATTCCACAAGGCGTGGCCTCAGGCTTTGAGATGTCCCTAGGGCTATATTAAAAGATCAGAGCACTTTTTCCAGAAATTCCTGGGAATAGTCCCTGCTGTGTCCACCCAGGCCTGTGCACATTGCCTCCTTGGAATGAATGAATGGCCGAGCTGGGATCAGAGTTCTTGACACCTGCCTCTGACTCCTCCATCCAGTCATCTATGCTTTGAGGGCTTATTGAGCACCAGCAATATCCTAGGCACTAACTCTGTAACCCTGAGCAGTGCATTTCATTGTGACCCTGACCCTCCATGTCATCTGTCACCCAAGATGGACAAGCTGCTGGGCAACTTGTAGGATTTTTTAAGAGTCATATGAGATGATGTATAGGGCTGTGTATGGGTTTTGAAAATCATAGTGTGTTATACCAATATTCAGTATTAGTATGTAATTCTAAATCTGGACGTAGTTGGCCTGGTTTGTGTGACTGAAAAGGATCTGAGGTTAGGGGTATGTGTCTGTGTCTGTGTGTGTGTGTGTGTGTGTGTGTGTGTGTGTGTGTCCTTTCTGGTTGTAGCCACATTTTCAGTTATGTCATTTTTTCATAATTAAATGCTTCAAACATCCTTTCCCAGATTCTCTATAATGAGTAAGAGTTTTCACTACAAAGTCAGATGCTTTTTGTATCAGTTATCGATTGCTGTGTAACAAGTTACCCCAAAACTCAGTGGCTTAAAGCAACAAATGTTTATTATCTCACAGTTTTTGCGGGTCAAAAATCCAGGCACAAGCCGGGCATGGTAGCTCATGCCTGAAATCCCAGCACTTTGGGAGGCCAAGGTAAGCAGATTGCTTGAGACCAGAAGTTCAGGACCAGCCTGAACAACATAGCGAGACCCCATCTCTACAAAAAATACAAAAATTAGCCGAGTGTGGTGGTACACGACTGTGGTCCCCGCTACTCAGGAGGCTGAGGTGAGAGGATTGCCTGAGCCCAAGAGGCGGAGGCTGCAGTGAGCCAAGATTGCGTCACTGTACCATAGCCTGGGTGACAGAGGGAGACCATGTCTCAAAAAAATTAAAAGGCTGGGGGTGGTGGCTCACACCTGTAATCCCAGCACTTTGGGAGGCCGAGGCAGGTGGATCACCTGAGGTCAGGAGTTTGAGACCAGCCTGGCCAACATGGTGAAGCCCCGTCTCTACTAAAAATACAAAAGTTAGCTAGGCATGATGGCGCACACCTGTAGTCCCAGCTACTCAGGAGGCTGAGGCAGGAGAGTCACTTGAATCCGGGAGGCAGAGGTTGCAGTGAGTCAAGATCATGCCACTGTACTCTAGCCTGGGCGACAGAGCAAGACTGTCTCAAAAAAAAAAAAAAAAAGGATCCAGGTACAACTTAGCTGTGTCCTCTGCCAAGGGCCTCTCACAGGCTGCAGTCAAGGTATTGCCAGGGCTGTGGTCATCTCCTGGCTCAACTCGGGAAGGAGCTGCATCCAAACTCCACCGTGTGGTTGCTGGTAGGATTCCGTTCCTCATGGGCTGTGGGACTGGAGGCCTCAGTTTCTCACTGGCTCTTGTGGCCAGTAGATACCCTGAGTTCTGGAAGTCACAGTCTTTTGTAACCTAATCCCAGAAAGGACATCCCATCACCTTCACTGTATCCTGCTGGTTGGAAGCAGGTCACTAGGCACCACTCTTACTTAAGGGAAGGGGATGCACGAGGCTATGAACACCAGGAGAAGGGGATACTGGGGGCCATCATGGAAATCTGCCTCTCACATGCCCCAAGTTGGATTCCCACCCTGCCACTTAGCAACTGTGTGCAACTTAGCTGTGCACCCAAGGTGCTCATCTCTGAGTCTCACTGACCTGTTTGCTGTTATGAGACTGGGGTGCAATTATGCACATCAAGAACATTGGCAGGGCCTGGTATCGTGTTCCTACTTTATTTATTTGTTTGTTTGTTTGTTTGAAACTGAGTCTTTCTGTGTCACCCAGCCTGGAGTGCAGCGGCATGGTCTTGGCTCACTGCAACCTCTGCCTCCCAGGTTCAAGCGATTCTCCTGCCTCAGCCTCCCGAATAGCTGGGATTACAGGCACCCACCACCATGCCCAGCTAATTTTTGCATTTTTAGTAGAGACAGAGTTTTGCCATGGTAGCCAGGCTAGTCATGAACTCCTGGCCTCAAGTGATCTACCCACCTTGGCTTCCCAAAGTTTTGGAATTACAGGCATGAGCCACCGTGCCTGGCGTGTTTATGCTTTATAAGGGGTAGTGGCTCATGACTGCCTGTTCTCTTCCTCACCTGCATCCATCCCCCTGGACCCAGTCCTGGCTGCTTCCTTCTTTCTCAGCTCACGGTGAACACAAAGTGCTAGGTCAAGAAATGCGCCTCCGGCCGGGCGCAGTGGCTCAAGCCTGTAATCCCAGCGCTTTGGGAGGCGGAGACGGGCGGATCACGAGGTCAGAAGATCGAGACCATCCTGGCTAACATGGTGAAACCCCGTCTCTACTAAAAAATACAAAAAACTAGCCGGGTGAGGTGGCGGGCGCCTATAGTCCCAGCTACTCGGGAGGCTGAGGCAGGAGAATGGCGTGAACCCGGGAGGCGGAGCTTGCAGTGAGCTGAGATCCGGCCACTGCACTCCAGCCCAGGCGACAGAGCGAGACTCCGTCTGAAAAAAAAAAAAAAAAAAAAAAAAAAAAAAGAAATGCGCCTCTACCACTCAAAGCCTCTTCTTTCACATTGGGACTGGCTCCTGTGATTGCAGACTCTTGTCCCAAGCCCCCACCTGCCTGCTCTGGATCTTTGGGCAAGACCTGGAGCGTGTGGATAGAATTTGGGGTGAGGATGAGGTGATTGGTTTAACCCCAACTCTGTGCTCTGGGAGGCACAACCAGGGGGCGGTTAACAATCCAAGGCCAGCTGGGCACAGTGGCTCGCACCTGTAATCCCAGCATTTTGGGAGGCTGAGGTGAGTGGATCGCTTGAGCCCAGGAGTTTGAGACCAGCCTGGCCAACATAGCAAGACCCCAACTCTACAAAAAATACAAACATTAGCTGGGTGCAGTGGTGCATGCTTGTAGTCCCAGCTACTCAGGAGGCTGAGGTGGGAGGATCGCTAGAGCCCCGGAAGGTCAAGGCTGCAGTGAGCCATAATCACACCACTGCACTCCAGCCCAGGTGACAGAGTGTGACCCTGTCTCAAAAACAAACAAACAAACAAACAAAGAAAACCCAAGAAACAAACAAAAAAACAATCCAGGGCCACCTGCCTTCCCCACTGCCCATCAATCCACCCGATCCTATCCTTCCCAGTTGAGAAAGGCTCCTTCTTCCTCCCTCTTCCTCTGTAGACGTTCATCCCTTTCTCCACATGCTGGAGGCAGTTCATAGCCATGAACTCCTCAGCTGGGCCCTGGGTAGACCTGGTTTTTTGAACCTTTTCATTTGACACCAGATTCTGTCCTCCCATTTCTCTGAGGAAGGGATTGTGAGCTCCCGGAGGGCAGGGACCGGGCCTTCATCACCCTAGTATCGCTAGACTTTCCTGTTTGGCCATTTGTCATCTGCATTCCCATTCATTTGTCCTCTCCATTGACAGAGCCCCTACTCTATGCCAGCTCAGGGCTGGACAGTAGGAGTACGATAACAACATGGCTGCCCTCATGATGTTTACCACCTAGAGGGCGGGGCAGATGTTGACTAAGCAGTTAGAACAGTGGTTCCCAAAGTGTGGCCAGGGTACCCCTGGGGGTTCCTTTCAGGGAGTCTGTGAGGTCAAAACCATTTATATAATAATACTAAGACATTATTGGCCTTTTTGCTGTAGTTCTTTCATAAGTGTACAGTGGAGTTTTCCAGAGACTGTATCGCCTGTGAGGAGGTCATCACTCTGGCGGCTCATGAATATGTGCTTGTGTATTATGGGGTTTGTTTGTTTTGGTTTGGTTTTGGTTTTGAGATGGAGTCTCACTCTGTAGCCCAGGCTGGAGTGCAGTGGCATGATCTCAGCTCACTGCAACCTCCACCTCCCGGGTCATGGTTCAAGCAATTCTCCTGCCTCAGCCTCCCGAGTAGCTGGGATTACTGGCACATGCCACCATGCCCAGCTAATTTGTATATTTTTATAGGAGATGGACTTTCGCCATGTTGGCCAGGGTGTTCTTGAACTCCTGACCTTGTGATCCGCCTGCTTTGGCCTCCCAAAGTGCTGGGATTACAGGCATGAGCCACCATGCCTGGCCATTATGTTTTAAATATGTCTCCATTTCTATTTCAAAGTATTTCTAATATTTCTAGATTGGTAAATATAGACAAATTTAAACCACATAGACAGAAGTTCTTTGAGGTTTTCAGTGTTTTTTAAAAATATAAAGGGGTCTTGGCACCAGAACATCTGAGAACTATTAAATTAGAAGTGTGAGAGCCTCAATGAATGTGTTGAATGAATGAGTGAAAAAACTGCTAAATTTCATGACTATTTCCCATTCACCTAACTCAAGTTTATGTGAACAGGGGTTGTGTTGCATTCTCATGTGTAAGTACCTCTTTTGTCCAGGGTAGCATAGTTAAATCCCATTCGGTTCGTCGACAGGTATTTACTGAGCATCTGAGCAAGAACCGTACTCAGCATAAAACCAGGTTCTGCCCTCAGAAAGCTCTCAATCCAGTGGCTGGGCACAGTGGCTCACACCTATGATCCCAGCACTTTGAGAGGCCAAGGTGGGAGGATCACATGAAGCCAGGAGTTTGAGACCAGCCTGGGCAACAGAGTGAGACTCTATTTCCACAAAAAAAATTAAAAATTAGCCAGGCATGGTGGCACATGCCTATAGTCATAGCTACTTGGGAGGTGGAAGCAGGAGGGTCACTCAAGCCCAGGAGATCAAGGCTGCTGTGAGCTGTGATCACACCACTACACTCAAGCCTAGACAACAGAGCAAGACCCTGTCTCAGAAAATATATATATATGTGTGTGTGTATATATATGTATATATGTATGTGTGTGTGTATATATATAGAGAGAGAGAGAGAGAAAGCTCTTAATCTAGTGAACAATCAGATGAATTTGCAAATAATTCCAGAAGTGTCATGCAATGCTTTGAGAGGGGTTTTCACCAGGAAGAACAGCATAGGAGAGAAGACGCAATCGGTACTTACATTTGCAGGAGACAGTAACAGGATGGAATTGGGGCAACATCATAAAACAGGGAGATGTGATTGCTTGGCTGAATCTTCCAAAAGAACTGGGCATGCACACAGCTGGTCAAGATGGAGAAAGGGCATCCCAGGGTGATACTAAAGTTTGTTGGAAGGCTGTGAATAAGCCTTGGGTTGAAGGTCATGTGGCATGTCAATGACATCAGTTACCCCAGGGTGCAAGGATGGGGCTGGATGGGAGAAGGGCCATCATAGAGGGTATTGGGTGCCATAGGGGGAATCTGTATAAGCTGCGGGGCTTGCTGACCCCTGGTTCCTGCCCTCCAGACCATGATGAGAATTCAGGACAGTCTTCACGGCTCTGTGTGGACTTCTCTTCTTTCCCCACTCCCTCTCTCTCCTGCACCCCCAACTACAGCCACATCAGCTGTCTTCAAGTGCCTCAGCTTCCTATCTCAGGAGCTTTGCACAGGAGGCTTCCTTCAGCCTGGAATGTTCTATCTCCATCCCCTCTCTTCTGCCCAGTTAACTGCTAAATGTTCTTCAGGCTTCAACTCAAGTGTCCCCACCTCCAGGAAGCCTTCCTTGACTACCCCTTGGATCAAACTGGTCCCTCTGTCACACATCTCCATAATACCACGGAAATCTCCTTCAGAGCACTGTCTACAATTAGGCACCCACTGTACACCATGCTCGGAATGAATGGGTTTACAAGAAGCTTACAGACTGGCATGGAGAGACAGATAATAAACCATAAACACATGAGATAATCATTATTACTATAATAATAGCTAACACTTATAGAGCACTTACTGTTTGCCAGCCATTATTCCAAGTGCCTTCTTTTTTTATATTATTTTTTATTTTTTTAGACAAGGTCTCACTCTGTCTCCCAGGCTGGAGTGCAGTGACATGATCATAGCTCACTACAGCCTCAACCTCCTGGGCTCAAGTGATCCTCCCACCACTTCAGCCTCCCGAGTAGCTGGGATGGCACATGCCACTATGCCCAGCTAATTTTTTCTTTTTGTAGAGACATGGGGCATGGGGGTGGAGGAAGTCTCACCATGTTGCCCAGGCTGGTCTCTGGCCTCAAGCCATCCTCCTGCCTTGGCCTCCCAAAGTGCTGGGGTTATAGGCATGAGCCACTGTGCCCAGCTTCTTTTTTATGGTTTTGCTTTTAAAAAAAAACTTTTTTTTTAGATTTTTGTATTATCATTTTCCTCAAACATTTCATTTTGAAAAATTTCAAACCTGCAGAAAAGTTGCATGAAACTCTTCTATTTGTCACCCAGATTTACTGATCATTAACTTTTTACATTTGCCCTTTTTTTGACATCAATTTTTTTTCCCCTAAACCAGTTAAGAGTAAGTGGTAGACATTTAGATTCTTCATCCCTAAATACTTCAGTGTGCATCTCCCAGGAACAAGGGCATACTTTTTTTTTTTTTTTTTTTTGAGACGGAGTCTAGCTCACTCTGTCACCCAGGCTGTAGTGCAGTGGCGTGATCTCGGCTCACTGCAACCTGTCCCTCCTGGGTTCAAGCGATTCTCCTGCCTCAACCTTCCAAGTAGCTGGGACTACAGGCGTGTGCCACCATGCCTGGCTAATTTTTGTATTTTTAGTAGAGACGGGATTTCACCATGTTGGCCAGGCTGGTCTCAAACTCCTGACCTCAGGTGATCTCCCCGCCTCAGCTTCCCAAAGTGCTAGGATTACAGATGTAAGCCACCATGCCTAGCCACCCAGGAAATTTTTAAATAACATAAAATATTATTTAATATATGGTACATATTCAGATTTCTCCAGTTGCCTTCAAAGCGCCCTTTATAGCTAGGATTTTTTTGCCCCACCTGGGACCAATCAAGACTCATGTGCTACATTTGGTTGTCACATCTAAGTACTTTTAACATGTTAATTAATCTTCCAGTGAGGGGGTTCCATCCCCATTTTACAGATGGGGAAACTGAGGCACAGAGCAGTTGCATTACTTGTCCAAGTTATACAGCCAGAGAATGGTGGAACCCATTGGTCTTTCCAATCTCCCTGCCTTTCTCTCTCTCTCTCTCTCTCTTTTTTTTTTTTTTTTTTTTTTGAGGTGGAGTTTCACTCTTGTTGCCCAGGCTGGAGTGCAATGGCACGATCTCAGCTCACTGCAACCTCTGCCTCCTGGGTTCAAGTGATTCTCCTGCCTCAGCTTCCCGAGTAGCTGGGATTACAGGCATGCACCACCACACCCGGCTAATTTTGTATTTTTAGTAGAGACGGGGTTTCTCCATGTTGGTCAGGCTGATCTCAAACTCCTGACCTCAGGTGATCCACCCGCCTCAGCCTCCCAAACTGCTGGGATTACAGGCATGAGCCACCGCACCTGGCCCTCTCTCTCTCTTTTTTTTTTTTAATTTAATTTAAAGTTCCAGGATGCATGTGCAGGATGTACAGGTTTGTTACATAGGTAAACATGTGCCATGGTGGTTTGCTGCACCTATCGACCCATCACCTAGGTATAAAGCCCCGCATGCATTAGCTATTTATCCTGATGCTCTCCCTCTCCCACACTCCCAACAGGCCCCAGTATGTGTTGTTCCCCTCCCTGTGTCCATGTGTTCTCATTGTTCAGCTCTGACTTATGAGTGAGAACATGCAGTGTTTGGTTTTCTGCTCCTGTGTTAGTTTGCTGAGAATAATGGCTTCCAGCTCCATCCATGTCCCTGCAAAGGACATGATCTCATTCCTTTTCATGGCTGCATAGTATTCCATGGTGTTTATGAACCACATTTTCTCTATCCAGTCTATCACTGATGAGCATTTGTGTTGATTCCATGTCTTTGCTGTTGTGAATAGTGCTGCAGTGAACATATGCGTGCATGTATCTGTTTATTGCAGCACTAGTCACCTGCCTTTCCTCTTGACTCTTGTGTTCTATTCTCAACCCAGAAGGCAGACAGATCACTTTAAACTGCAAATCATATCAGGTCACTCCTCCGCTCCAAGCCCTGCCATGGCCCCTTCTCTCAGAATAAGAGCCAAAGACCTCACAGTGGCCCACCAGGACCTATACCATCTGCATCCCTCACCCTCCATCACTTCTGTGACCTCATCTCCCTCTCCCATCCACCCCACCCCCCCCGCACCCCAGCCCAGCTACCCTCTCCTTCCTTTTCCTCCCACGCATCAAACACAGTCCAGCCTCAGGGCCTCTGCATATGCTGTCCTGCTGCCAGGAGCACTTTTCCCTGTGATCTCGTCAGGGCTCACTCCTCACCCACCTGCAAGTTTTACCCAAATGTCAGTATCTCCATGAAGTTTTCCTTAATGTCCCAACCCACCCAAGCCCTCTCTGTTCCTTCTCCCTCCTGCTTTGTTTTTTGGGGGTTTGTTTTTTTTTTTTTT
>NW_016808932.1:2265579-2289558 GCF_001698545.2 Rhinopithecus bieti | reverse complement strand
ATCTTCCCTCCCTCCCTCCCTCCCTCCTTCCTTCCTTCCTTCCTTCCTTCCTTCTTTTTTTTTTTTGACAGGGTCTCACTCTGTCACCCAGGCTGGAGTGCAGTGGCACAATCTCGGCTCACTGCAACCTCCACCTCCTGGGTTCAAGTGATTCTCCTGCCTCAGTCTACCAAGTAGCTGGGATTACCCACCAACATGCTTGGCTAATTTTTGTATTTTTTAGTAGAGACAGGATTTTGCCATGTTGGCCAGACTGGTCTCCAACTCCTGACCTCAAATGATCAGCTCGCCTTGGCCTCACAAAGTGTTGGGATTACAGGCGTGAGCCACGACGCCCAGCCTCATTCCTTTTTTTTTTTTTTTTTCTTTTTTGAGACAGGATCTGGGTCTTCACCCAGGCTGGAGTGCAGCTGGCACAATCACAGCGCACTGCAACCTTGAACTCCCGGGCCCAAGCCATCCTCCCGCCTCAGCCTCCCAAGTAGCTGGGACTACCGGCATGCACCACCAGGCTGGCTAATTTTTATTATTATTATTACTATTTTTAGGAGAGGTGAGGACTCATTATGTTATCCAGGGTGGTCTCAAACTCCTGGGCTCAAGCAATCCTCCTGCCCTGCCCTCGCAAAGTTCTGAGTGCTATTACAGGTATGAGCCACTGTGCCCAGCCCACCTGCTGGTTATTTTAACTTAGTACCTAGTACCTTGTACTTGATGCTACAGGCTGGGGAGGAGCCTAGAAATCACTGCCTCCCAGATAGCCCAGGCCTGCAGATTAGAATCCCTGTGAGTCCTATAAAGTATTTTCTTTTTTCTTTTTCTTTCTTTTTTTTTTTTTTTTTGTTGCTGTGAGACAGAGACTCGCTCTGTCGCCCAGGCTGGAGTGCAGTGGCACGATCTTGGCTCACTGCAACCTCCACCTCCCATGTTCAAGTGATTCTCCTGCCTCAGCCTCCCAAGTAGCTGGGACAACAGGTGTGTGCCACTATGCCCAGCTAATTTTTTTTTTTATTTTTTGTAGAGATGGGGTTTCACCACGTTGTCCAGGCTGGCCTCAAACTCCTGACCTCAAGTGATCCACCTGCCTCAGCCTCCCAGAGTGCTGGGATGACAGGCGTGAGCCACCACACCCAGCCCAAAGTATTTTCAAAATATAGCTGTTAGGTCCCACCATATACCTGTAATAACTTAATATCCCAAATACTTCGTCCTCGGCAGGCACTATCCTGCTTGGATTCCGTGCTGTCACCCTCACAACAGCCCTGTGATGGGGGAGGTACTATGGGGTCCCCTGTTTTATAGATGAGGAAACTTGGGAACAGAGCTTGGTGCGGTAACTTATCCAGGGTCACCCAGCCAGCACGGGCGGGCTGAGTTTCCAACAGACACCTGGGACAGCTTTAGAACCCACATTTAAAAAAAAAAAAATTTTTTTTTTTTTAATTAGAGATGAGGTCTCTAATAAAAATCCAGGTTGTCCAGGCTGGATTCAAACTCCTGGGCTCAAGTGATCCTCCCTCCTCAGCCTCCCAAGTAGCTGCAACTGCAGGCACACTCCACTATCCCCAGCAGAGCCCGCACTCTTAACCGCCAGACTGATCTGCCCTTCAGACATTCCAGGCGTGGGGCCCAGCAGACATGGTTTTCTAAAAGCAAACAAGAGGCCGGATGCAGTGGCCCATGCCTGTAGTGCCAACACTTTGGGAGGCTGAAGCAAGCGGATCGCCTGAGGTCAGGAGTTCAAGACTAGCCTGGCCAACATGGCAAAACCCCCTCTCTACTAAAAACTACAAAAATTAGCTGGGCATGGTGGTGGGTGCCTGTAATCCCAGCTACTCAGGAGGCTGAGGCAGGGATAATTGCTTGGACCCGGGAGACAAAAGTTGTAGTGAGCAGCTGCACCCCAGCCTGGACAACAGAGTGAGACTCCATCTCATAAATAAATAAATAAATAAATGCATACAAGGTGATTTTAATGCTCATCCTGGTTAAGAATGAGTGGCCCAGGCACATAGCCTGTTAGATATGAACTATGTTAAGAACAATGAATGCTAGATCCTGAAATCTACTTGTGGCTGGGTCCACAGAAAAACATAGCCCTTAAATTAATTGCCATTTTCGCCAGGAATGGGGGCTCCGGCCTGTAATCCCAGCACTTTAGGAGGCCAAGGTGGGTGGATCACTTGAGATCAGGAGTTAGAGACCGGTCTACTAAAAATATAAAAATTAGCTGGGTGTGGTGGTGGGTGCCTGTAATCCCAACTACTCTGGAGGCTGAGGCAGGAGAATCACTTGAACCCGGGGGGCAGAGGTTGCAGTGGGCCGAGATTGCACCACAGCACTCCAGCCTGGGTGACAGAGTGACCAAGACTCTGTCTTAAAAAACAAAAAAAAAGAAGAAAGAAAGAAAGGTCAGTTTTGGCCCAGATGTGGTTACCCCTTGGTCTCCTGTCTTTATGTCTTTCTCCTCTTTCTATTCTGTCATCTCCCTCACATAAGTCTCAGGCCTGTCAGCGGCTCCTGTGGACATTGCCATCCCCTCTGGTAGCAAACAGGACAACCCATGTTATGGATGTCTCCACCAACCAGGGTGGCGGCCTGGAGCACCGTAACCATCTGTGCTTCTGTGATCTCTATGACAGAGCCACTTCTCCACCTCTGAAATGCTCCCTGCTCTGAAATCTGGGATGAGATGGCACAGGTGACCATGCAGAAGCCACTGGAATCTTGCCTGCCCTATTCCTCTCCCAACTCTGTTCTCTTATTGTCAACCTCAGCACAACAGGCTGGCACCAATGGCATTGCAGAGAAAGCAATCTGTGTGGCCAGTGGGCAGATTAGCATGTAAGCCCCAGGAGAAATGGAGGAGCTTTGCAGCCACCTCGCTGTCAGCCAGTATTAACGTGTCCCCTGCCCCCACCCCTGCCATAGATTCAGGACATTCACCCCTGTGTGCCACGAAGCCAGGACTTTCCCCTTGGCTTGGCATCCCTGGCTTTCTCCTGGTACCCAGCAAGACGTCTGTTCCAGGGCAGTGTAGCATCTTTCAAGCTCTGTTACTATGGCAATGGCCACGATGTTACAATCCCACTTGCCTGAATAATCAAGTGGGAAGGGGAAGCAGAGGGAAATGGGGCCACGTGAATGCAGCTGCTCTGTTCTCCCTACCCTGAGGAAGAACCAAACGGAAGCAACAGGAACTTCTGCAACTGGTTTTTATCGGAAAGATCATCCTGCCTGCGGATGATGTCAAAGGGGCACAAGAAATTGGAGCTGGAGAAGACTGATAGAAGTGCAGGTATGTAAGGAAACGGATAGAACAGTCTTCTGGGAGTCAGACCTGGAATTCTGATTCCAAACTCTTTATTACTTTGGGAAGCCGCTCGGCCTCCCTATAGCCATCTCCAGGGTGACGGAACCCAGTGTATTACCTGCTGGAACCAAGGAAACGAACAATGTAGGTTACTAGTGAATACCCCAATGGTTTCTCCAGTTATGCCCATGCCACCAAAACAATAAAATAAAATTCTCTAACACTGCAAAGAATGAGCCATGCCTGTTAATACTGTAAAGAATGTAACATGTGGGGGACACACAGGGGCAGGTGGGATGGTTTAGTTTAGGATTTTATTAGTGCGTGCCCTACCCTCTGGGGGAACGGCCCATCTGAGGTTTTCTTCTGGGTGGGGGGGATTTAACTCATGTCCTAGGGAAAACAGTGTCTGATGAGGAGTGTTTCCAACACAGGCTGCATGAATTCCCCAATACCAGTGCGAAAGCAGTCAGGAGTCCCCGTTGGGAAAGAACAATGCCACTCTCTTTTATGTATCTTGGTTCTGCAACTCATTTGTTGTAAGTAGCATTAATCAAGTGTCAGGTTCACAGTATTCTGCCCTTAATATTTTATGATTCACTGACTCAAGTTTCACGAAGTCCTTAGAAATGGTCCTCTTCATGTAAATATCTTGAGAATGATAAACGTGAGGGAATAAGAAAGACAAGCTTTGGACCAGGTATGATAGGTGCCTCAGCTTTGAAAGAGAAGAGTGATGTGCAGAGTGTTAGGAAGACATCTGGGCTGCTGAGACTCGGGATTAGAAGAAGGAGAGGTAAATAAAGTGGGTCCTGGAATCTTTTAGGACTTTTGCTGCAGGACAAACAGCTGCCTTTGGTGTTTTTGACATCTCCCGAAGTACCCTTCGGCCAAAAAATACCATCTGTTGGTGCAGCGTGTTTGTAGTCTTGATTTTCCTTTCACCTCTTGAAGCCAAGTGCAACCGTTTTAGATCAAAGGAGAAGAAGCCCTTCGCGGAGTGGGTGGTTGTCTTATGTTGGTTTCCCCTAAAGCAGATTGTGTTCAGGTGCATGTGATTTATTACAGAAGTGCTCCTATGAGAAACCAGTAAGGGAATCATGAGTGAAACAGAACAGGGAAGGGAAGGAAGCCAGGCTCTGGCAAAGTCCCAGGCTTAGCTGGATCCCCCAGGGAGCTCGGGAGCCTAAGTTTCATCTCAGAGTTTGTCCCGTCCCACAAAATACACATCAGCTAATTCTTGGCTCTGGGCTAATGGGGGGACTTCCTGCACTTCAGACTCTCCCCTAAGGAGGCCCCAATGTCCAAGGGTAAGCCTCTGAAGGCCCCAGAGACCAGCAAAGCCCATGAAACTGCAGGATAGGAACCTGGCAAAAGGGATCAGAAAGGGCCTCCGTGGGGCACTTACAGTGCTCGCTACAGGGGCTAGCTAGAGGTTGTGTAGGCCAAAAATGTATAGGCTGGTTCAAGAAGGGTTCTCCAGGGTTCCAGATTATGATCGATATTTAAATGTAGATTAATAGCACAAGAGGGCCAGGCACAGTGGCTCACGCCTGTAATCCCAGCACTTTGGGAGGCCGAGGCGGGCGGATCACGAGGTCAGGAGATCGAGACCATCCTAGCTAACACGGTGAAACCCCGTCTCTACTAAAAATACAAAAACTGAGCCGGGCGTGGTGGCGGGAGCCTGTCGTCCCAGCTACTCGGGAGGCTGAGGTAGGAGAATGGTGTAAACCCGGGAGGCGGGCCTTGCAGTGAGCTGAGATCGCGCCACTGCACTCCAGCCTGGGCGACAGAGCGAGATTCCGTCTCAAAAAAAAAAAAAAAAAAAATAGCACAAGGTGACGGTACATGCCTCTTAGGGCAACATTATGACACCAGGCATGAAAACATCATCAGGCCAAATTTTTGGGTTGCCATCAAGGCTGGGCGTGGTGGCTCACGCCTGTAATCGCAGCATTTTGGAAGGCCAAAGTGGGAGGATCGCTTGAGCCGGGAGTTTGAGACCAGCCTGGGCAACATTGTGAGACCCCCATCTCTACAAAAACTTAAAAAATTTGCCAGGCATGGTTATAAGCTCCTGTGGTCCCAGCTACTCTGAGGTGGGAGGATCGCCTGAGCCCAGGAGATGGAGGCTGCAGTGAGCCATGATCGTGCCACTGCACTCCAGCCTGGGCGACAGAGCTAGACCCTATATCAAAAAAGAAAAAAAAAAAAAAAAAGACAAGAAAAGAAAACCAATTCAAATATGGCTTAAGTAAAAGAAAGACTTTATTTGGTTTACATAACTGTATGAGCTTCAGATACAGTTGGATTCAGAGACTCCCAGTGTTGATACAGAATTGTGTCTCTCAGTCAGGCACAGTGGTTCACGCCTGTAATCCCAGCACTTTGGGAGGCTGAGGCAGGCGGATCACTTGAGCTCAGGAGTTGGAGACCAGCCTGAGCCCCTCTCTACTAAAAAAAAAAAAAAACTAGCCAGGCATGGTGGCCCATACCTGTAATCCCAGCTACTCAGGAGGCTGAAGCATGGGGATCACTTAAACCTGGGAGGTGGAGGTTGCAGTGAGCCGAGATTGCGCCACTACATTCCAGCCTGAGACCCTATCTCTGGGAAAAAAAAAAAAAAAAAAGAATTGTGTCTCGGCCATCCCTCAATTCTGGTTTCCTTTGAAACAGTTTGATTTTCAGGCAGCTGGACCCATGTGGTGGTAAGACAGCCCGCAGCAGTTCCGTGCTTATGTTCTAGCAGCTTAACAACCCCTGCATCCCGAAAGCTCCACCAAAAGTCCTAAGGCTGACTCTCATTTGTTTGTCCCAAACCAATTACTTCAGCTGGTGAGATGTGGCGCACTGGCCAGGCCTGGGTCAGCTGTTGAACTCTTGAGGTAGTGAGAGGAAATAGTCAGCCCCTCTGAGTCACGTAGACTGAAAGCGGGGCAGGGGTGGGTGTTCAAAGGAAAAGAGAAGGTCTGGTATCCAAAAAAACAACCTGGGCCAGGCACGGTGGCTCATGCCTGGAATCCCAGCACTTTGGGAGGTCGAGGCAGGTGGATCACCTGAGGTCAGGAGTTTGAGACCAGTCTGGGCAACATGGTGAAACCCCATCTCTACTAAAAATACAAAAATTAGCCGGGCATAGTGACACATGCCCGTAATCCCCGCTATTCGGGAGGCCGAGGCAGGAGAATAGCTTGAACCCAGGAAGCAGAGGTTACGGTGAACCAGTATCACGCCACTGCACTCCAGCCTGGGCAAGAAGAGCGAAACTCCGTCTCCAGAAAAATGGTATCTGTACTCAACCTCCCATTCTTAGGATGAGACTAGAACCTGAGTTGTCCACAGTTGGAGACATTAATCTGCAGGCTCATGGGCTTGTCCACAGGATACAATGCATAAATTATGGTTGTGTGCACTGACCTTGAACTGTTGGGCAAGTTTCCCAAACCTGTTGCCCAACCCAAGGGCATTCTTGAGGCCAGTCCTTCCCTTCGGGGGTCGGTGGGGTGGTGGATCTTAGGAATTAGAGGAGGGAAGGAAGTGGCTGGCCTTCTGCTAGAGGGAGCGCTGGGGCATGCAGGAGCCAGGGGCAGGGATCCTGTCCCTGTTAGGCGGCTGGGTACTCCCAGAGTCTATGAGGGCCAGCCTTCCAAAAGGAAATGAAAACACAAATGTCTTTGGCTAGAAGTGCACAACCAATTTTTTAATAAAGTCATTACAAATATGTACAAAGCGTCTCCAAGGTATGAAATTCCTCTTACAAAAGAGCACAACGATGTCAGAACCAACAACGTCAGAACCCAGAACGGAACATCCCCAAGCTTATTGCCTCTCTGGCTAGGCCAGAGGCCTCACTAAGGTTCTCCAGATACCCTCCCAGCCGTCCCTGCCACGCGCACAGCTTCCTTGGCGCTTATAGTGCAAAAGACCTTCGGGAGAAGGAACTTGGGAGTTCAGGTTGGAGAAGAGGGTAGGAAGGAGGTAAGAAAAGCTTCCTGTGTCCTAGGAAATAAGTCATACAGGCCCTATTTTCAAATTCCATGCACCTTCCCTGGGACCTTATAGAAACCAGGAACACGGGGAGAGCATGAGTATATAAAATCCACAACGAATCCAACCAGCCTGTCCTTGAGTGTCCCGAAAGGTGACACTTTTTCCAGTGGACCTAAGTCAGGCCCCCGGCTCCCAGCGGGGCCATGTGCTGGCACTCGCCCTGGAACTAGCAGTGCTGTGGGTGACCTCATGAAGGGAACTAGTGGAGCAGAGCAGTCAGCTCGTGAGCGTGGGGGTCCCATGGACTCCAGTCTAAATCATGGCTCAGGCACTTCGCTGGTGGTGTGGACTTCAGCTAAGTTGCTCAACCTCTCTGAGCCTCAGCTTCCTCCACTGTAAAATGGAAATGATAACAGTACTATCTGCTAAAGTGGGCATGAGGCATCGCGGAGGGGAAGATGGTAAAGCACTTCGCCCAGGGCTTGGGAGTGGCGAGCACGCCATAAAAGGTAGCTTTGACTATTGTGTAAAGCAGCAAGGACCAGTCTGTTCATGCTGGAAATGAGTCGAGATTGCAGGCTTTTTAACTGCCTTTACCAGATAGCGGGGCTCTCAGTCAATACTATATAACAATCTGCCAGCAAGGCTTGGGGTCACAGTGGTGACTTGAAAAATCTGTTAAATGTCGTGACTGGAAAGGGACATTTCACATCATCTGCTTCCGAGCAGGACTGTCCCCTCCACCATCCATAAGTCAAGTCTCTTCTGAGATGGAATTCTACAACCTGGCACATTGTAGATGCTCAATAAATATATGCTAAATGAATGAATGAAAATTTTAAAAATAAACTTTCAGCTTAAGCTTTAAAATGACACTTGGACATCAATTTCCTCCCCTCATGGAACTTCCAGTCAGCTCCATGGGATAAGAAGAGTGTCTAGCCGGTCCCCCAAACCCTTAACCAACTTCTGATCTTCAGAAAAGAAACGGGTATTGACACAGAAGAACAAAATCTGTGTTCTGGTCAATGCAACTTGTAATATCAGGTGGACACTCAAAAAGTCCACAATGGTGAACCGGTGTCCCTAAAAGATACTTGCGTAGGAGATGGGTGGGTGAGGACTCCCCTAATGCCCCACAGAGGGAGAGTGGTATTTTATCACTGTCAGAAACATAATAATAGGAGAACATGAGATCAGCTACATACATTGTGAAAACCAGGCACAGTTTCATTTTTCTGTGACGGTATTGTTTAAATCACTCTTTCCTCTCATCATCAAAACAGAAAAGAATCAAAATAAGAAGTGGAGGCTGAGCACAGTGCCTCACACCTGTAATCCCAGCACTTTGGGAGGCCAAGGCGGGTGGATCACTTGAGGCCAGGAGTTCAAAACCAGTCTGGCCAACATGGTAAAACCCCGTCTCTATTAAAAATACAAAAATTAGCTGAGCATGGTGGCATGTGCCTGTAATCCCAGCTGCTCGCGAGGCTGAGGCAGGAGAATCGCTTGAACCTGGGAGGTGGAGGTTGCAGTGAGCCAAGCTCGCACCACTGCACTCCAGCCTGGGCGACAGAGCGAGACTCTGTCTCAAAATAAAGAAGAAGTGGAAAAGAAGTCCCCAGTACCCAAATGAAGGCAGCTAAAAACATAAAAACAAACAAACAAACAAAAAACAGGAACTAGGCTCTAAGAGATGTGCACGGCCAAAATAAAACCACAAACAAAACAAAACAAACAAAAAACAGGAACTGGGCTCTAGGAGATGCGCACGGCCTAGGACCACGGACAGCAGCCAGTGGGGCTAATGGGCTCCCCAGAGAAACTTCCTACTCAAGCTACACCAATAACAAAGACAATAGGAAACGGACCCCCAAATTTGAAGAGATTGTATTTGTTTGTGGGGTATCACGTAGGGGTGAGAAACTTCCAGAAAGGACTGGATCTCATTCGGAGTGTTGAAGTCCTGGGGGCTCCAGTCCCTGAGGTTCCTGGCTCCCCACTCTCTGAGAGCAAGCAGCACCATCAGAAATGAAGAGGCAAAGTCTCTTCATCTCATTATGCAGCAAGTTACCTAAACGATGATCTCAGAGGCCTCCCTCTGCTTGTACGGTCACACACACACACACACACACACACACACACACACACACACTGCTGTCTGCTGAAACCCGATATGAGGTCTTTTTTAAAATTCATTTCAAAGCCTCCCTCCCTTTCTCTCTCTCTCTTCACAGACGCTCTGCAGTGAAGCTAATCAAAATCAATGACTCCTTGGCAGCCAGAGAAAAGTGGGGGGGTGGAGGAGAGGGAGGGATGTTGCCAGCACTTTGCACACTGTGGAAATATTTTTTAAAAAACAAGAACCACCCCACTATCTCATGCAATCCAAGCAATACAACAGGAGAGATGGTGGAGACAATATATACATATATATCATGCTTCAATTTCCTAATACAAATGTCCATCAAGAAGTCAAATCTCATATAAAACAAGCATTAAAACAACCCCTTGTCAAAATCGGGGCAGTCGAGAAGTGCACTACAATGAATGATGTGCAAGAAAAGGCTAGGATTTGATAAATACATGGTCTCTAATAAAACAGGAGAATATCTACAAGGGACTTGGCTGGGAAGCTCTACCAGGAGGTCATGGGTGCCCCAGTTCTCTCAGCAAAGTGGCTTCATTGAAATCAAAATCACCCAAGATGCCAACCCCAGCGTTTGGAGTTTGGATCCTCCAGGGGAAACATCAAAAGCCAGCAGGCAAGTCGGGGTTGAAAAAGGGATCCTCTCACCTTTCATCTTCTCCTGTGTCTATGTGGTCAGCACGCCCCCACTACGACCTTGAAGGTACAGCCTTAAAGAAGCAGAGAACTGTGATTGGGTACAACTGTGTAGTAATGGAAGCCTCTCCCCAGAAAACGGGGTGAGCTGGAAAGACCCTAGTCTGTGACTAAGAAAGTGATTAAATAGAAGCAGAGACTGTATTTCATATTATTCTGATGAATTTGCCTTCTCCAAGTTCGTGGCTTGGTGGGAATATCGCCTGCTGCTCTCTGCAACCCCCAGCTAAGCGAGGGTCCCCTGCAAACATCAACTAGGGGGAGGGCATGAGTAATGAGGAGAAGCAGGTTCCCCAAAATAAGCGTTGTTTTTTTTGTTTTTTTTTTTGTTTTTTTGTTTTTTTGTTTTTTGCCTTGCTGAGTTCAAAGCTGCGGGGTGGGGGAGCCTTCCCTCACATTCAGCAGCCCTGGGGTTACATTTCTCTTTAAAGGGCTATTTAGGAAAACACAAGGAATGGATTTTAAAAAGAAGACAGAAAGAAATCCAGCTCCCAGCTTGCAGCAGCACTGAGAGGTTGTACATTCTAAAGGACCTGGTCATTTACAGCAAAGCCTATGGGGGGATAATTCCCATTTCAGCCGCATCCACCTTAACAAACGTGGATCCCACTGCTGGCTTCTTAGAACTGGAGCGGTGTCTGTTAACCAGCCTGCTGGACCCTCTGTCTATAGGTACCAGGTGGTGACTTGCAAATCGAGCCTTGGAGAATGACTGTCCGAATCTGCAGCCTGATACCTCGCCACCTCGGCTTTGAAAATGGCAGTGTGTGGTATCCTGCACAGAGGAAGAATACGTGCTTATGTTGGATTTTTCGAAAATGAAAGCAAAAAATAATCACTGCTCCCTGAAGAGTCTTTGCAGCCAAGTCTCCGTCCAGCACACATCTTTTTTTTAGCCCTTCTAGAAACTTCTGAAAATAGTAGCTTATCCTTGGGGGGAAAAAAATCAGACCTCTGTCAATCAGTGAGATGCTGGTGCCTTTCATTTAAATGGCCCACTCCCTCCCCCAACGTCCCCTGGTTATAAATCATCTTTGACCAGAATGTAGCCGTTTCTTGCCTCTTTAATCCATAAAACCTAAACCCTGAAATCCCCTTGGGGAGTGGAGGAGGCTGTGGGCTGAACTCCGAGGACACTTTTGTGGGGGTGGAGGAGATAGCAACCAAGTCATGCATGAGGTCAGCTTTCTGCCTCATCACCAGCAAGCCTCTCAATGCCATCCTCCCTCCTAGACCCCAAGGTTTGCTCCAAACCACCTCTGGATATTTGTCCCCACGTAGAGAAAGAGAAGAGACTCTCAAGTGGCACTTTTGCAACTTGTCCCTTAAAAAAAAAAAAAAAAAGAATCTGAAACAGCAAAATAGAAATCTCTCTTGTCCCCTGGCCTTCCAACAAGTCTGTCAAAAGAATACCACAGCAGCACCAGCAGGAACGCACTTAGCACCAGCAAAATTTTAAGTGAAGCACCAGAGACACAAAAATCCCATTTCTCTCGACGTGACAGTGGGATCTAGCGATCGACCTAAGTAAGTACAGGGGGAGAGGCTAGGACGAGTCAAGAAATGGAGGCACCCCAGACTGCCCCTACACAATTGGTCCCAAGTCCTCACCTCTTTTTTTCTTTCCTATCATGCCTTTTGCACTGTTACCTCTTATTCCACCAGCATCTATCCCCAGGCAGTTGGCCGATGCTAGGGCTAATTCCCACCAGTCTTTGCAAACAGTTTCTAAGTACACAGCAGGCATCTCTCTTCTGGCGCCCCAGACATTACAGAATATCAAAGTTCACATCGCAAGGTGCAGAAAAGGAAGGCAACCACGTCCTCGACAAGGCATGCACTGATACGTAATATTCATATTATATATATAGAGAGAGAGCTGTATGTAAATAGCATTGGGGTGTCTGTTTCTGCAGCTGGATTTCCAAAGGGCTTCCCCAGTCCCATTCTGTGTTTCTACGATCGCTCCAGGCGCTGTCTTTACTCTCCACTTCCTTCTCGAAGTGCCAACCGTGGCCTTTCAAGCTCTGGGCTCCCCCTCTGGAAAACGGGAACCAGCTTTCTCCAAGGACACAGGGTTTTCACCAACCTGCAGAAATAAAGATTGGTATTTTGATCAGTGCAGCTGCTGGGGTGACGTCAGTGCAGTGGGCCTCTGCACACTCAGCCCCGGATGTCGGGAGGGGGAGGGGGAGGGGAGAGCTACTGGATGCAAAGCTCTGGTTTTGGAGGAAGGATGCCTCAAAAGCTAGTCTTGGCACTCTTCCCCTTACCAGAGTCTCTGTCTATGTGGCAGCCATCCCCAAATAGACATTTGTGAGCGCGCACACACTCCCCTCTCTGCTTTTAGACCTAGATATTTACGTAGTCATCTTCAGATATTTTTTAAAAAAGAAGAATCTAGAGACACACGAACTTTTTGCTTCTCCAAATTCAGAACAGGACCTTCCTCGATGCATTTCACAGATCCGGATTCAGGAGAGCGCTGTGGGATAGTCTCTGTTCTTGCCTGTTTGTTTCTCCGTTCAGGCATCCATTCATTTCTTCCCAAATATGCCAAGTGCCATACTAGGGGCTACAGATTCAATGACATAATTCTTGCCCTTGAGGGGCTCAGAGCCAACAGGGAGATGGGAAGAAATGGATAATGACAGTCACATGTAAAGAGCATAGGCAATCTGGGGAAACGTGGTCTGTGGGAGCCCAGGGGAGGCAGCTCATAAGGGAGACAAAGGAGACTCCTCAGAGAGAGTGGCAGGCCCCTGTTGACTATTGAAGAGTGCCAGGAAACGAACCAGGATAAGAAAATGAGGCATCCTAGGCAGGGCAGAAAAAACAGCCCATACCCAAGAGCATCCACAACAGAATGCACAAAATGTGTGCACAAATGCTCACAGCAGAATTATCCATAATAGCACAATGTGGAAACAACTCAAATGTCCATCAACTGATGAATAAACAAAATGTGGTCTCTCCATACAATGGACTATTAGTCAGCCATCAAAAAGGAATGAAGTGTTGATACTTGAAGATGGATGAACCTTGAAGACATCATGCTAAGTCAAAGAAGCCAGACACAAAGGGACACATATTGTGTGATTCCATTTTTATGAAATGTCCACAACAGGCAGATCTTCTGTGACAGAAAGGAGAACAGTGGTTGCCTAGGGCCAGGGCGGGTGGGAGGAATTGGGGAGTGGTGCTCATGGGCACAGGGTTTCTTTCAGGGAAACGAAAATATTCCAAAGTTGACTGTGAAGATGGCTGCAAAATTCTATATATACTCCTCATCATTGACTTGTACACCTTAAACAGGTAGGGTTGTTTATTTGTTTGTTTGTTTTTGAGACAAGGTCTTGTTCTGTTGCCCAGGCTGGAGTGCAGTGGTGCGATCTCAGCTCACTGCAACCTCTGCCTCCTGGGTTCAAGCAACTGTCCTGCTTCAGCCTCCCAAATAGCTGGGACTATAGGTGCACACCACCATACCCATCTAATTTTTGTATTTTCAGTAGAGACTGAGTTTTGCCATGTTGGCCAGACTGGTCTTGAACTCCTGACTTCAAGTGATCCACCCACCTTGGCCTCCCAAAGTGCTGTGATTACAGGCATGAGCCACTGTGCCCGGACTTAAAAGGATAGATTTGATGGCTATAAGTTAGCAGGGGAGATAAGAACGTGCCACACGTTACTCTGAAGCAGGTGGCATAAGATGTGGGTAATACACACCAAGTAGTACAGGAGTGGTATAGGAGGAGGGAGATCACTTTATGACTTCTGGGTTTGAGAAAGTCTGAGATGTTGACTTGTATGTACCAGCTGGTACCCTTGACTTCTGGCTTCCTTCTGGGTTTGACCAACAGGAAAGGAGGCACTCATGGGAAAATAAAATCAGATGTTTGTTCCCCAGTTCCCCGCCAGCTGGTCAGAGGTTGGCCACAGCCGCTGCCTGGACTCATGGTACAGTGACACCCTCCTGGGGACTCCAGGTCCCATTCCTTTCCCTGGAACCTTCAGGCCAGGGTGGGAACAGCTCCCCTCTGTGGCCAAACCTAGGGTACTGCATTCACTCTCGCTGGTTTCCCAAACCCTGTCCACGCCTTTACCTTTGAACCTTTCCTAAATTCTCCTCTGATTACTGAGTTTGGAAACACTATCTGCTCTTACTTGGGCCCTAGTGGATACATCTGACTGCATGAAAGAGATGAGTCATAAACACATGGACCCCACAGTCTACGTCAGCTGACAGTCACAAGGATCCAAATCAGTGACTTCAAACCTTTTGCTTTTTTTTTTTTTTTTTTTTTTAAAGAAACTGGGTCTCGCTCTGCCACCCAGGCAGGAGGGCAGTAGCGCCATCATAGCTCACTGCACCCTCGACCTTCTGAGCTCAAGCAATCCTCCCACCTCAGCCTCTAGCTAGGACTACAGGCATGCACCACCACATCTGGCTAATTTATTATTTTTATTTTTTCTTTTAGAGACAGGGTCTTGCTATGTTGCCCAGGCTGGCCTCAAGTAATCCTCCCGCCTTGGCCTCCCAAATTGCTAGGATTACAGGTGTGAGCCACCACGCCAGGCCAATTCCCCTTCTATCCCATGAGGGCACAAACACAGTAGGAGCTCTGCGTTGTTATGCAGCCACCATATATTTTCATAGAATATGGAATTAGAGTCCTCAATCAACTCAATTGATAAATACACTCAATTTAATGAAACCAGCTTTTGTAATCCCTAAACATCTCCACTGGTGTCTACTCATAAATCTACAGAATGCAAGTCAGTGTAAACCTGCAGTATTAGCCTAAAATAATTATGCTGCTTTAAGCACAGGTGGGACAGAAGGAGAGCTAGGAACACTTATTAAGTACCTACTATGCTATTGAGTGTGTGGACTTCGTGCTAAGCATGGTTATCTGCACCAGATAAGGCCAGGTGCCTGCTTGAAATTTGCCTCTAGGCTTACCGGAGAGATATGCCATGCCAGAGGACAGTACTGTAAATGACCAATATCTGGAGGTGAACCAACAGCCTAGAAGTCAGGATGGGGTAACAATCACTAGGGAAGCTTCAGAGTGGACCTGGGATTTGATTGGGGACTTGAACACACACACACACACACACACACACACACACACACACACACACACATATTTTTTCCATATTTGGAAAAAGGAAGCATGGCTTAGGTGGGGAAAGGGGCTAGGCAAGACCAAGGACAGTAAAAAGCATGGCGCAAACAGGGAAGCATGATGAGCAGGGAACTGTATCAGAAAGTTGTAGGAATTGAGGCCAGGTGCTATGGCTCACGCCTGTAATCCCAGCACCTCAGGAGGCTGAGAGAGGATTGCATAAGCCCAGGAGTTTGAGGCTGCCATGGGCTATATTTTATATACATATATAGGGTTTCTTTTTTTCTTTTTTCTGAGCAGCAAGTAGTAATTGTGCTATTTAAAACTATTTTTTTATTTTTTTTTATTTTATTTTTTTTATTTATTTATTTTTGTTGTTGTTGTTGTTGAGACGGAGTCTTGCTCTGTCGCCCGGGCTGCAGTGCAGCGGCCAGATCTCAGCTCACTGCAAGCTCCGCCTCCCAGGTTTACGCCATTCTCCTGCCTCAGCCTCCCGAGTAGCTGGGACTACAGGCGCCCGCCACCTCACCCGGCTAGTTTTTTGTATTTTAGTAGAGACGGGGTTTCACCGTGTTAGCCAGGATGGTCTCGATCTCCTGACCTCGTGATCCGCCCGTCTCGGCCTCCCAAAGTGCTGGGATTACAGGCTTGAGCCACCGCGCCCGGCTTAAAACTATTTTTAAAACATCAAGTCCATCAACCCCTGCGAGCCAACGCCCCACCCTTGGGATGTGTTACCTTAAACTTGGCTCGTAAAGAATTTTCTCAGATGCTAATTCACAGTCAAAACTCGCGGCTGAAGTGATTCATGAAATACCTTTGAAGAAATGTCCCTGTTTCCATTTTTCATCCACCACATGGAGGGGGGAGGCGGGCAGAGAGAGAGAACTTGAACCCGCAAGGTCCTGCCTCCCTGGGCTGCGGTGATGTTGTGCCACTTTGGGCATGGAAGGTGAAAGCTGAGAACAGTGAACCCCACTGCAGCATTAGATAGGGCAAGAGGCTTATTCCCTTTTTCTGATGTCAGCGAAGAATTAGGACTCTTGGATTCCCTCCTAAGAGGCCCCAATTTTTAATTTAAAAAAAATACCTTGGCCAGGCATGGTGGCTCTTGCCTATAATTCCAGCACTTTGGGAGGCCAAGGAGGCCAGAAGTTTGAGACTAGCCTGGGCAACATGGCAAAACCTCATCTCTACTAAACATACAAAAAATAGCCAGGTGTGGTGGTGCACACCTGTAATCCCAGCTACTCAGGAGGCTGAGGCATGAGAATCTCTTGAACCCAGGAAGTGGCGATTGCAGTGAGCTAAGATCATGCCACTGCACTCCATCCTGGGCAACAGAGCCAGACCCTGTCTCAATAAAATTTTAAAAATACCTTTTTTGCCCTTTTGCACAAATAAGTTACAAATTCAAACAGTGGAGAATAATATAAAAATAAAAGGAAAGCCCCTTAAACCCAACCCTTAAGCCCCACTCCCTTACCCAGAGGCAGCCGGTATCACCAGCTGGTTGTGTAGCCTCCCAGAGTATTTTCTGTGCATTTGTAGGACGCCATGTCTCTTTTTTATTCTTTTCCTACCATTATGTTCCCAGAGCCCAGCACAATGCCCAGCGTATAGTAGGTGTCCAATTCATTATCTATTGAGTGAGGGTAAATAAGTGACAAACGAATAAAGATGACAGGCTGGGTGTGGTGGCTCACGACTGTAATCCCAGCACTTTGGGTGGCCGAGACAGGTGGATCACTTGAGGTCAGGAGTTTGAGACCAGCCTGGCCAACATGATGAAACCCCATCTCTACTAAAAATACAAAAATTAGCCAGGTGCAGTGGCACACACCTGTAATCCCAGCTAGTCAGGAGGCTGAGACAGGAGAATCTCTTAAACCCAGGAGGCACAGGATGCAGTGAACTGAGGTGGCACCACTGCACTCCAGCCTTGGAGACAGAGCAAGACTCCATCTCAAAAAAAAAAAAAAAGCAGTTTCTCGGATCCTCCATCTTTGGTTGATTCTGACCAAGGAGTTTCAATGGTACCAATAGTCCTAGTCCCTAAGACTTGAAGGAAGGGCTGGGCATGGTGGTATGTGCCCCTAATCTCTGCTACTCAGGTGGCTGAGGCAGGAGGATTGCTTGAGCCCAGGAGTTCGAGACCAGCCTGGGCAATATAGCAAGACCCTGTCTCAAAAAAAAAAAAAAAAAAAAAAACTTGGAGGAGAAGCTCTCCATGCAGAATCCTCTTGCAAAGAAGATTGCTCCGGTCCATGTTATCCCTTAAATCTCCATCTGTAGAATTCATGTCGGCCAAGTAGGAAGCTGGGCGCACAGGAGGCTGTGGAAAGGAAGCTGAAAAGATGGCTAGGTTGTGATGTGTGAGGAAGGAAGAGGTCATGTGGCAGCCTCTGGAAGAAATATTTGCTCTCCTTGGCCGAGCCTTCTTCTATCAGTGAACAGTTATCAATGCCATCAGCTACTAGATACTGATGATCTAAAGTGTATGAAGAGAGACCTGAACTCCTGCCCGCTAGAAGTTATGGCAGGTGGGCCTTGGAAGTCCAGTTCACTTGACTTTCAGAAGGGTTAGCAGTGAGAGTTGGGAAGTAGCTCAGCTCAGCATAGAATCAACACCAAAACAAACAAACAAACAAACAAACAAACAAACAATACAGGTTCTTCTTAAAGCAAACTGTGGCCTACAAGACGACGCTGCCCACGGCCCATGGCCCACATGCTATACTATGCACATTCTTTGACCTACCAATTTCACCTTCAGGAACTTCACTTTTTCTCTGCAAAGGTGTCCAAATATGAATGTCCCCTGCCATGCATGGTGGCTCACACCTGTAATCCCAGCACTTTGGGAGGCCAAAATGGGAGGATCACTTGAGACCAGCAGTTCCAGACCAGCCTGAGCCACATAATGAGACTCCATCTGCACACACACACATTTTTTTCTTTTTTGAGATAGAATTTCACAATTATTGCCCAGGCTGGAGTGCAATGGCGCAATCTTGGCTCACTGCAACCTCTGCCACCCTGGTTCAAGCTCTTCTCCTGCCTCAGCCTCCCCAGTAGCTGGGATTACAGGCATGCACCACCACGCCCGGCTCATTTTTTTGTATTTTTAGTAGAGATGGAATTTCACCAGGTTGGCCAGGCTGGTCTCGAACTCCTGACCTCAGGTGATCTCCCCGCCTTGGCCTCCCAAAGTGCTGGGATTACAGGCACGAGCCACTGCACCTGGCCACAAAAAAATTTTAATTAGCCAAGTGTGGTGGTGCACGTCTATAGTCCCAGCTACTCAGGAAGCTGAGGTAGGAAGATCACATAAGCTCAGGAGTTTGAAGTTACAGTGGGCTATGATCATGCCACTGCATGTCAGCCTGGGTGACACAGAAAGACCCTGTTTCTAAAACAACAAAAAAAGTTCCTAACAACCTTGTTTACCCTACCAGAAAACAGGAAGCAATGCAAATGTTCCCAAGGAAGTGACCATATAAGGAAATTCTGGTTCATCCAAGCAACAGAACATCATGCAGCCATTAAAAAGGATGAGGAAAACCTTTGTGTGTTGACATGGGAAGATCTCAACCACCTATTTTTAGTGAGGAAAAGCAGGTTACAAAACAGCATGAACAGTATGAGCTCATGTATTTAAAATAGGATGCGTGTGTGGGTGTATATGCATCAAGGGAAGAGCATGGGGGCTCCCTGAAATCAGGGGTCACGAACTGAAATGCACTGGACCCAGTAAAGGTACCCAGGAGGGTCTGGGGACACTGGAGTGTGTTTGTCCTTTCTAAAGGGGTTTCTGACACTCATCTCCAGCCTGTTTCTGCCACATGGGAATACATGTGTTAGAATACATTGTCAGATCTTTTCCTTTTTCAAGAAGAATTGGAAATACAGGCTTCTACCTGAAAATGCCTGATTTTTTTTTTTTTTTTTTTTGATGGGGTCTCACTTTGTTGCCCAGGCTGGTCTCGAACTGCTGGGCTCAAGTGATCCTCCTGCCCCAGCTTCCTGAGCAATGGGCACTACAGGCACATGCCACCACGCCTGCCTAAAATGCCTGACTTTTAAGTGTTGGGGGAAAACCCATGCAGGTCAAACAGAACTCAACTGCGAAGCCAAATTCAGCTAGGAGACCACCCATTTTCACCCCTCCCTGAGATACTAAGACACTCCTACTATCACCTGGCATTTAAGTTCGCCTCATCTTAACCCTTAGTAGCTATCTCTGGGCCCCAGGTTCTCCACTGTACAATGAGGGAGATGGGTTATATGTCTCTAATGTCCTGTCTGGCTCTGGCTATGTTTCCAGAACACAGATCCTTTTGGCTCACAGATCTTCTGAGAACTGGATCCAAACTATGTTTTCTGTCCCAAGTAGGGGGAAGTAGAAGAGGAGGATGAAATCAGCCAGTGTTATTAGCTTAATTACTGGGTGTTCACAAATTTCCTGAGGGCTCCCCTACATTCATTCATTCATGCATTCATTCATTCACCAGTTAGTGAATGCCGCCATGCCCGGGTGCTGGGATACAGTAATGGGCAAAATAAGCATGGCGGTTTGCATCTTTCTGGGACCTGAAGGCCAGTGTTGCCTGGGCTGGAAAGCCCTGGTCTAGTGGTTCTCCCAGCCCTGTCAGAGTGGCCGAAGTAGGCCCTTGGTGAGTCCCAGACTGGGGAAGGCAGGATTAAAGCAAATAGCAACTGCCTTAAGCAAAAGGCTCAGAAAGTTCTGAGACCTCCCACCCATACCACAAAGATGGGCCCATGGACTAAACATCTTCTTTTTTTTTTTTTTTTTCCAAAGACAGGGTCTTGCTCTGTTGCCCAGGCTGGAGTGCAGTGGCACAATCATAGCTCACTGCAGACTTGACCTCCTGGGCTCAAGCAATCCTCCCACCTCAGCCTCCCGAGTAGCTGGGACTACAGGTGTGCCACAATGCCTGGCTAATTTTGTTGTTGTTGTTGTTTGTTTGTTTTTAAATAGAGGTGGGATTTCGCCATGTTGGCCAGGCTGGTCTTGAACTCCTGACCTCAAGTGCTCTACCCACCTCGGTCCCCCAAAGTGCTGGGATTACAGGTGTGAGCCACCGCGCCCAGACTATGGACTCCATTTTACACCAAATACGAACAACATATATCATAGGCTGTCATTCACCATTTTCGGAACACCAGTGACATGCCTTGTACTGCGCTGGAGTAGATTATGGCATGCTTCCTTCATGCTAGGAGCTCATTACGGAGATAAAACAGCATTGGTTCTCCCAGCCACTCACACATAGAGGGGGCTGAATCTGTGCCAGCCGCTTGATATATAGTGCTCCTCCAGTGCAGATGCTATTATTCTTCCCAGTTTACAGATGAGGAAACCAAGGCTCAGAAGGCAATGGGATCGGCCTAAGGTCACACAACTGGCAAATGGGAGATGGAGAAAGTTATCTGAAAGTCGGCCTGACTCCAAAATTCATGTCCCTTTCCATGAAGCTTCCCTGCCTCAGCATAAAGTATTGGTGAGGAAGATAAAGTTACCAGGGTTAAATTTTCTGAATCAAGCCTTAGGCTGTTTGCTCTGCCAACAGTCTCAAATATTCTAAGTCTGAGTCATCTTTGAAAAATGGTACCTTGGCCAGGCGTGGTGGCTCACACCTGTAATCCCAGCACTATGGGAGGCCAAGGCAGGCATATCTGGATCACTTGAGGTCAGGAGTTCGAGCACCAACCTGGCCAACATGGTGAAACCCCTTCTCTACTAAAAATACAAAAATTAGCTGGGCGTGGTGGTGGGCACCTTGTAATCCCACCTACTAGGGAGGCTGAGGCAGAAGAATCGTTTGAACCTGGGAGCAGGGGTTGCAGTGAGCCAAGATCGTGCCACTGTGCTCCAGCCTGGGCAACAGAGTGAGACTCTGTCTAAAAAAAAACAAAATTGGAAAATGATACATCTTCTTGAATCCATTCCAGTAACTCTGACACATCCCCACTCCTGGAAGACCTCCCTCTCCACCCATGCAAGCCACTTTGTCTTAGTTCCTCCAGCATCAGTGTGTTAGCATTTTACAGGGTTTATTAAGTACCATGTGCTAGCTCCAAGATTATTAGATGAACATGATTCCTGCCCCCAGGATGACAGGTACAGCCAGGCAGACAGAGAAGCTTTCCAGATTAGTGACATTGTTGAGACTGGGAACCTTTCCCTGAAGTGGGGACAGGCATACTAGGCATCATCCACACTCCCACACTGGCTAAAGGTGTGGTCCGTGAAGAAAAGTCCACAGCAAGGCAACAGAGATTCATCTGAGGCCAGTCACAGTCAGCTCAAGGGCCAACAGACACTTGACATATAAAGGCCAGTGACATGGGCTGGGCCCAGTGGCTCACACTTGGAATCTCAGCACTTTGGAAGGCCAAGGCAGAAAGAAATACTGCTTGAGCCCAGGAGTTCCAGACCAGACTGGGCAACATAGCAAGACCCCATCTCTAAAAAAATAAAATAAAAAATTAGTGACATACACCAGTAGTCTCAGCTACTGGAGAGGCAAAGGTGGGAGGATCACTTGAGCCCAGGTAGAGAGTGCAGTGAGCCCTGATTGCGCCACTGCACCCCAGCCTGGGCAACAGAGAGACCCTGTCTCAAATAAAGAAAGGCCAATGACATGAATGAGACATAGGAGCCAACGGCAGTGTTTGCAGATCTTGACCACATGATTTTATGCTCTAGACGGCCTTTATAATACAAGAATGCTCACTATGTTTTTTGTTTGTTTGTATTGGAGACAGAGTCTCGCTCTGTCACTCAGGCTGGAGCGCAATGGCGTGATCTCGGCTCACTGCAATCTCTGCCTCCTAGGTTCAAGCGATTCTCATGCCTCAGCCTCCCAAGTAGCTGGGATTACAGGCATGTGCCACCACACCCAGCTAATTTTTGTTTTTGTTTTGTTTTGTTTTGTTTTGTAGAGGCGGGGTTTCATCATGTTGGTCAGGCTGGTCTTAAACTCCTGACCTCAGAATCTCTACCCACCTTGGTCCCCTAAAGTGCTGGGATTACAGGAGTGAGCCACCACGCCCAGCCAAAAGAATGCTAAATATGTTTTGATATCAAAGTTCCATTTGAGAGGATTAAAACTTTTTTTTTTTTTTTTTTTTTTTTAGACGGGAGTTTTCTTTTCACCCAGGCTGAAGTGCAGGGGCACAATCTCAGCTCACTGCAACCTCCACCTCCCAGATTCAAGTGATTCTCTTGCCTCAGCCTCCCCAGTAGCTGGGACTACAGGCATGTGCCACTACACCAGGCTAATTTGTTTCTATTTTTAGTAGAGATGGGGTTTCACCATGTTGGTCAGGCTAGTCTCAAACTCCTGACCTCACATGATCCACCCACCTCAGCCTCCCAAAGTGCTGGGATTACAGGTGTGAGCCACCGTGCCTGGCCAAAAAAAAAAAAATTACTTTTTATTTTTTTTGAGACAGGGTCTTACTGTGTTGCCCAGGTTGGAGTGTGGTGGCATGATCACAGCTCACTGCAGCCTCAACCTCCCTAGGCTCAAGCGATCCTCCCATCTCAGCCTCCCGAGTAGTGGGACTACAGGGGCACACCACCACGCTTAGCTAATTTTTCCTTTTTCTTTTTTTAGATTGGGGCTCACTTTGTTGCCCAGGCTGGTATCAAACTCCTGGCTTCAAGCAATCCTCTCACCTGTGAGCATTAAAACAATTTTTTAATTAGTTTTTTTTCTTTTTTTCTTTGAGATGAAGGTCTCACTCTGCTGTCTGCCCAGGTTGGAGTACAGTGGTGTAATTGTAGCTAACTGTAGCTTTGAACTCCTGGGCTCAAGTGATCCTTCACTGTTCCTTCACCATGATGGATGGGGAATGTAAATGATGGACTAACCAAATAAAGCAATACTAACCAACTTCTAAGTGTAGTGGCTCATGCTTGTAATCCCAGCACTTTGGGAGGCCAAGGTGGGCAGATCACAAGGTCAGGAGTTCGAGACCAGGATGCCCAATGTGGTGAAACCCCGCCTCTACTAAAAATACAAAAATTAGGCCAAGTGTGGTGGCAGGCACCTGTAATCCCAGCTACTTGGGAGGCTGAGGCAGGAGAATCTCTTGAACCCAGGAGGTAGAGGTTGCAGTGAGCCAGAATTGCACCACTGCACTCCAGCCTAGGCAACGGTGTGGGACTCCATCTCAAAAAAAAAAAAAAAAAAAAAGAAAGAAAGAAATGTCTCATGGAAAAATACTAAAAGGTTGAACAAATGCCTGTGATATATGGAAAAGGTCAGGTTACAGATAATATATTTAGAGTGATTCCATGTGTTAAAGTACCCATCCAGCCAGGCATGGTAGTGCACACCTATAATCCCAACACTTTGGGAAGCCAAGGTAGGAGGTCTTGAGCTCAGAAGTTCAAGACCAGCCTGGGCAACATAGCAAAACCCTGTCTCTACAAAAAATACAAAAATTAGCCAGGTGTGCTGGCATGCACCTGTAGTCTCAGCTACTTGGAAGGCTAGGGTGAGAGAGTCACTTGAGCCCAGGAGGCTGAGGCTGCAGTGAGCTATGATCCTGCCACTGTACTCCAGCCTGGGTGACAGAGTAAGACCCTATCTCAAAACAACAGAGAGAGAGAGAAAAAGAGAGAGACAGAGAGGAAGAGAGAGACAGGAGGGAGGGAGGAAGAA
>NW_016808932.1:2256973-2265337 GCF_001698545.2 Rhinopithecus bieti | reverse complement strand
AGGGAGGGAGGGAGGGAGGGAGGGAGGGATGGATGGATGGATGGAAGGAAATAAAAAAAGAGAAAGAAAGGAAGAGAGGAAGGAAGGAAGGAAAGAGAAGAAGGAAAGAAAGAAAGAAAATCACATTACGAAAGGGTCAAATCTAATGCAACGGAAAGGTAGAAAGGCTTAGAAGCTGTCTGGTCTTTACTGCTACTCAGACCTTCTGCTCAAAGCTGAACCTCCTATCTCCAGAGGCAAGACTCTAATTTTCTTTCTTTCTTTCTCCTCTCTTTCTTTCTTTCTTTCTTTCTTTCTTTCTTTCTTTCTTTCTTTCTTTCTTTCTTTCTTTCTTTCTCTTTCTTTCTTTCCTTCTTTCTTTCTCTTTCTCTCTCTCTCTCTCTCTCTCTCTCTCTCTCTCTTTCTTTCTTTCTTTTTTTGAGACAGGGACTCATTGTGTCACCCAGGATGGAGTGCAGTGGCACAATCACAGTTCACTGCAGTGACAAAGTCCTGGGCTCAAGCAATCATCCCGCCTCAGCCTCCCCAGTAGCTGGGACTACAGGCGCGTGCCACCACGCCTGGCTACAATTTTCTTTTATTCAGCATTTTCCAAATAGTTGCCAATGAACTTGTAATATTTTTTGTCATCAAGAAAACGTTATTTATTTTTCTGAGACAGGGTCTCATTCTGTTGCCCAGCCTGGACGCAGTGGTACGACTGCAGCTCACTACAGCCTCAGCCTCCTGGGTTCAGCAATCCTCCCATCTCAGCCTCCCGAGTAGTTGGTAACACAGGTGTGGACCACCATACCTCACTAATTTCTTATTTTATGTAGAGATGGGGATCTCACTATGTTGCCCAGGCTAGTCTCAAGTTCCTGGGCTCAAGCAATCTTCCCACCTCAGCATCCCCAAGTGCTGGCATTACAGGCATGAGCCACCACATCCAGCTACTTTTTTAAAAAAGGAATATTATATCAAGTTTCCCAGAGCAATTAAATTCCACCCTACCCAAGTTTCTGGCCCATGGAGCAAAGGTTCAGTGTGGGAAAGCTCTGCGGGAAGCAGCCATCTTGGATAAGCCAGTTGCCTCCCCACAGGAAGAGGAAGGAGCTTTCTCCTTGCCTGGACAACCAGAGTCATAAAAGGGTGCATCTTATTGATGTGGGCTAAATCAGAAATCCCCCACCCAACAGCAGGGGCACCAGTTTAGGGCAGGAAAGGAACAGGGCAGCCAGTGCTGAGTTGGATGGTGAGAGTTCTAAGGGTGATGGAGACCCAATCGATGCCCACAGTGTTCCCCTGGCACTAAGGGGGGTGGGTGTGAGTGAGTTGGTTCAGGGATCACGACCTCTCAGACCTTGGCAGGAGGTGAACTGGTTTACTTCTACTAAGAGGCGAGGGCAGGGGCAGAGCCTCAGTCTCCTGTCTCTGCAAGAGTCTGGGGTCACCTGAGGGCTGCGGTTGGGACTCGTTCATTTCTGCATCCCTGCACCTGGGCATCCAGCCCCGGCACCAAGCTACACTGCTTGTTTTTCTTTCCTGAAATGTACTATGCAGTCTCACCTCCAGGCCACTGGACTTACTCTCTCTCTTCCTAAAACACCTTTCTTGAATGTCTTCATATGGCTGGCTCCTTTGTGTCATTCAAATCTGCTATTCCCCTGGTTCCTCTTCAAAGTGGCCTTCCTTCCCTCATCACCACAGGTGAGAAGTCCCTGGGGCACTCTCTATTGTGTTACCTTTGTATATTACCTTCGGGGCCCTGAGCACTTTCTGAAATTATCTCTGTGTTAGACTGCATAATCCAAAGGTGGCCACTATAGTATCTCCCATTCCCCATGCAATTCCAGAACCTCACCACTCCCCATGAGGTGGAGTCTAATTCCGCCCCACCTTGAATCTGCATCAGCTTCTGACTTATAACCAAAGTGACTTTGGAAGCTGGGTCAGAAAAAGCAAAGCAGCTTCCACCTAGTTCCCCAGGATACTTGCTTTTGGAGCTCCCAGTCACTGTGTCAGAATCCAGCTGCCATGCTGTGGAGAAGCCCAAGCCACACGAAGAGGCTGAGTATAGCTGCTCCCATTAACAGCCCCAGCTGACTCCCAGTATTAACAGCCAGACATGTAAATAAGATTGCTTCCCCACCCATGACTCCAGTCCTCAGCCATCCTGGAGCAGAGACAAGTCACCCCCACTATGCCCTGACCAAATTCCTCACCCACAGAATGTGTGAGCATGGTCAAATATGTCAGCCTCCCATATAGGTGAGTTCCACATCCAAGGATTCAACCAGCCTCAGATCAAAACTATTGGAAAAAAATAAAATTAAAAAATAAGAATTTTTAAAAACACACATAAAAACAATACGGTATAATTATTTACATAGCATTTACATTGTATTGGGTATTACAAGTAATCTGGAGATGATTTAAAGCACACAGTGTGTGGGTTACATGCAAACACTACACCATTTCATATCAGGGACTCGGCATCCTCAGATTTTGGGATCCAAGATGGGATCCTGGAACCACTTCCCCCCAGAGACAGAGGGATAGCTCTAGTTGTTTGAAGCAAAACTTAGTAGTTTTGGAGTAATTTGTTACACAGAAGTAGTAACAAGAACAATATTTACTTATTGTCTGTCTCTTCCCACTAAAATGTGGGCTCCATGAAAGCAGGGAACTCTACGTCTTGGTCCTTCCTGTAGCCACAGTACCCTATACACAGAAGATACTCAATAATTAGCAGTTGTGTAAGTGGAAGAACCTGAATTTGGGAAACAATAGTGACTATGTTGCATAGTTTCTTTTTTTAATTTTTTTTTTGTGACTGAGTCTCACTCATTCTGTTGCCCAGGCTGGAGTACAGTGGCACGATCTCGGCTCACTGCATCCTCCGCCTCCTGGGTTCATGCAATTTTCCTGCCTCCGCCTCCCGAGTAGCTGAATACAGGCACACACCACCATGCCTGGCTAATTTTTGTATTTTTAGTGGAGACAGGGTTTCACTACATTGGCCAGGCAGGTCTCGAACTGCTGACCTCAAGTGATCCACCCGCCTCAGCCTCTCAAAGTGCTGGGATTACAGATGTAAGCTAGCGTACCCGGCTGATGTTGCATAGTTTCTGATTCATTTAACAAAGCACATAGTTATTGTACACCTACTATGTGACAAGCAAGTTGCCAGGGACTAGGGACACTGTGGGTTAGCTTTCTGTTCCTGTGAAATCCTAGCACAGGGACACTAGTGAGGACCACCAAAGAAACAGAAGGCCCCTCCCCACCTCTCGTTATCTGCTTGTCTAAAAGGCTGACTTTTCAAAAACTCTAGAGTTATGATTGCCAAATCCAGCCAGCCCACATCTGGGGGTATATTTAATTATTCCCAGGTGTGGCTCTTTTCCATCCACAGCTCAGTCACTTGTACTCTGGCCTCTCACTAGGCGAGCGGATGACTCCAGACAGGGACCATGTGGCAGGAAGGCTGCCTGGTTCTGCACATCTGGCCCCTTCCCGGGGGGTTCCTCCCCAACAGCTGTCCTCCTCGGGCTCCCTCGCCAAGCAGAAGGCCAAGCTTTCAAGCTCTAAAAGTAATTCTGGCAGGGGTGCTGCGGGCTGGGAGGGAGGCCTGCGGGACGCTCCTCCAGGTTTAACCACTTAATCCCCAAAGTACCTGCCAAGAACCAGTTAGCAAGTCTGGTTGGCGGGCCAGGCCGTCATTAATTCATTAAAGCAGGCTCCCGCTGGCCCATTATCTTCCTTGCCACTGACCACGTCGCCTTATGGGCCTGCAGAGTCCCCCTCTCTCCCCTTCCCCTGCTCCCAAGGCAGGATTCTACCCAGCCCTGGCCTCGACTCCCAGGCAGATTCCTCGGCTCCATTCTCTCTCCCTCCCTGCCCCCTCCGCAGGCAGGCTTCTCCCTCCCTCCCTCCCACGCCTCCGCCAGCCAGCGCTCACCATAAAGCGTCTTTTGTTCCCTCTCTCCTGTATCTTTGAGTATTGACTGGTTAAATCACACCCATCCTCCTCCCGGCCTCCCCAGCCTCAGAGGAGCCTCCCCTGGGGCTCTGGAAGAAAGGGAATTGCACTTGTGCAGGAATTCACTGTGCGCCAGCCCTGTCTGCTTACTGCCCCTATCTCCTCTTCCCCTGCAAGTCATGGGGTGGGGGGCGCTGTGTGACTTCAAAGACAGAAGCTCCAATTCCACTGGGGATCACTTAGGTGGATGCTCTCTGCCTCGGCTTCCCCTTTGAAATAAAAGGAATGGCACTGACCATTTCATGACATTCTCTGTTGACTGAAGTTAACAGACAGCCACTGCACTGGACTTTTTTTTTTTTTTTTTTTGAGACAGAGTCTCACTCTGTCACCTAGGCTGGAGTGCAGTGGTGTGATCTCAGCTTGCTGCAACCTCTGCCTTTGGGACTCAAGTGATCCTCCCACCTCAGCCTCCCAAGTAGCTGAGACTACAGGTGCACACCACCATGCTATTATTATTATTATTATTATTGGTACAGACAAGGTTTCACCATGTTGCCCAGGCTGGTCTTCAACTCCTGGACTCAAGCGATCCGCCCACCTCAGCCTCCCAAAGTGCTGGGATTACAGGATGGAACCACTGGCCCAGCCTGCACTGGACACTTTCAATGAATATTCTCTTATAATTCTCCCAATAACCCTGGAAGGATACAGCTCCAGTTTACAGATAAAGGTGCAGAGGTAATGGTTCTTTCTCAAGGTCATGCTGTCAGCAAGTGGCTGGGCGCTTAAGAGTCTCTCAACCATTATTCTCTCCTGACCCTTCTGGCACTTATTTCCCAGGAGGGCAGGTAGGAGTGGTGTGGAATGGCCAGCAATAATAATGGTACAATGTTGACTACCTTGGGAAAGAATGATAGTAAATGCACTATAATAATCACGATAGCTCACATGTATATCCACTGTTCTAGAACTTTCCATGTTTGAATTCATTTAACCCTCTTAATAATGTACCTACACATTAAGTACTATTATTGTCCCCATTTTACATATGGGAAAACTGAGTCTTGGGTTTTTGTTTCTGTTTGTTATTTTTTTTAAAGGATGACTTCTGAGAAAAGTATTGCTGGCTTGCAATAGAGACTCAGAACAAGCATACTGGATACATACACACACACACGTGTTTTAAATTATTATTGAGATGGAGTCTCGCTCTGTCGCCCAGGCTGGAGTGCAGTGGCGTGATCTCGGCTCTTCTTGGCTGACTTCTTGGCTGACTGCAACCTCCGCCTCCTGGGTTCAAGCGATTCTCCTGCCTCAGCCTCCTGAGTAGCTGGGATTACAGGTGTGCACAACCACGCCCAGCCAATTTTTGTATTTTTAGTAGAGTTGGGGTTTCACCACATTCACCATGCTGGTCTCAAACTCCTGACCTCAGGTGATCCGCCTGCCTCGGCCTGCCAAAGTGCTGGGATTACAGGGGTGAGCCACCCTGCCTGGCCTTTATGTAGAAAATATTGATTCTGCATATAGCTGAGCACACCCTTAAAACCTACGGGAATTGAAAGTGGTAGTTCCTACCCTATATGGCTGGCACAGGCCTCCCTCAAACACCTAAGGTACAGCTGTGAACATTCCTCTTTCTCTATTAGGGTAGGGAAAGTGGAGAGCACCCCATATCCAGCATAGAAGACAACAAACTATTTTCCTCCAGTGAATTTTCTTTCCCTTCTACTTAACTTACCAGAGCTGGGAAAAAACGGGTTTCCCCAAATTAAACCAAAAGCACAAATAAAGGCCGGAGCTGCTGGTATTCTGAGGTCAGATGTAGGCTGCAGAGAGAGAACTTTATCCGGGCCAGTGCAGGGAGCCGGAGCACGGGGGAACCCGCCCTGGGAGCGCAGGAAGGCAGGTGGTGAGCAATTCTCCGGGTGTCCCGAGGGTATGAGGGGCGGCGCTGGAGGGAAGCCGGGCGGGGCATCCTGAGGTCAGGGCGCCAGAGGCTGCAGAACCCTGGAGGGGACGCCCGGGCGGGACAAGGCAGGTAGGAGAACCCAGAGGTGTGGGAAGAGGGTGTCTCAGAGTCAGGGCGCAGCACGCGAGTAACTGTGGGGTAGAAGCCGGCAGGGGGGGGCGGAAATAAACTCCACAGAGACAACAACCTGCTGCCGCCCTCCCAACACCGACGCAAAACAGCGAAACTCCTGGCCGCCGCCCTCCCCTGCAGCGCAGGCCCCAGTTACCCAACTCCTCCCCTGTGCTCCGGCGCAGAGCGGCGCACTCTGCCCGCCCCTCCCGCAGCCTCCCCTTCCAGGCCCCGGGAGCGTTCCCACCCCTGACACTCACACACCGGTAAACGGGAACACAGTCAGGCTCCTGCCCGGAGTCCTCCGCCTCCCGCGGGTGCACCCGACATCCCGCACGCCTGGTCCCAGGAGGGGAGCGCTTATCCAGTCTCCTGGACGACAGAACCAGAGAAAGACGTGTCCCAGGCCTCTCCACAGTGCTATTTGATTTTACTCCCTTCCTCTATTTCCTTCTCATTCACTTTTCAATTGTCTTGCAACTTGTTTTCCAGGCAGTTTCTCTTTTTCTCTATCCTCCCCAAACTTCTTGTCCCTCCCCATCTCGTCGCTTGTTTTTTCTCTCCCTCTTACCCCACTTTTTTTCCTGCCTCTTCCCAAATTCCACGCTTTGGACTTCGCGTCTGTCGCTCAACTTCCTTTTTCTGCTCCCCGCGATACATCTAAAATGTTTTTCCCGTCCCTGGGACTGGGCAGCCTCAGCCTGACTCCTTTCAGTCGCGGGAGCCCCCAGCCTCTCCAACAGGAGAGGGAGAAGGCGGGGAGAAGTGGATGGGACCCCCGGCGCCCGGGAACCGAGCGGAGAGCGCCCCGAAGTGCGCACTTCTCTTTGCCAGCGCCCGGGCTGCACGGGCCCACGCGACATCTGTCGCCTGCGGTCCCGGCTCACACCCCGCGCACCCCCGCAGCTCCCTGGGCGCTGCCACCCCCCACGCTCCGGCTGCCGCCTTTCCCCGCGGGCGCAGACGCTCGGGCCTCGCCTTCAGGCGCCGCTCCAACTTCCCAGGGTGTCTGCGGCGCGCGGCCGGGGCTCGGCGGCGGGGACCCAAGGGCGGCTGGCTATGTTACCTTTGATATTCACCTTCCGGTCCTAGACTCATCTATGGTGGGCTCAGCCTGATTCTCTCTCCCTCATTCTCTGCAGCGCTCCTCGCTACTCCAGGATCCAGAGTAGTAAGACGATGCTTACACTGTGCGCTTCCTCAAAGCGCCTAGCACAGTGCCAGGCGCACAGCTAAGTCACAATAATTCCCCCACCCCAAGAACCTAGTACCTTCCTCCCACTGACACCAACCACACTAGGCGCTCAATACCCACTTCCCGTCCTAAGTTCTCAAAGCATTACCCCCCTAAACAGTGCCCAGCACCCCGAAGGAGCTCAATAAATGTTCCTTCCTTAAGGCTTCCCATTGGAGTTTGCCTGAAAGCCTTCTATTCCAGCCCACTCTGAAGGCGTCTCCTTCCCATCGCGGCTACAACCGTCTGGAGAGAAGGAAGCCAAACTCCTTAAACAGGACACCTCACTGGAGAAGGAGCGACGTTGGCAGGGCAGAAGAAAACTGCAAATGCGCGGAGCTTGGGAAGAAAGATTGGGCCAGCCAGAAACCTGGAAGGGGAGGAAGTCTCGAGATGCGCTTGGGGTGCCAGAGAATGGGGATCAGAGATTGGAGAAGTGACACTTAGGGAGAAGAGGTTGGGAGCAAAGGTGATGGAGACGGTGGCGACTCAAGAACAGCAAGAGGCTTGGAAAGGGACCGAGGACCTTTCCTGGCACTGCGATAGACTTTAAGTATTTGGAGTGGCTTACAACTATATTCTCATTGCAGGCATACTTTTTATTTGCATTGTGTGTTTATTTGTGGGGCTGGTGGGGATTCTGGAGGTTGAAGTCCTCCTCAAGCCACCGAGCTATAAGTGAGTAGCAAGATGCGCTTAAGGACTCGGAGACATAGGGGCAGAAATGGTGGACCTGACACTTGGAAGGAAAGACTAGGGACTGGGTAGGAGAGGGGGGCCGGAGATGCTTGCAAGAGAAGAGAATGGAGGAAGAAGGAGAAGGGAAGAGAAAAAAGCCAAACTTGCCACTCTCCCGCTCCCGGGCCAGTGCCCAGCTGCCGCGCCCTGGCTCTCGGTCGCTCGCTCGCGTACCTGTTGCTTGCTCCGGCTGGGTCTCGGCTCCGGCCCCACCAAGAAGCCCCGCGTTCCTACAAGTTCCGCCTGCCGAGCAGCCAGGCCGCCAGCGCCGCCACCTGCGCGGCCGCGCACAGCCAGGGCCAGTAGGTGGGGAGCGCGCCGGGCGCCGGCGCCCTCCGGCTC
>NW_016808932.1:2234289-2256267 GCF_001698545.2 Rhinopithecus bieti | reverse complement strand
GGGGGTTACATCATCCGGCCCCCGGGGGTGGGGGGGGCTGCAGGCAGAAGAAACCGAGAGGTAACTTTTAACCCTAGCGGCGCCGGCAGCGATGGGGCGCGAGGTTTGGGAGACCCGGAGCGCGGCGCGGGGCGACGCGAGAAGGCGCCCCACAGCGGAGGTCCCGGGCTTTGGGGGTCTCAGGGGACCCCCGCGGAGGCGAGGAGCGCGAGGGAAGGTTGTTCTCCTTCCCCTTTTCCTGATTTCAGCTCGAGTTCCGATTTGGCGAGGGAAGAAGGCTTGTTTGCCGTTTTGGATGAAGCTGATACTGAATTCGGCTGCATTATTCAAAAATATTCCGAGGCTGTTGTTTTGTTTGGGGGAGGTGGGTGGATTCAAAATCTTACGGAAGAGCCAGATTACACCTAACTTGCCTCGTTTCAGGTCTGACTTGGCACCTGTAGGCATTTAGGCTGACCCTAACGCGGCCCCAGCGCCTGGCTAGAAACCCTGACGTAGGCGTGATAGGGGGCTGAATGGGTCGGTCCTGAGCTCGCTAGGGGCGTGGATGGAGGCATTCTCGCTGCCCAGCACCCACACCCAAAAGACCGTCACAAGGGGCTTTCTGAAGGGAAACTTCTTGTCTGCTTTCTTTGTGAATATTATTTTCCTGATGGGGTTACAGTTTTCTGCGATGATCCCAATTTAATGCGCAGCGAATACCCTAAGGAGTCGGCGAGAGGAGGGGCGCGGGGGACTTTAATTCCTCCTTTCCCAACCCCACAGCCACTCCTGTGCACCTCCAGACTGGAGCGTCTGGAGTTGTCATAGCCAGTGAAGGTTCAGATGGGCTGGGCGGCTCTCAGGATTCTGTGGGGGGGAGAATGAAACCTGCGATCTTAAATCGACTGGGATTCAGGCAGCTTTAGGATTCAGACGATCGGGATGAGTCCAGAGGTGACTCCAAGTTGGGAGTCTGGAACCTGCTGAGGAAGCTTCCATTCTTTCCTTCCCACCTCAGAGTATAACCAAGATTCTTCAAGTCTGTGAACTTAGTTTTGGTCTGAATTGATCAGGAGGAGAAATGTCCCTTTTGGCCTGCAGCATGGTGAAATGACAACAAAGTCAGGGGTCAGAGCTCACAACGCTATGTGATTCTAGTGGCCTTTTCCCTCACCCAGCTCCAATTATCCTAGGCTTCATAATGGCCAAGACTTACTGCGCACCTTCTATGTCTGGCACCTGTAGGCTTTGGGCGCTCTTGCCTCTGCTGCCTAAAGGTAAATCTCCCAACTATTCTACATGCAATTACTATAATATTTCAAAGATGAGGAAGCTGAGGCACAGGTAGATAAGGCCTCTTGCCCTAGCTCACAGAGTAGCTAAGAATGAAACCGGCATCTGAATTAGGGCAGTATGCCGCAGGCTCTAAGCTCTTAACCACGGTTTTATACTGCCCCCTGTAATCTGGGAATAATAATACCTCCATCCCAGGATTGGGGCAGAGATTAAATGAGAGAAGTGTGTGCCAAGCACCTGGCACGCAGTGGGCCCTGGATAGACCTTAGTTCCCTTTGCTTCTGGCCAGAACCACTTCCCATTCTCCTGGGACTCACCTCCTTAATCCCCCTTAGTCTTTGCCGAGGGGACCTGATCCATTGCCCGGGTGTAGCGTAACGTTCCAAGAATGAAGACACAGTGTCTATTTAAAAAGCCCTTTGGATTTAAATTGAACAATTCCCTCCCCCCCTTTTTAATCTGCACGCTTTTAACGGCTCACTTCATGGACATTAATTTTAATGGGACGATTATTACCCTGTTTGGAAGCCTGCCCCTCGAAATGCTGGGCTCGCAAGGTGGCGCTGGGTCGGGTCCCAGCAGCTTGGATGTTGTCTGTAGAAGAGGGGGTGCAGTCTTGGCCGTGGGGATGCAACGTTCAGCAGAGGGGAAGAGAAGGGGATGGTGAAAAAGTGGGAGAGAAGGAAAAACCTCTCTTTCCCTGACACTCTAAGTCTGGCAGTCCTTAATTTGCACAAACTATTGGACCACTTACTAACTGGGGAGCATGGCCTTGAGACGTGGCTTTTTGGAGCCTCCATTCTCTCAATTATAAAGTGGGAATAATAATAGTACCCACCTCACAGCCTAAATACCAGGAAAGCCCTTACTTAGCACAGTGCCTGGCCCATCATTAGTTTTTGTTTTGTTTTGTTTTGTTTTTGTTTTTGAGACAGAATGTTGCTCTGTCGCTAGGCTAGAGTGCAGTGGCATGATCATGGCTCACTGCAACCTCCGTCTCAGGGTTCAACCCATCCTCTGCCTTGGCCTCCCTAGTAACTGAGACTACAGGCACCCGCCACTATGCCCAGCTTATTTTTGTATTGTTAGTAGAAATGGGGTTGCGCCATGTTGGCCAGGCTGGTCTCAAACTCCCAACCTCCAGTGATCCTTCCACTTTGGCTTCCCAAAGTGCTGGGATTACAGGCGTGAGCCACCATGCCCGGCCCCATCATTAGCATTTAATAAATGTTGACTACTGTTAATATTTCAGAGTGGATCATGTAGTTGTCAAATAGTACTTTGAAGAATGTTGGGGATCCTCACCCTCAAATATATATGGTTCCCCTATTGTGAATTGGTGATTCCATTTCTGATATTAAGCATTGCCCAGAGAAAGTGAATTCTTTGGGAGGGTAACGTAACAGTCTCCTAGCACTTTTTAAATTGTCTTAATTTTTATTTAAAAACTTTTTTTGTTTGTTTTTTTGTTGTTGTTGAGACGGAGTCTCGCTCTGTCGCCCAGGCTGGAGTGCAGTGGCCGGATCTCAGCTCACTGCAAGCTCCACCTCCCGGGTTTACGCCATTCTCCTGCTTCAGCCTCCCAAGTAGCTGGGACTACAGGCGCCCGCCACCTTGCCTGGCTAGTTTTTTGTATTTTTTTTAGAGACGGGGTTTCACCGTGTTAGCCAGGATGGTCTCGATCTCCTGACCTTGTGATCCGCCCGTCTCGGCCTCCCAAAGTGCTGGGATTACAGGCTTAAGCCACCGCGCCCGGCCTAAAAACAGTTTTTTAAAGATGGTGTCTCTCTCTGTGGCCCAGGTTGGAGTGCAGTGATGAGATCATAACTCACTGCAGCCTCCAATTCCTGGGCTCAAGGAATCCTCCCGTCTCAGCCTCTGGAGTAGTAGCTGGGACCACAGACACACGCCACCACACCCAGCTAATTTTTAAAAAATTTTAGATATTTTTTGGGTCATGCTATGTTGCCTAGGCCGGTCTTGAACTCCTGGGCTCAAGTAATCCTCCCACCACAGCCTCTCGAGTGGCTAGAATTAGAGGCGTGCACCACCATGCCAAGCGTCTCCTAACAGTTTAGTAAAAATGAGTTGTTGATTTCAATGTTTAATTTAATAGACACTTATATAGTGCTTGGTCTGTGCCAAGTGCTGTTCTAAGTTCTCTAGACATATAACTCCTTTAATTCCCCTAATAACCCTATGAGAGAGCTACTATTGTTAGCCCAGTGTTATGCATGCACAAACCAAGGCAGAGGGGTTAACTAACTTATCCAAAGTCACACACCTGCCATGCCCCGGAGTTTGAGCCCTTTAGAATTAGGGTGACATATGGTGACTGGGGACTTGGGAAGAGGGAGGGAGGCTGTTGTGGGGTGAATTTTGTCCCCGCCGCTCCACCCCAAATTGATAACCCCTGGAACTTCAAAATGTGGCTATATTTGGAGATAGCATCTTTAAGTAATTAAGTTAAAATGAGGTCATTAGGATGGAGCTGAATCCATTATGACTGGTGTCCTCATAAGAAGAGGAAATTAGGACACAGACCCAGACACACAGAAGGAAGACTATGTGAAGACAGAGGAAGAAGGCATCTACCAGCCAAGGAGAGAGCCTAGAACAGGTGTTTCCTTCACAGCCCTCAGAAGGAACTAATCCTGGCCGGGCCTGGTGGCTCACACCTGTAATCCCAGCACTTTGGGAGACACAGGCAGGTAGATTGCTTGAGGACAGGAGTTCAAGACTAGCCTGGGCAACATGGTGAAACCCTATCTTTAAAAAAAAAAAAAAAAAATAGCTGGCATGGTGGTGTGCACCTGTGGTCCCAGCTACTCAGGTGGCTGAGGTGGAAGGATTGCTTGAGCCCAGGAAGCCAAGGCTGCAGTGAGCCGAGATCATGCCACTGTGTTCCAACCTGGGTGACAGAGCAAGGCCCTGTCTCAAAAAAAAGAAAAAAAAAAAAAGGAACCAACCCTGTGAACTCACTGATCTTGAACTGCCAGCCTCTAGAACTGTGAGAAAATAAATTTTTGTTGTTTAAGCCCCCGAGACTGTGGCATGTTGCTATGGCACCCCTAGCAAACAAATACAGAGAGGAACAATGTCCTAAACGGGAAGCTAGAAGCAGATATTTCACCAGACTGTGGCTGCTTTTACTGTGGGGCACGTGCGTGGACATTTTTCTGTGTTCTTGGGAAGGGTGGGTTCTAGAACTGTTGCCTGTTCCTTTTTTTTTTTTTTTTTTTTTTTTGAGACAGAGTCTTGCTCTGTCTTCCAGGCTGGAGAGCAGTGATGTGATCTCAGCTCATTGCAACCTCCACCTCCCGGGTTGAAGCAATTCTCCTGCCTCAGCCTCCCAAGTATCTGGGATTACAGGTGCCCACCATCACGCCTGGCTAATTTTTGTATTTTTAGTAGACACGGGGTTTCACCATCTTGGCCAGGCTGTTCTCAAACTCCTGACCTTGTGATCCACCCACCTCGGCCTCCCAAAGTGCTGGGATTACAGGCGTCAGCCGCCACGCCTGGCCCCTGCCTGTTCCTCTTCTTCCTCATTGGTGTCCTGTTGGAGATCTTTAGGGGAGGAAGAGTTTTAGTAGATTATTTTGGAAAACAGTTTGTGGAAATCCAGTTGATCATACAGGGAAAACTTTTCTACCAGTTGCAAAAAATGCAACTTCTCTCTCATGAAGTAAAGAAATGGGAAAGGCTTTCTAGTCCATGAATGTTTCCTGTGGTCTCCCGGCTTAAAACTGGGCACACAGCAGGCACTCAAACTTGTTTTGAAATGAAGACTCAGGCCGGACTCAGTGACTTACACCTGTAATCCTAGCATTTTGGGAGGCTGAGGTGGGCAGATTGCCTGAGCTCAGGAGTTGGAGACCAGCCTGGGCAACATGGCAAAACCCTATCTCTACTAAAAATACAAAAAAGTAGCCAAGCGTGGTGGTATGCGCCTGTAGTGCCAGCTACCCAGGAGGCTGAGGCAGAGGCACAAGGATTGCTTAAACCTGGGAGACTGAGGTTGCAGTGAGCCGAGATTGCACCACTTCACTCTAGCCTGGGAATAGAGTAAGACTGTGTCTCCAAAAAATTTTTTTTTAAAAAGAAATAAAGACTCAGCGAATGAACGAACAATAGTAAGCATCCTGATTTGTCTTTCTGTCTTCCTTTTTTTTTTTTTTTTGAGATGGAGTCTCACTCTGTTGCCCAGGCTCAAGTGCAGTGGCATGATCTCAGCTTCCTGCAAACTCTGTCTCCCAGGCTCAAGTGATCCTCCTGCCTCAGCCTCCCGAGTAGCTAGCATTACAGGTGTGCTCCACCATGCCCAGCTATCCAGCCATTTTAGTAGAGATGGGGTTTCACCATGTTGCCCAGGCTGGTCTCAAACTCAAGTGATCCACCTGCCTCGGCCTCCCAAAGTGCTGGGATTACAGGCATGAGCCACCACGCCTGACCTGTCTTTCTCTCTTTCAAACATATGCAGTGATATATGTACAATGTTATGATCAAGTGTGTGTGTGTGTGCATGTGTGTGGATTCTTTCCCCAAATTATTATCTTAACTCCTACAGAAATCAGTACTCAAGTGTATTGAACAGGAAGGGGTTGGGTATTTCCTTTCTTTAATTAAAACAATAATTACCTATCCTGGTGTTTGAGACTGAGTGAGCCTTACCTTATGGTGTTTTAATTTGTGTGGCTTGGTGGAGTGGTAAATGAATGAACAGCTGTTGCTTCCTCCAAACAGCTGTGTTTCCTGAAGCCATGTATTAAAGCCAGGGACTGACTCAATGCCAGGAGCCTGCTTGGTGAACAACAGAGTTCTTGAATTGAAGTCAGAGATATAGCAGAGTGGTTTGACACTTGGGGCCAGAGAGACCTGGGTTTGAACCCTAGTCCCACTATGCAATAGTTGGGTACCTGGGGCATATTTTCCACCTCTCTGAGCCTCCACTTTCCCATCTCCAAAATGGGACTAATAATCTTAGTACTTTCCTCATTGTGTTGTGAGGAGGATTAGAAAGAAAGAATGTCTGTCAAGTGTTTAGCTAAGTAGTTGGTACTCTATAAATATTAGTTATGGTCTTTGTTGATATCTCAGGATTATTAAGCAGCCACTTAAGAAACAGAACAGGTACCCTGATCCAAGCCCACTGGGAAAACAAGAGGATTCAGATTTCAGTGAGTACCTTATTCAATTACATCACAGCTATTCCCAGGAAAGTTTCCGTCCATCCAATAGACCCAGATCAGAACAGCACTAATTTCTCACATTTACCCTATTTAACCCTCCCATACCTGAAAAAAAAAAAAAATGGGGCAATCCCTTCTCTGGGGACCTCCTCGTAATTCATTTGATACCTCTCCCTTAAGGATCTTGTTGTTGTAAGTGAATGGAGAAGAGCAGATGAATGTCCACAGCAGGGGAGAAAAAATTAACCAGCCCATAATTATAGTCTCATCAATACTTTAAGTGTAAAGGGTAAACCTCACTTAAATAAAACCTAATTCCTTGATTACCAGAGTCACAAGAGATAGGGTTGATTAAACCTGCACCCCTGCTGTGAAATTCCAGTCATACTGTCCTTCGCTCAGGCAATAATCACTTTATTGAAGGCAGCTGAGCTCAGTTTAAACCCGCTAGTCACTAGACTTGAAATTATACTAATGAGAGTGTAAATGAGGATAAATGCTGGAGAACATTTTGGCAGAGCTGGAAAAACTGAAAACGCACATGCCCTATGACCTGGTGATTCCACTTCCAGCTATTTACTCTAGATCAGTGGTTCTCGACTGGGGACAACTTTGCTCCTCAGGAGACATTTGGCAATCTCTAGAGACACTTTTGATTGTCAAAACTGAGGGATGTTGACATCTAGTGGGTAGAAGCCAGGGATGCTGCTAAAATCTTACAGGGCACAGATAACCAAAAATTACCTGGCCCAAAATGTTGTGACAGTTGTCAGAATCAAAATGGAGTTGCTAATGTTAAGAAAACCCTGACAGGGCCGGGCGCGGTGGCTCACGCCTGTAATCCCAGCACTTTGGGAGGCCTAGGTGGGCGGATCACCTGAGGTCAGGAGTTCAAGACCAGCCTTGCCAACATGGTGAAACCCATCTCTACTAAAAATACAAAAATTAGCAGGACATGGTGGTGCACGCCTGTAATCCCAGCTACTGGGGAGGCTGAGACGGGAGAATCGCTTGAATCCAGGAGGCGGAGGTTGCAGTGAGCCAAGGTCATGCCACGACACTCAAGCCTGGGTGACAAAGTGAGATTCTGTCAAAAAAAAAAAAAAGAAGGAAGGAAGGAAGGAAGGAAGGAAGGAAGGAAGGAAGGAAGGAAAGAGAGAGAGAAAGAAAGAGAGAGAGAAAAAGAAAGAAAAAGAAAAGAAAGAGAAAGAAAGAAGAGAAGAGAAGAGAAGAGAAGAGAAGAGAAGAGAAAAGAAAGGGAAAGAAAAGAAAACCCTTACAGGGTTACTTGAGGGTGGAGGTTGGGAGGAGGGAGAGGATCCGAAAAAATAACTATTAGGTACTAGGCTTAGTACCTGGGTGATGGAATAGTCTGTACAACAAACCCCCGTGACACGAGTTTACCTGTATAACAAAACTGCACGTGTACCCCTGAACCTAAAATAAAAGTTAAAAAAAAGAAAACCTTGACAGATAGAGCCAGGAAAGGCCATGCAGAGAAGGTTCTTGTGCTTGTATGCCTGATAACAAAAATGATCACAGAAGCCTGCAAAAACCACAGCCTTGCACAAGGCCTTTTGTGTAAGACCATCACAACCTTACACAAAAAAGACTCCTGCAGAGACATCTGCCCAGCAACTGCCTGTACAACTTTGGACTGGCGTCACTCTTGTTATTGATCTTTGTAGCCAAGGATAATTATTTCTAAGCAATTATGTAATCCTCCTCATGTTTTTTTCCTTGAAGAACCCTTGTCTTCTTTTACCTCTCTGCATGCACACATACTTTACTATGCCATGCATATTTTCATTGCAATGCATTGCTCCCAAAAAACATCTTTTCTTCTAGAGAGCCTCTCTCTGTTTGTTATTTACATTGACAGTGTCAATAGTGCCGAGTGTGAGGTCAAGTGCAGTGGCTCACGTTTGTAATCCAACACTTTAGGAGGCCGAGGAAGGTAGATCACCTGAGGTCAAGAGTTCAATACCAGCCTGACTAACATGGAGAAACCCCGTTTCTACTAAAAATATAAAATTAACCAGGCATGGTGGTGCATGCCTGTAATCCCAGCTACTCAGGAGGCTGAGGCGGGAGAATCACTTGAACCCGGGAGGCAGAGGTTGCTATGGGCTGAGATCTCGCTATTGCACTCCAGCCTGGGCAACAAGAGTGAAACTCCATTAAAAAAAAAAAAAAAAATAGTGCTGAGTGTGAGAAACCCTGCCCCAGATATATTAGCTAGTATGCATTTGGCGAAAGTAACAGACAATGCAACTGGTAGAGCCTTACATTATAAGAATTTTTATTGTTTACTTGATAAGTCCAGAACTGGGGTTGGCAAACTGTAGCCTATAGGCCAATCTGGTCTGCTGCCTGCTTTTGTAATAGATAGATCGATTATTGATTGATTGATGGGGTCTCGTTCTGTCACTCAGGCTGGAGTGTAGTGGTGCAATCACGGTTCACTGCAGCCTCAACCTCCTGGGTTCAAACGATCCTCCCCCCTTGACCTTCTGAGTAGCTGGGACCAGAGGCGTGCACCACAACACCAGACTAATTGATTTTTATTTTTTGTAGACATAGGTTCTTTCTATGTTACCCAAGCTGGTCTCAAACTTCTGGGCTCAAGCGATCCTTCCACGTAAACCTCCCAAAGTGTTGGGATTACAGACATGAGCCACTGCACCCAGTTGTAATGGTTGTGTTGAAACACAGTTATGCTTTTTCATTTACATATTATTTTTGGATGCTTTTCTGCTACAACAGTGGAGTTGAATAGTTTCAATAGAGATTATATGGCCTGCAAAGCCTAAAATATTTACTATCTGGCCCTTTACAGAAAACCTGTGCTGATCCCTGCTCCAGGGGAAGGCATGGCCTTTCAAGTTTGGGTTTGTGGTGCAAATACCTCATCATAGATCAGGCTGTGCCTGTGCTTCCACTCCGTCACCCTTAATATGTCGGTTTTAGTCTTCAGGCTTATTTCCTCATGGCAGCAAGATGGCTGCCACAGCTCCAGCTATCGCATCCTCAGTGCAAAAGGAGAGAGAAGGAAGAGGAAAAGATCTCCTTGTGTAGGTCTCTTGTTCAGGGGAAAAACCTTTCTTAGAAACCTCCCAGCAGATTTTTCTTAATCTCATTGACCAGCAGTGAATCTCATGCTCACTTCCAGACCAATGGCTGGCAAAAGGTAATGTACTTGGCAGGTGTACTAGATCGAATAGTGTCTCCTCCAAAAGTTCTTCTCCACCTGCAACCTGTGAGTGTGACCTTATTTGGAAATCGGGTCTTTGCAGGTGTAATCAAGTTAATATGAGGTCATGCTGGATTAGTATGGGTCTTATGCAGTGACTAGTGTCCTTATAAGAAGAGGGGAATTTCGACACAGATATACACTGTTTCTGTTGTTTTAAGCCACCCAGTTGTTGGTAATTTGTTACAGCAGCCTCGAACGTGAATATACCATATGTATTAGGCTGGTGCAAAAGTAATTGCGGTTTTTACCATTAAAAGTAATGGCAAAAATTAGCCATTGATCTGGAGGTGAGCATGTGACCTACTGCTAGTCAATGAGATTAAGAAAATCTGCTGAGAGGCTTCTAAGAAAAGATTTTCCTCTGCCGGGCGCGGTGGCTCAAGCCTGTAATCCCAGCACTCCTGGGAGGCCGAGACGGGTGGATCACGAGGTCACATGGAAGTTCCGAGACATCCTGGCACACTGGTGAAACCCCGTCTCTACTAAAAATACAAAAAAAAAACTAGCCCGGAACCCGAGGTGGGGGCGCCTGTAGTCCCAGCTACTCCCAGGAGGCTGAGGCAGGAGAATGGCGTAAACCGAGGAGGCGGAGGTTGCGTGAGCGAGACTGGCCCCACTGCACTCCAGGCCTGGGCGACAGACGAGACTCGCCTCCAAAAAAAAAAAAAAAAAAAAAAGAAAGGATTTTCCTCCTGGACAAGAGACCTACACCAGGAAATCTTTTCATTTTCCTTTTCTCTACTTTTGCATTGAGGATGTGAAATCTGGAGAAAAAAAAAAATCTAGTTAGAATTAGTTAGGCTGGCCGGGCACAGTGGCTCACACCTGTAACCCAGCACTTTGGGAGGTTGAGGCAGGCAGATCACTTGAGCTCAGGAGTTCAAGACCAGCCTAGCTGACATGGTGAAACCCTGTCTCTACTATACAAAAATTAGCCAGATGTGGTGGTGTGTGCCTGTAATCCCAGCTACTCTAGAGGCTGAGGCACAAGAATCACTTGAACCCAGGAGGCATAGGTTGCATTGAGCCAGAAGATCACACCACTGCACTCCAGCCTGGGCGACCAAGTGAAACTGTGCCTCGAAAGCAAAACAAAAGAAGAAGAATTAGGCTATGAATAGCCAAAACCACTCAAACTGATGCAGGCCAGGCAAGTCCCAAAGTGGGGCTTAGCCTGCAAGGGTTCTCGGCTTCACTCAGGAAGGAATTCAAGGGCGAGCTAGTTGCAGCGTAGAAGAAAATAGCTTTATTGAAGCAGCGCTGTTAGCGCCCTGCAGGGTTACAGCTCCGTGACTGCTCCTGCAGAGCAGGGCCACCCCATAGGCAGTGTGCTGACAGCAGCAGATCAGGGCAGCTCTGCAATCAGATTTATACCTGCTTTTAATTACATGTGGACTAAGGGGCAGTTTATGCAGTAATTTCTAAGAAAAGGGTGGCAGCTTTTGAGTCTTTGGGTCATTGCCATGGAAAGGGCAGTAACTCCTGGGTGTTGCCATGGCAATGGTAACTGACATGGCACCCTGGGGGTGTTTCTTATGGAAAGCGGCTTCCACCCCATCCCTGTGTTGGCTAGTCCTCAATTTGGTCTAGTGTCCGAGCCCTGCCTCTGGACTTCAGTCTTGCCTCCTACCCCAAAACCACAGTGGCTTAAACGAGATAGGATGTTTTTCCCTCTCATATATACAAAGAGTGAGGAAGGTGGTGTAGCTACTTAGATGTCAGGGAAACAGGGTCCTTCGATCTTGTTCTTCCTCCAGCATTCCACACTGTCTCCTGATCTGAGCTGGCTGCTTGAATGCCTGCCACACTTTTACCTTCCCAGAATTATCATTTAACACTTTGATGTAGACTTCATATGTCAGAACTTAGTCATGTGGCCACGCCTAGCTGCATGGACTGCTGGGAAATGTAGTCTTTTGGCGAGACGTCAATGTGCCTACCTAATATATACAGGAGGTCTGTTATTAAAAGGGAAGGGAAGAACAGAAGGTCTCTGCTTCACCATCATAGCCTTAAATCAGAGATTGACAAACTGTGGGCTATGGCCAAATTCATACTTCCATCTGTTTGTTTGTTTTTAATTGGAATTTTTATTGAGATACATAGTCCCCCCCAATCCAAGGGAGATATGTGCCAAGACCCCAGTGGGTGCAGAAACTGAGGATAGTACCAAGCCCTATATATATCTATACTATGTTTTTCCTATACATACATGCCTATTGTGAAAGGAAAATAAAAACTTGGGACCCCAAGTCACTATGCCAAAAGAAAAAAAAAAAAAGCTGGAAGCTGAGTGATGCAAGAAGCTGCCTTTCTGTTAGTTACTAAGCAGAGAGCTACAGATAGAAGGTTAAATATCCTCCCAGTCGGTACTCTATGTTCACCTTATCTATGTAAAGTGCCGATTTACTAAGCGCAAGACATCACATAATTGACTATCCCCCTACCTGCTCCTTTTGTCTTATAACCTGTGGATGACCTTATCCTCCCTCTTTCCCTTCCGGCCCACTTCTCCCCGTTCAATATCAAAGCCTTCAAAGTCATCTTTGGAGAAAGGCACAGACAACAGACTGTTTCTGTGATTCCATGTTTATTGCTTCCTGGGATGTCCTTAACCTTGGCAAAATACACTTCTAAATGGATTGAGACATGTCTCAGATACTTTTTGGTTTACACCATGATAAAGTTTAATTTATAAATCGGTCACAGTAAAAGATTAATGACAATAATAAAATAGAACAATTAAGACAATATGCCGCATCACCGCTTTTGTGCTTTGGGGCCATTATTAAGGAAAATAAGGATTACTTGAACACAAGCACTGCAATACCTCAACAGTCAACCTGATAACCAAGATGGTGGCTAAGTGACTAATGGACTGGTAGTGTCTATGGCATGGATGTGCTGGAAAGAGGGATGACTCACAACCTAGGTAGGATGGAGCAATGGAGCAGGATGACGAGAGATTTCATCACTATTCAGAATACTGCACAATTTAAAAGTTATAATTTTTTTTTTTTTTTTTGAGACGAAGTTTCGTTCTTGTCGTCTAGACTGGAGTGCAGTGGCGCGTTCTCGGCTCACTGCAACCTCCACCTCCCAAGTTCAAGTGATTCTCCTGCCTCAGCCTCCCAAGTAGCTGGGATTTCAGGTGCTCGCCACCATGCCGGGCTAATTTTTGTGTTTTCAGTAGAGACGGAGTTTCACCATGTTGGCCAGGCTGGTCTCAAACTCCTGACCTCAAGTGATTCACCTGCTTTGGCCTCCCAAAGTGCTAGGATTACAGGTGTGAGCCACTGTTCCTGGCCATTAATTTTTTATTTCTGGAATTTTCCATTTAATATTTCCAGAAGTCAGTTGATGGTGGATAACTGAAATCTTGGAAAGTGAAACCGTGGGTAAAGGGGGGACTACTATAATTATAGATTTATGTGCAATTTTAGAAGTAATATGGAGAGACTCCTTCTACACATTGCCCAGTTTTCCCAGTGGTAATATTTTACAAAACTGTAGTATAATATCATAACCAGGATATTGCTCCACTGATCTTATGCAGATTTCCTACTTTCACATACGTGTGTGTGTGTGTATGTTCAGTTCCATACCCTTTTATTGCCTACATAGATTCATGTATCCACTCCCACAGTAAAGATACTGCTTCCATGGTATGGATGTATCATAGTTTGTTCAACCATTCACCCACTGTAGAATGTCTGAATCATTTACAGTTTTTGGCTATGAGAAATAAAACTGCTGTGAACATTTGCCTACAGGTTTTTGTGTGAACATAAGTTTTCTTTTCTGGGATAAATGCCCAGGAATGCAATTGTTGGGTTATATGATAGTTGCAAGTTTAGTTTTCTAAGAAACTGCCAAACTGTTTTCCAGAGTAGCTACACCATTGTGCATTCCCACCAGCAATGTATGTGTGTGATCCTGTTTCTCCACATCCTCTCCAGCATTTGATGTTGTTACTATTTTTTATTTTAGCCATTCTTATAGGTATATAGTGATACCTCATTGTGGATTTTTTGTTTGTTTTGTTTTTTTGAGACAGAGTCTCACTCTGTTGTCCAGGCTGGGGTGCAATGGCACAATCTCGGCTCACTGCAACCTTCGCCTCCCAGGTTCAAGTGATTCTCCTGCCTCAGCTTCCCAAGTAGCTGGGATTACAGGGGCCCACCACCATGCCCGGCTAATTTTTTGTACTTTTAGTAGAGATGGGGTTTCACCTTGTTGGCCAGGCTGGTCTCGAACCCCTGACCTCAGGTAATCCACACACCTTGGACCCCCAAAATGCTGGGATTACAGGTGTGAAGCACCGAGCCTGGCCTCATTGTGGTTTTGGTTTGCTTTTCCCTAATAAGTAGCTAATGATGTTGACTGTCTTTTCAAGTGCATATTTGCTATCTGTATATCCTCTTGGGTGACTCCATCTATTTTTGTAAATAAAGTTTTATTGGAACACACACCTGTTCGTTTATATATCATTGCTGTCTGCATTTACACTACAACAGCAGAGTTAGGACAGAGACTACATGGCCTGCAAGCCTAAAATATTTACCATCCTTGCCCTTTATAGAAAAATGTTGCCAATCACTGCCTCAGACAAATCATGATTCATTCCTTGAGGAGGCTGGGCACAAGGCTGTCCAAGCACAATCAGGGTTTCATTGGCAAGGAAGAAGAGAAGAAACGGCGTTTTTGCTGTATTAGACATCCAGTGGTGCTCAAAGATGTTCACTGCAGCATTGTTTGAAATAACCAACATTTGGAAGCAACAAAAATAACCCCCAAAAGAAGACTGGGTAAACAAATATGGTATATTCATACTATGGAACAGTGTAACAAATCACAAGAAATGAACTAGATTTATAGATACATGTATTTCAAAAACATAATGTTGAGCAAAATAAGGCATTTGTAAAATGAGGCAATTATTTGTACAGTTTGATACCGTTTATGTAAATCTGAAATACACAGGAAACAATACTATCAATTATTCATGAACACACACATATTTCTTTAAAATAGGCTGGAAGGATACACATGAAATTTACGATGGTGGTTTTGTTTTTGCCCGTGGGAGTGGAAGGGTAGACATAGCACAGGGGTAATTTATAAAGGGGACTTTGGAAAGATATACATGCACTGGTTAAGAGTTTAAGCCAGGTGCAGTGGCACACGCCTATTTTCCCAGCTATTTATGAGGCTGAGGCAGGAAGATCACTTGAGCCCAGGAGTTCAGGACCCACTTGGGCACTGTAACAAGACCCCGTCTGAAAACAAAAGCAAAACAAAAACAAAACTAATAATTAAAGAAGTTTAAGTGCATTTTCCACATATTTCAATTTCAGGATTTTTTTTTTTTTTTTGAGACAGAACCTTGCTCTGTCCCCCATGCTGCAGTGCCATGGCACGATCTTGGCTTACTGCAACCTCCGCCTCCCAGGTTCTAGCGATTCTCCTGCCTCAGCCTCCCAAGTAGCTAGGATTACAGGTGCCCGCCACCACGTCCGGTTAATTTTTGTATTTTTAGTAGAGACAGGGTTTCACCATGTTGGTCAGGCTGATCTCGAACTCCTGACCTCAGGTGATCCACCCACCTCGGCCTCCCAAAGTGCTGGAATTACAGGCATGAGCCAGTGCACCCGGCCCTCAATTTCAGGAATTTGATGACATGGTTTTCAATAGTGAAGGTCAGTCCCATACCTTTATGTATCATCGTTTTACTGTTTCCCACTTTACTAAAAGTACACAAATAAGGGGATCACAGAATTCACCTGCTTCCCTAGTTATTAGGGTGTCCTGAGCGGGTAGCAGACACATCATTGACACCTGCTCAGCACTCACTCCCTGCCTTTAGGGAGTACCCTTTAGCTGTATCCCGTTTCAACCCTATAATTCTGATAGAGGCTGCCAGCCTTTGGAGCTTCTGCACTTCCTTGGCCACAGAGGTGGGTAGCTGAGCCACACTGGGCCCTTACGTCTTCCTGGCCTCAGTACTTGCTCGGAGATGGACATGTGGCTAGCTTCCCGCTTGCTGCAGAAGCCAGCACCCTTCTGAGATGTGGCCTTTGGGATTAATCCTGATCGCTCAGCCCAGGATTTGTTTGTTCAGACCTCTCAACAAGCTTGTGAGCAAGTTAACCCACTGCTCTTCCCTTTCTGCTTACGAGGAATTCGCTCCTGTACAGCTGAACTCTAACTGATATTCAATAGATAAGCAAAATAGGCTGGGCGTGGTGGCTCCCACCAATAATTCCAGCACTTTGGGAGGCCAAAGCGGGAGGATCACTTGAGGTCAGGAGTTCAAGACCAGTCTGGCCAACATGGTGAAATCCCGTCTCTACTAAAAATGCAAAAATTAGCCAGGCGTGGTGGTTCACTCCTATAATCCCAGCTACTATGGAGGCTGAGGCACAAGAATCACTTCAACCCAGGAGGAGGCTGCAGTGAGCTAAGATGGTGCTACTGCACTCCAGCCTGGGCAACAGAGCTAGACTCTGTCTCAAAAAAAAAAAAAAGATAAAATCTGGGGCCTTATAGGGGGTATGTTCCCACAGCCCCTCTCAAGAAGTAAAACAATAAGTGACTCTGTGGGGTGGAAAAATGCCCAGAAAAGAATAACTGATCAAATGCAATTGAATAACTCCGGCGTACACTGTGATGTGCTACTCAGAACCCACTTCAGCAGTGATTCTCAATTTTTGCTGCAGGTTAGGATCATCTGGGAGCTTTAAAAATAATCCTGATATCCAGGATATCCTGATACCCAAACCAATAAAATCAGAATGTCTGGAGAGGGAGCCAGACAGCAGTGTTGTTACAGATCCCAGGTGATTCCAATGTGCAGCCAAGTTTGACATGCACTGTCCTTCACGAAGGAAAGGTATATTCCTCCAGGTGCTATGAGTGTTACAGGAAGACTGCCCTCAGCTCTCAGTCCCCTATGGGAATTGCCTCAGTTGAAGAAACTGCCTCATCCAAGATCATATTTCCTTCCAGGGGCAGTCCACATCTGTTGACCAACCAATGGTGGGTTACAAAGGCCAGGTTCTTTTGCTACAATGGGAGACAACTGTAATGTACAGCACTTCTTGTTGCAGGAACCACATCACCTAGCTACATTCTTATGATTCCCTGTGCCAAATCCTCCTTCCTTTTCTTCCTTTTCATAGGTAGTGATCCCAAACTGTCCCTAAAAAAGCTGTCTGCATGCTAATCTCCGTCTCAGATTCCACTTGCTGGGAAACCCAACCTGTGACAATAACCATGTTAGATCTTCCACCTCTGTCCACTGACACGGAAGTCAAACGGCGACACAGGTGAGGCCACTGAATGGACCAGAGGGGAGCGCCTGATCAGAGACAGCTCAGGGAGTAAAGCTATCAGACTTGCTCCCTGTCGAGTGGGAGTCCATGTATTAGAGAGGATTGATCTGTCTTGGCTCCTGGTGGTTTTCAGTTCGAACTTGATCCACTTATTCTTCATCATTTGTTTAGGAATAGATGAGCTCCAGAAAGAGAGCCTAGTTTCTCTCTACTTGGTATGTTTCTGGTCACTAACTGCTTAGATCAAGATTCCAGATTCAACTCTCTGGGTGTCTGGCCCATTCCTCCAGCTCTAAATTGCTTTTTTTTCCTCCTGAGATGGAGTTTCACTCTTATTGCCCAGGCTGGAGTGCAGTGGTGTGGTCTCGGCTCACTGCAACCTCCACCTCCAGGGTTCAAGCCATTCTCCTGCCTCAGCCTCCTTAGTAGCTGGGATTACAGGTACCCGCCACCACGCCCGGCTAACTTTTGTATTTTTTGTAAAGACGGGGTATTTTTTGTAAAAACCACATTGGGGGTTTCACCATGTTGGCCAGCCTGGTCTCGAGCTCCTGACCTCAGGTGATCTGCCTGCCTCAACCTCCCAGAGTGCTGGGAATACAGACGTGATATCTATTGGTAACATCATCCCCATTACTCTAGAGAAATAACCATTTATCATTGCATATGGTTCTGAAGGGACTAGCAATCATAGGACATACAGGTACTATGTGTATACAGGGCACACATGTGATCAGTCCCAGCCGTAGTATCACCTTCCCTGAATCTCACTGTGGGCATGTGACCCAAGATGAACCAATCGGAGTCCTTCCCTGAGATACTTATCTATGGATGCTGGGAGTGAGAAGTATCTTCTTTTCTCTGGTGCCACTAAACTGGAATAATAGAAGCTTGGAGCTGTGTACAGCAATGCTTTTTCCCTAAGTGCAATAAAAGAAAGTGAGACCAACAGAGGAAAAGAGGGAGAGAAGGGGAGAGACAAATCAGAAAGAGAAGCCTGAAGGCTGGTTTCAGAGCCTGAGTTTCCTTTTTTTTTAATTTTAGTTTTTTTTTTTATTTTTTGAGACAGAGTCTTGCTCTGTCACCCAGGATGGAGTGCAGTGGTGCCGTATCAGCTCGCTGCAACCTCTGCCTCCTGGGTTCAAGCTAGTCTTCTGCCTCAGCATCCCGAGTAGCTGGGACTACTGGTGTGCTCCACCATGCCCGGCTAATTTTTGTAATTTTAGTAGAGATGGGATTTCGTCATGTTGGCCATGGTGATCTTGAATTCCTGTCCTCAAGTGATTGGCCTGCCTTGGCCTCCCAAAGTGCTGGGATTACAGGCATGAGCCACCACGCCCGGCCTGAGTGTCTCTTTTACCCTTGGACTTCCCAGAGCAAAATTAATTCTCTTTTTTAGCTAAAGTCATTTTCAATTGAGTTTCTTTTTTTTTCAACCTATGGATCTTAGGTGATACAGAACCTAACCCGGTCTGGAGAATGAAGGCAGGGAGGGCTTCATGAAGGAGGTGACTTCTAACATGAAAGCTGGTAAGAGTTGGGCAGGTGCCAGTGGGAGAGGAGGTGAGTTCCAGGGACAAGAGAGCATGACAAAGTGAAAGCTAAAAGAGGTTGCGATGATTAGATTAGATTGGAGACTAAGGAGAGTGTTGAGAGGTCAGGCTACAGATAGATGTGGGGTAGAGACCTCAGAAGGTTTTACATGGCATCCGCCTTAGAGAAATCTCATGAAAGTGGACATTAAGATTTACAAAGCAGATGGACAGGTCCTCAAAGAACTCAAGTGCATTCCAGACATTCCTGACTTCATCCTCAGGATGGCCCCAGTGATGTCCATCTGTAAAGTGCTTTGAGAACATTCTGAGTGGCTTAGGGTACTTTGCTGCTATTAAGTGCACATATAAATCCCAACTTATTGGCTCAAATGTTTGATTTCCTATTTTTCTTTCCATTTGCGTGTCACCTGTAATTAGAGTTCCAAAGTGCTCAGTGTACCAAAGTGCTCAGGGTGATTTTTCTATTAAAACAGAAAGGAGAGAGGACTCATTGTTTCTGCAGATTGCAAAGTGGAACAGGCAACTCTTTCCATCGCCTGCACGGGCAATTGTGTTGAGATTGATGAGACTTATAATGACACCTCTCAGTTTTTTCTTAAAGGACTGAATTTATCTTTCTCTCTCCTACTCTGTGCGTGTATGAATGTGTGTATGGTTATCTCTATTTTTATTACTTGCAGGCTCATCAGCAGCACAAATACTTTTTTTTTTTTTTTTTGCTTTTTTTGGGATAGGGTCTCACTCTGTCACCCAGGCTGGAATGCAGTGACATGATCATGGCTCACTGCAACCCTTCATCTCCTGAGCTCAAACAATTCTCCCACCTCAGCCTTCCGAGTGGCTGGGAATACAGGCATGCACTATCATGGCTGGCTATTTTTTTCTTTTTGTAGAGACGAGGTCTTGCTATGTTGCCCAAGCTGGTCTTGAACTCCTGGGCTCAAGTGATCCTCCTGCCACGGCCTCCCAAAGTGCTGGGATTACAGGTGTGAGCCACTGCGCCAGGCTTAGCAGCACAAATATTTATTGAGCATCTGCTGTGTGTGGACACAAATCTCAGAAACACCTTCTGCTTTCTCTGAGCTCCATCATTCATTCATTCATTGATTCATTCATTCCACCAAGCAAGATTTACTCTCTAGGACACCCTAGGAACCAGGCTGTATGAAAGGGGATGAGGATGCCCTGATGAACAAGATAGGCATGGCCCCCAGCCTCAGGGAGCCCACATCCTGATGGGGGAGACAGACAAAACAAACAGATAATAAATAAAACCACGTATCTATTGAGGTACAGCTCTGTTTCAGTGATAGGGATAATTGTGTGTGAATGCATTACTTAGATCGATGGTCAGGGGGGTCACGTTTGAGCTGAGAGCTGAAGGATGAAGAGGGAGCCTCACTGAAGAGTGATGCAGGGAGAGTGTTTTAGGAAGAGGGAAGTAGGTTCAAAAGCCCCCAAGGTGGAAAAGAAGTTAGCTTTTTTCAGACTACAGAGAAGTTTGAATGGGAAGATATAAAATACACACTGGAACCCTCACACCGTGCTGGTGGGGATGTAAAGTGATATATGGCAGGTCCTCAAGTGATTAAACATGATTTAAAAAGTATTTAACCCAGCAGTTCTGCTCCTAACGATTTACCCAGGAGAAATAAGAAACTATGCCTACACAAAAGCCTGTACAGGAATCTTCGTAGATGCATATTTCTTTTTTGTTTAACAAATTTTTTTTTAAAAGACAGGGTCTCACTTTGTTGCCCAGGCTGGAGTGCAGTGGTACAAACATGGCTCACTGCAGCCTCGACCTCCCAAGCTCAAGTTAGCCTCCCACTTCAGTCCCCCAAGTAGCTGGGACTACAGGTGTGCACCACCACACCTGGCTAATTTTTGTATTTTTTTGTAAAGATAGGATTTGGACATGTTGCCCAGGCTGGTCTTGAACTCCTGAGCTCAAGCAATCCAACCACCCGAAGTGCTGGGATTACAGGCGTGAGCCACAGCACCTGGTCAGAAGCATTATTCTTTTTTTTTTTTTTTTTTTTTTGAGACGGAGTCTCGCTCTGTCACCCAGGCTGGAGTGCAGTGGCCAGATCTCGGCTCACTGCAAGCTCTGCCTCCCGGATTTATGCAAATTCTCCTGCCTCAGCCTCTTGAGTAGCTGGGACTACAGGCGCCCGCCACCTCGCCCGGCTAGTTTTTTCGTATTTTTTAGTAGAGATGGGGTTTCACCGTGTTAGCCAGGATGGTCTCGATCTCCTGACCTCGTGATCCACCCGCCCGGGCCTCCCAAAGTGCTGGGATTACAGGCTTGAGCCACTGCGCCCGGCCAGAAGCATTATTCTTAATAGCCAAAAGATGGAAGCAACTCAAGTGCCCATCAATGTCTGTAAAATAGGGATCATTTTTAAACAGATGAATTGAAAAACAAATTTTAGTCTATCCACACAATAGAATATTATTCAGCCATGAAAAGGAATGAAGTATTGATACATGCTGGAATGGGATGAGCCTGGAAAAGATTATACTCAATGAAAGAGACTAGACACAAAAGGTCACATATTGTATGATTCCATCTATATGAAATGTCTGGAATAGAGAAATCTACAGAGACAGAAAGCATAATGAAGATTGCCGAGGGAGGACTGGAGGTGATGGTTAAAGTGAGTAGGGTTTCTTTTGGGGGGTGATGAAAGTATTATACAATTGTGGCAATGGTGACATATATCTGTGTATACTCTAAAATACATTGAATTGTATGCTTTAAATGGGTGGATGGTGCAGTAAGTGTATTGTATTTCAATAAAGCTGTTGTAAATATGATCTCGTTTATTATTTCAAGAACAGTGGAGGTACCTTTAGGTATTTTGAATAGGAAAATGTCCTGACCTGATTCACTTTTCCAAAAGCTCTCTGGCAGCTCTGTGATTCATTGGCAGAAGCAACAGTTGAGAAGGCGAGAGCAGTGGGGAGATTCTGCAGCGGGCTAGGCTCCATGATGGTGCCTTGGATTTAGGGTTGTCAGATTTAGCAAAGAGAAATACAGGATGCCCAGTTAAATTTGACTTTCAGATAAGCCAAGAATATTTTTAGTATAATATATCCCAAATATTGCATAGGACAAAATTACTCTTTATCTAAAATTTAAATTTTGCATGGGTATACTTACACTAAAATAATTCATTGTCTATCTGAAATTCCACTTTAACTGTGTCTTGCATTTTATCTGGTGACCCTCCTTGGACTAGGATGGTGGTGAGGGAGATAGAGAGGACAGAAGTGAACAGATTGAAGATACAGTTTTTCTTTCTTTTGTTTTCTTTTCTTTTTACAATTTTTTTTTTTTTTTTTTTTTTTTTTTTTTT
>NW_016808932.1:2114342-2234247 GCF_001698545.2 Rhinopithecus bieti | reverse complement strand
TATATATATATATTCTTCAGAGGAATCTGTGTTCCCTAATTGGCATAGTGTCCTATATGTGTCAGTTAGAACATCATTATTTCAGTTGCTCCTATTTTTTATATACTTATAGTCTGCTTGACCTATCAATAATTGAGAAATATGTTGAAATCTGCCACTGTCAAGACTAACATAAATTTCTTACAGCTCTATCAGTTTTTGCTTTATATATTTTGAAACTCTATGTGTTTAGAATTGCTATGTCTTCTTGTTGAACTGAGTCATTGTTATCATATGCACTTTTTTTTGTTTGTTTTTTGACAGTCTTGCTCTGTCTTCCAGGCTGGAGTGCGGTGGTGCAATCTCAGCTCACTGCAGCCTCGACCTCCTGGGCTCCATCAGTCCTCTGGCTTCAGCCTCCCTAGTAGCTGGGGCTACAGGCATGCACCGCTATGCCCGGCTAATTTTTTTAAATTATTATTTTTAGAGACAAGATTGCCCTACGTTGCCCAGGGTGTTCTCAAACTCCTAAGGCCCGTGCGATCTTCCTGCCTCAGCCTCCCAAATTGCTGGGATTATAAGCATGAGCCACCTTGCCTGGCCTCAAGATATATTTTCAAAGTAGAATTATCAGGACTTGAGCCAGTCATGGTGGCTCATGCCTGTAATCCCAGCACTTTGGGAGGCCAAGGTGGGCAGATCACCTGAGACCAGGAGTTCGAGACCAGTCTGGCCAACATGGTGAAACCCAGTCTCTACTAAAAATACAAAAATTAGCCAGGCCTGGTGGTGGGTGCCTGTAATCCTAGCTACTCAGGAGGCTGAGGTAAAAGAGTGGCTTTAAGCCAGAAGGTGGAGGTTGCAGTAAGCAGAGATTCTGCCACTGCACTCCAGCCTGGGTGACAGAGCAAGACTCCATCTAAAAAAAAAAAAAAAAAAAAAAAAATTCTCAGCCCTTGATGTGAGAGGTGAGGGAGAGTAAGAACTCAAGTTCTTGGCTGAAGCATCAATGTAGCAGCATCGTGTGCTGAGATGGGAAAAACTTAGTTGGGTTGCAAAGAAATAAGATAAGAGGAATAATTTGGAATTTAATAAATTAGGAGCGATGACTTGGAATAAAGAAAATAATTTTGAGGCCGGGCGGGGTGATTCATGCCTGTAATCCTAGCACTTTGGGAGGCCGAGGGGGGTAGGTCACCTAAGGTCAGGAGTTGGAGACCAGCCTGACCAATATGGTGAAACCCCGTCTCTACTAAAAATACAAAAATGAGCCAGGCGGGGTGGTGGGCAACTGTAGTCCCAGCTACTCAGGAGGCTGAGACAGGACAATTGCTTGAACCTGGGAGTCGGAGGTTGCAGTAAGCCAAGATGACGCCACTGCACTCCAGCCTGGGCGACAGAGTGAGACGCTGTCTCTAAATAAATAAATAAATAATCAATAAAAAATTTTGATGTTCTTTGTTTCATAGGAATGAAAGTTAAAGTCATGCTAATGACAAGAGTATCTTTGCTTCATGTGAGCCCAGACTTGGATGGCTACACAAGTTTGTCCTGGTGCCTTGCTTCTTAAGTAGACAGGCAAGGAGACTGGCTCTTGCTGTCCCAGGGTCTGAGCTGGAGTCTGGGCACTTATCCTGGGGACCCACGCCATTGTCTCCTCCTTCGGCGCCAGCAGTAACTGAGCAAAGTGTCTCTCATGAGCATCAGGCTGGAATTGAATTCTCAAGACAAATAAAACGATGGGAGAGGTGAGAGAGAGAGAGGAGAGAGAGAGAGAGAGAGAGAGAGAGAGAGAGAGAGAGAGAGAGAGAGAGAGACCCAAGGATGATGGAACCCGTTTTTTTTTCTCTGGGGGAGGGTAACACTTTCAGAGGGAGAGACTTTGGAACCAGACTGGAGAGATGAAAAGGGATAAGAAGAGGGGGGTTGAGGAGAGAAAGAGAGGTGGGGAGAGGAGTCGGGGTCCCATATGGGCAAGCCTCTTTTGAATGACTAGTCTGTAAGTGGCCAGCTGACGCTTCGATAGTCTGTGCGATTTTTAAAAACGGTTATTGTGGGAAAGTTCTATAGAACAGGAATTTTTTTTTTTTTTTTTTTTGCTACAGATCTTTTTCTTTTATTTCAGCAGTTTTAAAAAAACCGTTTTTTAGCAGATTTGTATCTTGCTAATACTGAAAGCATAAAACGAGGCCAACAGACGCATCTGTCTACATGCGGGATGCCATCCAGGTAAGGCTGACATTCAGAATGGCCACTCACATCATTGAGATGTTTTGTTCATGTTTCTAAACAACGTACTTAGAAATCATCACCATTTCTTCTTTTTCATTTTCATATTAATTTCCTGATGTTCACACATTAGTGATCCCAAATGAGGTGTGATTCTTCAGTCTCTACTTACAAGAGGGGAGGAAGTAGCAATGTAAGTTGAAGGGAGTTTTGACTCAACTCATGGCTTGTTCAAGAATAAACTACTCTTTGCTTGTTTGCTTTTTTTCTTTTTTTGAGATGGAGTCTCGCTCTGTCACCCAGGCTGGAGTGCAGTGGCGCAATCTCAGCTCACTGTAACCTCCGCCTCCCAGGTTTAAGCGATTCTCCTGCCTCAGCCTCCTGAGTAGCTGGGATTACAGGCACGCACCACCATGCCTAGCTGATTTTTTGTAGTGTTAGTAGAGATGGGGTTTCACCAAGTTGGCCAGGTTGGTCTCGAACTCCTGACCTCAGGTGATCCACCCACCTCAGCCTCCCAAAGTTCTGGGATTACAGGCATGAGCCACCATGCCTGTCCGCTTTTTCTTTCTTTTTTTTTTTTTTTTTTTTTTTTTTTTTTTTTTACGAGAGAGGGTCTTGTTCTGTTGGAGTGCAATGGAATGATCACAGCTCACTGCAACCTCAGACTCCTGGGCTCTAGGGATCCTCTTGCCTCAATCTCCCGAGTAGCTAGGACTATAGGCATGTACCACCATGCCTGGTTAATTGTAATTTTTAATATTTTGTAAAGATGGGGCCTCACTATGTTGCCCAGGCTGGTCTTGAACTCCTGGCCTCAAGCCATTCTCCTACCTCAGTCTCCCAAGGCATTGGGATTATAGGTATGAGCCACTGTACCCAGCTACTGGTTGCTTTGAAGGCCACTGAATGCAATGTACACTTTTAAATAAACATCTTTGTTTAAAAAATGAAATTAGTTGCTAACAATAATAATTTTTCATAATTAAGAATCAAGACATTGAATTTTGGAAGATGTGGGCTAAGATGCAACAATTGAGTAGAGGAGAGTAATATTGGCTTTGTGTGGCTGGGCTTGGTGGCTCACACCTGTAATTCCAGCACTTTGGGAGGCCGAGGTGGGTGGATCACCTGAGGTCAGGAGTTCGAGACCAGCCTGACCAACATGGTGAAACCCCGTCTCTACTAACAATACAAAAAATTAGCTGGGGGTAGTGGCAAATGCCTGTAATTCCAGCTACTAGGGAGGTTGAAGCAGGAGAATCTCTTGAACCCGGGAGGTGGAGGTTGCAGTGAGCTGAGATCGTGCCTTTGTACTCCAGCCTGGGCAACAGGAGCGAAACTCCATCTCAAACAAACAAACAAACAAACAAAAAATTGGCTTTGCACTGTGCATGGACATCCATTCTCCAGCTTGTTACAGTCCACGCCTGGCCCATTTGAGCCACTTTTGTTTCCTGGGGTCATCTGTAGGCATATCAGTCTGTGGTTACTGAAGTCTATCTGCTGTAGGCTGAATAATGGCCTCTCAAAAATATCCAAGTACTAATCCGTGGAACCTGTGAATGTTACCTTAAATGGCAAAAGATTTTTGCAAATGTTGGCCAGGTGTGGTGGCTCGCGTCTGTAATCCCAGCAATTTGAGAGACTGAGGCAGGCGGGTCACTTGAGGTCAAGAGTTCAAGACCAGCCTGGCCAACATGGCGAAACCCTGTCTCTAGTAAAAATACAAAAAATTAGCTGGGCATGGTGGTGGGCACCTGTAATCCCATCTACTCTGGAGGGTGAGGCATGAGAATTGCTTGAACCCGGGTGGCGGAGATTGCAGTGAGCTGGGATCATGCCACTGTACTCCAGAGGGAGACTGTCTCAATTAAAAAAAAAAAAAGTTTTTTGCCAATGTCACTAAATTAAGGATCTTGAGATGAAGAGGTTATCCTGGATTGCCAGGTGGACCCTTTGTAATCATAAGTATCCTTCTAAGAGGGAGGCAGGCTGGGCATGGTGGCTTATGCCTGAAATCCCAGCAACTCAGCAGGCTGAGGTGAGAAGATTGCTTGAGGCCAGGAGTCCAAGACCAGCCTGGACAACATAGCAAGACGCTGTCTCTACAAAAAAAATTTTAAAAATTAGCAAGGCATGGTGGCATGGAAATCCTGGAAATCCAGGACATTGTAAACCCCTCCCTGCTCTCCCAAGGGCTGGGAATATGACTCCCTTAGGCCAATCAGATGGTTCTCCAGGAGAGTGGTTCTCAAACTGGGTTGTGCATCAGAATCACAGGGACGGATTGTTAAAAACACAAATTGCTGGAGTTGGACCCCTAGCCTTTCCAATTTAGTGGTCTGGGCTGATAATTTGCATTCCAAACAAGCTCCCAGGTATTGCTGGTTCAGGGGCCACACTCTGAGAACCTCTGCTCTGGGAATTCGAATCCTAGGATATGGAAGACAGGCAGCAATCCCATCCTACAGGATGGTTCACAGTTCCCATGATGAAATCCCTGAATCTGATCTGGTTCTTGGCATTCCAAGGATCTGGTTATTCCTCTTTTCGTTTAACTTGGTGAACCATCCTCTGAGTTTAATTCCTTTTTTTCTTAAGGTAGCAAGACTTGGTATCTGTTCCTTGCAAACAAAGAACTTTAACAGATTGAGCTTGCAAAGTATACCCTCAATGTGGTAAAAGGTGGAGTCCCGTGGAATAGAAGACTTACAGAGCACAGGTTAGATGCAATCTCTATCTGCCGTATTAATATGGATCATAGACATCATTTATTGAATGCCTACATTATGTTTTATGGATGCTAAGAGTTTTATAGGCATTTTAGGCATTTTATCAGCCTTACAGTTATTCTGAAAGAAAGATATTTCTGTCTTTATTTTTCATTTGAGGAAATGGAGGTCCAGGAGTTTACTACTGGAAAGATATAAAATCAACATAAATATAGTCAGTGAATGGTGGGCAATACTAAAAAAAAGACAATATTTTCCTTCCTCTTAGCATGCTTCTCTCTCTCTCTCTTTCATTTTCTCTGGGTGACTAATGGTCCCATTAGCCTGCCGGCACTGTCCCTGTAAAAATTCTTTTAAAGGGGCAACAGGAAACATTGATCTTGACCAGCATAATTTAGTGTTTAAAATTTTCCAGTTTGGCCTGTAATCCCAGCACTTTGGGAGGCCGAGGCGGGTGGATCACGAGGTCAGGAGATCGAGACCCTCCTGGCTAACATGGTGAAACCCCGTCTCTACTAAAATACAAAAAACTAGCCGGGCGCGGTGGCGGGCGCCTGTAGTCCCAGCTATCGGAGGCTGAGGCGGGAGAATGGCGGGAACCCGGGAGGCGGAGCTTGCAGTGAGCCGAGATCCGGCCACTGCACTCCAGCCTGGGCGGCAGAGCGAGACTCCGTCTCAGAAAAAAAAAAAAAAATTTCCAGTTTGAGGCTGGGCTTGGGGGCTTAGGCCTGTAATCCTCTGAGGCATGAGGATTGCTTGAGGCTAGGAGTTCAAGACCAAATAGATGACCAACTTCGTCTCTACTAAAAACTTAAAAATTAGTCTGAGATAGTGGCATGCTCTTGTAGTTACAGCTACTTGGGAGGCTGAGGCAGGAGGATCACTTGAGCCCAGGAGTTCGAGGCTGCGGAAGCTATGATCATGCCACTGCACTCCAGCCTGGGTGACAGAGCGAGACCCCATTTTTTTAAAAAAAATTCCAAGTTTGAGCTTCTGTTTTAAAGTGTTAGATGGTCCATAACATTCTAGGAGATTACCAGAAAAGTGATAAATTTGGCCTTTTGACTTGCAAGTAGTAGACACTCAAAGCAAGTTTGACCCATGAATTTCACATGGAAGGTATATGGGATGAATGGAATGCTAGCAGAATGGGGAAAATTAGCTCATTTTATTTTATTTATTTTTATTTTTTGAGATGGAGTCTTGCTTTGCTGCCCACGCTGGAGTGCAGTGGCGCGATCTCGGCTCACTGCAAGCTCCGCCTCCCGGGTTCACGCCATTCTCCTGCCTCAGCCTCCCGAGTAGCTGTGACTACAGGCGCCCGCCACTATGCCCGGCTAATTTTTTGTATTTTAGTAGAGACGGGGTTTCACCGTGTTAGCCAGGATGGTCTCGATCTCCTGACCTCGTGATCCGCCCGCCTCGGCCTCCCAAAGTGCTGGGATTATAGGCGTGAGCCACTGCGCCCGGCCTCATTTTTATTTTTATTACAAATAATACTTATTGTCAGCAGCCATTGATGAGCAGCAGCCATGGTTCTGTGGTCTCCCATGTCTGTGGGTCTCAATGAGGGCCACAAGGTGAGGACCAAGAATGTGAGCAAGCACGGCACCCCACCGCAGCACAGAAAGTTCGTGAGGGACATAAGGTGAGAGGTGTGTGGCTTTGTTCCATATAAGTGAGAGGTGTGTGGCTTTGTTCCATATAAGTGATGCACCTTGGAACTGTTCAAGGTCTCCCAGAAAAAGTGGACTCTCAAGTTCATTAAGAAGAGAGCGGGGACACACATCTGCCCCATCAGAAGCGAGGAGCTGGGCAATGTCTTGACCTCCAGGAAGTGAGTGGCTGCCAAGAAAAACTGAGTCTTCTTCCCCTTCTGTGTATAATAAAACCTTTACAGAAAAAAAAGAGAGAGAGAATGCTTATTTGCATGGGATGCTTACGTTCCATCTTGCATCACTTGACTCATCTTTTACCTTAGTCATTGCTGTAGCAGCTGGCTTTGCACACGTGTAACCTGACGGTCGTTCCTGTTAGCTGCGCAGAGCACCTCCTGCTTTTTGCCCCAGAGCATCTCTGCTGCCTTGGTATGGAACATCCATGATAATCCATTCACTTATACACGATCTAGAAGTGGGAGGTTATTAAAGCTCCTGGCTTAGCCTTTCTCTAGCAGGGGATGAGAGTCACTGGACAAATGCTTCCCTCTTCTGGTTCTTATCTCTTGGGAAGACAATTCTGAGCTGTGTTCTAAGGCTCCTTAGAAGGTGCTAGTGGAATGAGCCTAAATTGCCACGGTAGGACAACTCAAAGATGCTCTTTCTTTCGTTGTTGTTTTTTTGAGACAGTCTCACACTGTTGCCCAGGCTGGAGTGCAGTGGTGCGATCTCAGCTCGCTGCAACCTCCACCTCGCAGGTTCAAGCAATTCTCCTACCTCAGCCCCCCGACTAGCTGGGATTACAGGCGCCCGCCACCATGTCCCACTAATTTTTGTATTTTTAGTAGAGACAGGATTTCACCATGTTGGTCAGACTAGTCTCAAACTCCTGATCTCAAGCAATCTGCCCACCTCAGCCTCCCAAAGTGCTGGGATTACAGGCATGAGCCACCACTCCCAGCTCAAAGATGCTCTTTCAATTAACTGTCCCTTCTTCCTTGTCTCACTCTTCTTAGTCTCCCAGGCCTCTGCTCTAGAATCACTTCTCTAAATAAGCTAGCTCCCTACAAACCCAGAGCTCAGACTTGCTTACTGTGAGAACCCAGGCTTGGACAACATTCACTGTAGATAATTAGACTATACGGTTGTGCATGTTGGTTCACACCTGTAATCCCAGCATTTCAGGAGGCCGGGGTAGGCAGATTGTTTGAGCCCAGGAGTTCGAGACTAGCCTGGACAACATGGCGAAACCCTCTCTACAAACAACAACAACAATTAGTTGGGCATGTTAGTGCATGCCTGTAGTCCCAGCTACTCGGGAGGCTGAGGCAGGAGGATTGATTGAGCCTGGAAGGTGGAGGTTGCAGTAAGCTGAGGTTGCACTACTGCACTCCAGCCTGGGTGACAGAGCGAGATCCTGTCTCAAAAGAAAGGAAGAGAGAAAAAAAAGGAAAATAAAATTAGAACATAGAGATAAAGAAAAAGAACATGATAATCACCCATAATCTTACCTTCTCTAGAAATTTCTTCCATGCATGTTTGGGTGTATATTCTTCCTTTTAGAATGCACATACACACTTAAAAAAAAAGATGCAACACAGGTTATACTGTATATATGATTATATAGCCTGACTTTTTTCACTTGCTATATTGTGAAATTCTTTTCATGTGATAAAATTTTCTTCTCCAATGTAACATTTAATAGCTGCACAGTAGTTCATTTATTCATTCATTATTTATTGAGCAGCTACTATATTCCAGGCACTGTTTTGGGTGGTGAAAACACAGTAGTTAACAAAATAACAAAATAGATCAGCCCTCTACTCTTAGGGAGCTGGCATTTCTTCCTTTCTTTCCTTCCTTCCTTCCTTCCTTCCTTCCTTCCTTCCTTCTTTCTTTTCCGTTTTTTTTTTTTTTTTTTGAGATGGAGTCTTGCTCTGTCACCCAGGCTGGAGTGCAGTGGGATGATCTTGGCTCACCATAACCTACGCCTCCAGGGTTCAAGCGATTCTCTTGCCTTAGCCTCCTGAGTAGCTGGATTTACAGGTATGTGCCACCACGCCCAGCTAATTTTTGTATTTTTAGTACAGAGTTTCACCATGTTGGCCAGGTTGGTCTTGAACTCCTGATCTCAGGTGATCCACCAGCCTCGGCCTCCCAAAGTGCTGGGATTACAGACGTGAGCCACCACACCCAGCCAGGATCTTTCTTACATTCTAACGGAGCACAGTTTATTTAATCAATGTCTTGTCTATTGTCGGCAATTAGATTGCTTCTGATTTTCAGTTCTATAAACAATGTTTCAGTAAATATTCACCTAAGTATTCTTTGGACTCATGCTCAATTTTCTTCCCTTAGGGTAAATTCCTAGAAGTGGCATTGCTAGAAGAAATGAGATATGAATAAATGGGGGTGCCGGGATTCCCACCTGAATCTGTCTGTTTGACTGTAGAGCCCAGGTCATGCCATTACTATTACTACATTGAAAAAAAAAATCATGGTAAGTAGAGGCAGCCATGCGATTCTTAGCTGGCCTAGGCCTAGGCATGTGGGCTGTATAATTTAATGATTAACAGGTCATGTCTAGAGTTTTAAAAAAAAAAAGAGTCCTGGATCTGCAAATTACCAGCTGTGTGATTTTGGACAAGTTTGCCATTTGTAAAGTGGGGGACAAGAATAGTTCTCATCTTAAAGCGTTGTTACTCATTCAGTAAACATTTACCACGACTCACGCCTGTAATCCCAGCACTTTGGGAGGCCGAGGCAGGCGGATCACGAGGTCAGGAGATCGAGACCATCCTGGCTAACACAGTGAAATCCCGTCTCTACTAAAATACAAAAAATCAGCCGGGCGTGGTGGCGGGCGCCTGTAGTCCCAGCTACTCGGGAGGCTGAGGCAGGAGAATGGCGTGAACCCGGGAGCCGGAGCTTGCAGTGAGCTGAGATCGCGCCACTGCACTCCAGCCTGGGCGGCAGAGTGAGACTCCATCTCAAAAACAAAACAAAACAAAACATTTATTGAGCATGTATTAATCACCAGCCTCAAAGCTAAGAGTTGCCATTCTAGAAGGGAAGGGACATATATTTTTATGTATATATATATATACACATAAAAATAAAATTACAAATTGTGTTATGTATTATGATGAGAAGTACAGGATGCTGTGAGAATGAATAACAGCGATACCTGATGTTTCTTGAGTGGAGGTTGGAAGATTAAGTGAAATGTGAGTTGAGATATGAAAGATGTGTAGGAGTTAACCAGGTCAAGGTGGGGGGGAAACTTCCCTGCTGAGGGAATTCAGGTGCAAAGAAAACATTTTTAAGTGGAATGCCATCGTATGTCACTTTCTTTCCCATCTTAAAGCCCTTGGATTTCCTTCTGGAAATCTCTCTCCTAAGATCTGACCTTCCCTTGGCTGGTTTCTCTTTCAGATTTTTTTTTTTAATTTTTTTTTTCTATAGGTTTTTTGGGAAGAGGTGGTATTTGGTTACATGAGTAAGTTCTTTAGTGGTGATTTGTGAGATTTTGGTGCACCCATCACCCAAGCAGTAGACACTGAACCCAAGTTATGGTCTTTTATCCCTCCCCACCTTCCCACTCTCCCCTCTCCCCCGTTTCCAAAGTCCACTGTGTCATTCTTATGCCTTTGCATCCTCACAGCTTAGCTCCCACTTATGAGTGAGAACATACGACGTTTGGTGTTCCATTCTTGAGTTACTTCACTTAGAATAATAGTATCCAACCCCATCCAGGTTGCTACGAATGCCGTGAATTCATTCCTTTTTATGGCTGAGTAGTATTCCACCATGTGTATATACCAGTTTCTTTATCCACCCATTGATTCTCTTTTAGATTTTAATTTAAATAACATCTTAAAGAGACTTTCACTATCAATCCTTACCCCCCTCACCTTACCTTATTTTGTTTTCTTCCTAATACCTATCACTGATTCAAATGTTCATATTTCTTTGTTTAAAGTCTCCCTTCCCACTTAAACGCATGCTCCCAGACGTCAGGGTTTTTTGTTTTGTTTTGCAGATTTAAATGCTGAATTCTCGGTGCCTGGCATATAGCAGTCGCTCAATGCATGTTTGTTGAATGAAGAAACAATGCTGGGCCAAAAGTCAGAGCTTAGCAAAAGTGATAGGCAGGAGAGCTGACCGGCTAAGGAGCAGCTGCGTAGACCTCCGCCTGGGCGCCACAAGCCAGACCACCACTTGCGCACAGGGGCAGCGCGGGGGGCGTGGCGGGGGCGTAGCCGCCCACCCGGAACCCTAAAGCTGCGGCTACGGCGGCTTCCGGCCGCGGCGGACACTTCTCTGGGAGGGACTGTCCCGTGGCACCCGGTGGAACCGAGGAGAACGTGGAGCGCCGGGAGCAGCGAATATGGACGACTGCAGCCTGGATGAGTTCGAGAGCTGGCGCAGGCCCAGGCGCCGAGAAGCGGCGACGGCCGAGGCTGGCCAAAGGCGGGCTTCGGCGGCTGGAGGTGGTCCCGGGCGCGGCGAACAGGCCTCGGGGGACCGCGGCGCTGGCCCAGGGTCTCCTGGAGAGGCGCGGGGAGGCCCCCGGCAGCGCGGGCGACTCGGACCGAGGGGCAGGACGTGGCGAGCCGCTCCCGTTCTCCTCTGGCCCGCGAGGGTGCCGGGGGCGGGGAGCAGCTGGTGGACCAGCTCATCCGCGACCTGGTGAGTGGCCGTCGCCTCCCCCACCCCGCCCCCCGATGCCTGCGCCGGCCCCCGCCCCCAGGACAAACCCCTGCAGTGATTTGGAGAGTAACTCTGTGCCATTAGTTGCCCGAGAAAATGAGTAGACGCACAAACACCGATGTTTGTGCGTGCATAGGATCTTTCTGGAAGCAGCGCTTCTCAACCAGGGCGATTTTGTTCCCCTAGATGTGGCAGTGTCTGCAGACATTTTTGGGTGCCTCATCGGGATGTGTTTGTGTGCATGTTACTGGGCATCTAGTGGTTAGAGGCCAGAGATGCTCGTGAACATCCTACAATGAACAGGACAGCACGCACAGGAAATTATCCAAGCCAAAATGTCAGTGTGGGGTTGAGAAACCTGCTCTTGAAGGCTACCTAAACTTTGAACAGAGGTTGCCTTTGAAAAGGAGGACCCGGGTAATGGATAGGAAGGAATTTTACCTTTTCTTTGTATACTGTTTGCACTATTTAATTTTTGTAACCGTGCACGTATTCAAAAAAATTAACTCAGAAAAAAAGGAAGAAGAGGAGGAAGAATCTCTTGGGCACTTTAATTAGGATAGAGTTTATCTTTTTGTGGGACATGGATCCCTTGGAGAATCTGGAGGAAGCTGGGGACCCTCCGTTAAAATAACCCCTTCAAAAGTTGGGAAAATCAAGAACAGCTGAAATGCATCCGTGGCTCACAGATTAAGAGGACAAGGTACCAGGTTCTAATGGTTTGATTTAAATTAGGCCCAAAGGAAGTCCCTACAGCTTTCCATTTGGGAACCCACTTTTTTTTTTTCTGTGTTTTTTTTTTTTTTTGAGACAGCGTCTTGACCTGTTGCCCAGGCTACAGTGTAGCATTGCCCTCCCGGCCCACTGCAGCCTCAAACTGCCTGGCTCAAGCCATCCTCTTCCCTCAGCATCCCGCCTAGCTGGGACTACACGCATACACCACCACACTCAGCTAATTTTTAAAATTTTTTTGGTAGAGACAAGGTCTCCCTGTATTGCCCAGTCCGGTCTCAAACTCCTGGGCTCAAGTGATCCTCCCAATTGAGAATAATAATTTTTTTTTTTTTTGAGACTGAGTCTCGCTGTGTTGCCCAGGCTGGAGTGCAGTGGCGCGATCTTGGCTGACTGCAAGCTCCGTCTTCCAGGTTCTCCTGCCTCAGCCTCCCCAGTAGCTGGGACTACAGGCGCCCACCACCATGCCTGGCTAATTTCTTTTTGTATTTTTAGTAGAGACGGGGTTTCACTGTGTTAGCCAGGATGGTCTCGATCACTTGACCTCCTGATCCGCCTGCCTTGGCCTTCCAAAGTGCTGGGATTACAGACGTGAGCCGCCGCGCCCAGCCGAGAATAATTCTTTAAGTGGCAAACTGTTTCAAGAAATAACGGCCTATTTCATGTAATATGTAGTTTACTCAAATAGCATTAATAGCTCCTGTTTGAGTTTTTACCAAGTGTTTAGTCCTGTGCTCTGCCCTAATTCGAATGTAACAATCCTGTGAGGTAGATTTTAACTCTTCTTTTACAAATGAAGAAACTCAGAGATTCTCTGTAACTTGCCCAGCGTTACCCCAGCTGATAGATTCTGGGGATTGAATTTGGATCCAGGTCTTTTCAATTCCAAGTTTCACCACGTGCACTTGAGTTGGCCTAAGAATCCCTTCAGGCTTTGTTATAATAAGGTTCTGGACCTTCCCCAGACCTGCCAACTCCCTCACCAGGGGAGGGGTCCTGAAATCGGATGACTGGCATGAACAGGCAAGTTTCAGACATTATACTCTACTGTATAGCCTCCTTTGCTTTAAGGTCCTGATTCTCAAGGCTTTCCATTTGTAACACCTTAGAGGTATAGGCATTGATGCCAAAAATAGTAAAGAAGTAAATCAAGTACAGTTGACCTTTGAACAACAGGGGGGTTAGGGAAACTGACCTCCTTGCAGTAAAAAATCTGCGTGTAACTTTTGACTCTCCCAAAACTTAACTACGAATAGCCTACTGTTGACCAGAAGCCTTAGAGATAGCAGTCAGATAATGCATATTTTGTATTTTATGTGTGTTACATACTGTAGCCTTACAATAAAGTAAGCTAGAGGAGAAAGTGTCATTAATAAAATTATAAGAGAAAATGTGTTTATTCATTAAGTGGAAGTGGCTCATCAAAAGGCTATCATTCTCATTGCCTTCACGCTGGGTAGGCTGCTGCTGCTGCTGCTGCGATGGAGGGATTGGTCTTGCTGTCTTGGTGGCAGAGGTACAAGGAGAGGCAGGCACATTCGATGCAACGTTTATGGAAAAAACCTGCATACAAGTGGACCCAAGCAGTTCAAACCCGTGTTATTCAAGGGTTTGTTGTATTCTAAAAATAGACGGGACCTACATACTGGAGGATCTGGAGGGCACATCCGAATCTGTTTCATGTTGTTGGAAAAGGCCTTCCCTGTCTTCCTGGAATTTACGTCCCTGGTCTCTTCCGATCCCTTCAGAATCACCACATTAGGTACTACTAGGTTCTCTATGAGTAGCATACAACCTTTGGGGCACCTCTAATTTTAAAGATGCCCTTTAGTACCTATCTCGTGAAGAGGTCATGAAATAGGCGTGGAACTTAGCACCAAACCTGGAGTACCGTAAGGGCCCAATAAATGTAAGCTGGTGCCATTTTCATTAGTACTCAGAGTTTGCTATGCTATTTTACTTCCTCTTTGCTGAAACTTTTCACCGATGAGCCCTTAACTTCCGCCTCTTGTGAATCCCTGTGGGACAGGATCTGTTGCCTTACTATTCTACCTCCACCTGCTGTACTAGTACAGTAGGGGCCCTATCTACATTTGTTGAGTTGAAATAATGTGGGCAAAATCACTGCTTCTGACAGCAACTTTATAAAGGCTCTATTGTTGTTAGAACCCTTGAACATTCAAAGCATCCTTCCAGGTTAAGATATGGAGTTTTAAGTCTGCTGAAAGTGTTAATACTGCTGGCCAATATTTATCACTCACTGTGTCAATATTTAACCTGTCAGATCCTGCATCTATGTTGCCAACAAGATAGATTTAATGGCTCAACCGTCTTCTGTTTTTAAGTTAAACACAAATAAGGAAGCTCCCTAATGTGAACACTTTTCTTCTGGCCAACATTCCGTGAGACAGCAGACCAAACCAAATGTGTACTCATGAACTGACTTACCTGGAATAACTGCCTTGCCTCTTTCCTGTTCTTTGCCTACCTTTTACAGCTCAGCTTGAGTTCTGGCTCCTGTGTTAATTCTTCCCTGATTTCTCCAATCCAAATTTCTCCCTTTCCCCCAACGAAAAAGTTCTTATCCTCAGTGCCGTTCATTTTTTCATGTTATTCACGAATTAGCAGGCCTCTACTTACGAGCCTTTTGAAATGATGCCTGTGTATACTAGAACAACTTGTGACTTTCATCTGGTCTTGGCTGGAAGGCTCTGCTGCTTGAAGCAGCTCGGGTTTCATTCATTCATCCCATAAATATTTATTAAGTGTCTTCTTAGGACCAGCCACTGTTCCAGGCACTGAGAATATAGCATCGAACAAGACAGAAAAAAACCTGTGCCCTTGTATAACTTACATGCTGGGGAAGAGGGAGTTAGACAGTGGACAAATAATTGTCAGGTAATGAATGTTCTGGAGAAAAAATAAGCAGACGGATAGAGTGTATCTGCCAGAGGAGGGGCTGTAATTTTAAGTAGTGCTGTCCAACAGGGTCTTTCGAAGGTCACATTTCATGGAGAACCTACAGGAGGTGAGGACTGAACATACAGAGATCTGGGGGAGGGGATTCTAGGCCAAGACGGGCAAGTGCAAAGGTTCTGTGGTGGCTGGGACCCACACTTAGTTGAATGCTCTGTTGCCTTGATCATTTTCAATGATCTTAATTGGCTGGGCGCGGTGGCTCAAGCCTGTAATCCCAGCACTTTGGGAGGCCGAGACGGGCGGATCACGAGGTCAGGAGATCGAGACCATCCTGGCTAACACGGTGAAACCCCGTCTCTACTAAAATACAAAAAAAAAAAAAAAAAAACTAGCCAGGCAAGGTGACGGGCGCCTGTAGTCCCAGCTACTCGGGAGGCTGAGGCAGGAGAATGGCGTAAACCCAGGAGGCGGAGCTTGCAGTGAGCTGAGATCCAGCCATTGCACTCCAGTCCGGGCGACAGAGCGAGACTCCGCCTCAAAAAAAAAAAAAATATTAATCATTTTTGACCAACGGGCCCCACAAATTCTATAGCCAGTCCTGATGGTGGGAATGTGCCTGCAGTGCAGTGTTTGGGCCCCCTATATGTGAATATCTTTACTCTTTTCACAAAACCACACCCACTGTGGTACCCCTGTGGGACCTGAAGCTTCTCCTCTTCCTGTCTTCTCTCCTTGTCATGTCCTAAAGCTCAGATCCCCGTTTAGACTAAAAGGGGGCTCAAAGCAGAGGCCCAGCCCATTTGGCTTCACACCACCCTCCTTCACCACCACACCCAGCCTCCTGGGATTTCCCCCAGCACTTGCCCTTCTTTAGGTTAGCGTCTTCTACCTTCTTCCCTTGCCAGAGTCTCCAGGGGAATGGGAATGTGTCTTGAAGCTGGAAAGCCTATTCTCGTAAAAAAAGGATAAATCAAATTCCGTGGACATTTATTGTGCATCTACTGTGTGCAAGGCACTGAGCTGGTTAGATTCTGTAGTATTATACTTTACTTATATCACCCACACATACCATCAACAAATATTTATTGAATCCCTTTTGCTCTTCCTCATAGCTAGGCACGGGGATTAGGTTAAATATTAAGAGATAAATTGTTTTTTTGTGGACTGCTTGGGAGCTTAGCCGCTCTTTATAGCATTGTTTGTTTGGAGAAATGATTTCCAGCTTCTATATAGTTGGCTTACTAATGAACTTTGGAGTGCCTTAGGGACGATCTAGATTGCCTGTTGTAATCTCCTGTATTTATTTCATTTTACATGACAATGACTTACCTCTATAAAAGATTTTAGCTCTTTGAGTGTAGACTATTTCTTATATACTTGCTGACAGCACCTGGCTCCCCCTAGCACCTGGTGTGGCCCTGAATTTAGATAGTATTTTGAACATAAGTTACCTTACTTGAAAAATGTGGGCCGGGCGCGGTGGCTCAAGCCTATAATCCCAGCACTTTGGGAGGCTGAGACGGGCGGATCACGAGGTCAGGAGATCGAGACCATCCTGGCTAACACGGTGAAACCCCGTCTCTACTAAAAAATACAAAAAACTAGCCGGGCGAGGTGGCGGGCGCCTGTAGTCCCAGCTACTCGGGAGGCTGAGGCAGGAGAATGGCGTAAACCCGGGAGGCAGAGCTTGCAGGGAGCTGAGATCCGGCCACTGCACTCCAGCCTGGGCGACAGAGCGAGACTCCATCTCAAAAAAAAAAAAAAGAAAAATGTGTTGCTTTTCTGCATCTGTGAAAATATCATGTGCTCACTGTAGGGATATTTAGGAAATTAAGAAGAATAGAACAAAATAAAAATCTTTACTGATATCGTTGCTTAGAGGCTACTGTTGTTAACATTTTGGTGTATTTCTGACGTCCATTTTTTTTTTTTGGAGACAGGATTTCTCTCTTTTGCCTCGCCTGGAGTGCTGTGGTGTGATCATGGCTCAGTAGCCTCGACCTCCCAAACTCAAGCCATCCTCCCACCTCAGCCTCCTAAGTAACTGGGACTACAGGTGCACACCACCACACCTGGCTAATTTATTTCTATTTTTTCTAGAGACGATGTCTCACTATGTTACCTGGGCTGGTCTTGAACTCCTGGCCCCTAATGAGCTGTCCATCTCAGTCACCCAGTATTGGGATTACAGATGTGAGCCACTGTGCCTGGTCTATTTCTCACTTTTTTTCTTTTTGTATATAAGAATATATGTTTTGAGACAAATTGTGGATTATAAATGGATGCTTGTTCATCTTGACTGCCTTTCAGACCTTCCCCTCCCCCCTGCCCCCACCAGCCAACCAGTTTTTTTCGGTCTCAAAGAAGACACAGGTGAAACTGAAACTCATCTATTTCTTCTGATTGAGATTGTGTGGGTCTACTCCGCTCAGCTTTTGCAGTACGTGGAAAGTTGAGATAAACGCCTGTAGAAAACAGTCTCCTTTCAGTCATAGATTTAGTACAAATGTTATTGCAAATCTCTTCTTTGAACTCAAGGTGCTTTTCTCAGTTTCTTAAACCACCACCCAGAGAGATCTTTCATGTTCTTTTTGCCCTGGAGATGTACATTGGGAACAAAACCGTAAGTCAGTTTCTTCACTTTTACTGCTGTGGCTCTTAGTAATTATCCCTTCTTCTATTAAACAAGAGAAGACAGATTAAATTTCTAACAGTAAGGCACAAAACCAATCTATTTACAGAATTAGTCTTACATTAGCACATAGGAATACAAATCAGCCTCCCTGGGGATGGATCTCTTTGCAATTTCTCTCAGTGTTTTTGGAGTAAGTCCAGTAGACTTTGGGAAAATCTAGTATTCACTGACTTTAAATTAACTAAGTAATATGACCCATTTGTGTGTGTGTGTGTGTGTGTGTGTGTATTCCTTGACTAGGAGAGAGGGGATGGATAGATTTTTATATCTGCCTATGATGTAGGATTGTGTTCTCAACTTTTAGTGTGCATGACGATCGCCTGAGAAAGAGATGCTTGAGGCCGGGTACGGTGATTCACGCCCGTAATCCCAGCACTCTGGGAGGCCAAGGCAGGTGGAGGCCGAGAGTTCGAGACCAGCCTGGCCAACATGACAAAACCCTGTTTCTACTAAAAAAATACAAAAATTGGCTAGGTGTGATGATGCGTGCCTGTAATCTCAGCTACTTGGGAGGCTGAGGCATGAGAATCGCTTGAACCCGGGAGGCAGAGGTTTCATTGAGCCAGGATCGTGCCACTGCACTCCAGACTGGGTGACAGAGCAAGACTCCATCTCAAAAGAAAAAGAGGTGCTTGAGCCCTAACCCTGGAAATTCGGGGCAGTAGGTCTGGGTAGGGCCCTTGGCTTTTTTTTTTTTTCAGTTCCACAGGTGATTTTGATGTGTAATACAGGACAGAAGCCCCCAATAGTGGTAGAGAATCGATATCTGAGACATTGTCAAAGAATTAAAAAACAAGGTTGTATGTTATCAGATTCTTTTCCTGAACATTGAAGGAATACTAATATTTTGAATTTATTGGTCTCCTATAGAATAAATTTGGCCATTCTCAGGAATTGCTGGGAGCTATTCAACTACTGCAAAATTATTTTCTCCAAATATTGTAGCCATGTTGATATTTGTATAGTTTGATGAGATTTCCCTGTTTTAATATTTCCAATGTCTTTAATTCCTTTTCCTTCTTCTTGGAATATCTTTGTTTCTGAAATGCCAGGTTGTCCATTTTCATGTTATTAATTCAGTGTAGAGTTGGGTTAATATGGCCCATAACTTTTTGGATGGCTGTGTGCTTTGCAGTAGTCTAGGTGGAAGACTGATAGCATCTTTTATTTTTTTAATTTTTAATTGACACATTGTAATTGTACATATTTATGGGGCACAGTGTGATACATGTATACAATGTATATTGACCAAATCAAGGTAATTAACATATCCATCACCTAAAACATTTATTATTTGCATTGCATTGTAAACATTCAAAATCTGCTTTTTTTTTTTTTTTTTGAGACGGAGTCTCACTCTGTCACCCAGGCTGGAGTGCAGTGGCCGGATCTGAGCTCACTGCAAGCTCCGCCTCCTGGGTTTACACCATTCTCCTGCCTCAGCCTCCCGAGTAGCTGGGACTACAGGCGCCTGCCACCTCGCCCGGCTAGTTTTTTTGTATTTTTTAGTAGAGACGGGTTTTCACCATGTTAGCCAGGATGGTCTCGATCTCTTGACCTCGTGATCTGCCCGTCTCGGCCTCCCAAAGTGCTGGGATTACAGGCTTGAGCCACCGCGCCTGGCCAAAATCTGCTCTTCTAGCTATTTGAAAATATACAATAAATTGTTGTGAATTATAGTCAACCTGTAGTGCCACAGAGAACCAGAACTCTCTTCCCGTCTAGCTGCACTTTTATATCCGTTAACCAACCTCTGGCTGATAGTGTCTTTCAGATAACAAGGTATTTCTCTGCACACTAGTAACAAGTAGTGTTTTTAACCTACATTTATGAACTGTGGGAAGTAACCAATCAGAGTGCCTAAGACATTCTGCCTCCGCGACAGTAGTAGGATTTACGTGGTTACTAGACCACAGCTTTTGTTGTCCAGGATGTGGCTTCACTTCCTTGTCACATCATGCACATTTATAAAAGAGGTGTGTTTTCAACCACAGGGCCAAATATGCTCACAACTCTGTCTCTTGTAAGGTGTTTCCCAAATGATATTTCCAATAATAACGAACTGAAGTTGATGAATCAGTTACTAAACCTTGAATTTACTCTGGTTTGTTGGTTGGCTGGTGGAGTGATGTCACTCATATATCTGCATTCTGGTATCCTCCTCAAGGAGGGGAGAGGAAGTAGCTTACCTGGACTAATGTCTCTGGAGGTGTGCGTAAGAACCCTTGGGAATATATTAAACACAGGACTATCATGGGTCGTGTCTATTGCTTTGGTAAAAAAAAAAAAAAAAGATTGAACTTTTCAAAAAATAGATTCTGAAATGGAGATTTGCATGTAGGTGCTTTAGTGGGTTTTCCTTTCAGAGAGGTCCTGAACTGAGCAAGGGGGCCAGGCCTTTGTACCCAGCCATGGACTAGTCATTGGATACAGGCTGCCTTAGCGGAGATGGGAGGGGATGCAACTTGGGTGAGGCAGCTTGTTTGGCCAAAGGCATTGCCTGTGAAGGGACTCAGCTGTAAGTCAACAGCAGGCAGCATTTTCATCTAGGGGAATGAGTGGGACCGTAGCGGGATCTGAGTGACCCACTGCAGTATGGATGACAGGGACCATTGATACAATGTCATGCCACAATTATTCTTTAAGTGTGCAGCATGAAACTTGAGCATTTGGTCTCCTCACCTTGGGGGGGGTCTACATATTTCTTGAGATGTGGACCTTCCTTTAGTGTATTGGTTTCTTTTTTTTCCCTACCATTTTCCAGTGGTTAGCCACACGGAAGGTCATCTACATGAAAGTCTGGGACTTTTATCTCTTTTGGAGTTTAGATAATAATTCTGAGAGCACAGTGATTTTTTTAAGTTGGGCTGTGTAACATCATTTACAAAATTACAGTTCAATGCTTTGAAACAGTGGCTGCCCTTCGGAACTTGTAAATGATCAAGAACCATCATAATTGGCATGCATTAACAGTGAGACCAGCATGGGGTCTCATTTTTATTCTTAATAGCATACCTATTTCATAGAGTGCTTTTACCTGTTTTACAGATGAGAAAGCACAGATGCACTTAACCCGGTTGCTTGTTGGTAAGGTGAGCGAACAGATGTATCAGTTTGAATCTTTGCTCTGAACCTCCATGCTGGGTTGCATTCCAGAGATTATGGTGGTTGGGATCAAGGATGCTGGTGGCAGGGCTAGGTTGGTGCCAAGATACAGGCATTATCTTCCGTGATGAGGATGGAGGCTAGGCCAACGGAGTAGGCAAAAGATGGAAGGCTCCTGTTACCAGAGGTGTGACTTTTCTGTACCAGAATAGCTAAAGACAAAGATGATGGTGTCCTTTGCCTCGTCAGAGTAGTGTCAAGTCCAGAAACCAGTTCCTAGTGAGTCTTAAATGGGACCAATTGAAGAAAGCGATGCCTGGCAAGTAGTTTCAATGAACGCAGGCTTTTCCTTGCCTTTGTTCTGGTTGGAGGAGGATAAGGAACATTTTTCTCTTGTTTCTTTACCAAGTAGGTAAAGAAGGCCTCTCCACAATGTCAAAATAATCCAAAAAAGAAAGCAGGAGGAAGACCATGATTACAAATGAAAGTTTCATCTCCAGTGTAGCTTTCCTTGGCAAGCAGTGACTCCCTCCAGTGTTGATTTGAGGAGTCTCAAGTTGTATCTGGGCCTAGAGAGAAAGTGATGCCTCTTTTTCTTGATGAGTGAAACCAGTTAGTTGTGGGAGGGGAGGGAGCCTGACATTAAACCAATTACTTTGCATTATTTTTTTAGGCAAGCACCCCTGAGCCTTCTAATTACACTTGCAGACTTTTTTTTTTTTTTTTTTTTTTTCTGTATGGCCAAAATTTCTCTCTTGATTTAACATTCTGTTCCTTCTCTTTGCCCACAGAGAGCTGTCAACTCTTACTCTTTTTTTCCTCCGGAGATCCCTTTTGGCCTTCATCCTTTGCACTGTTTTTGCAGTTAAATACTGCATTTCCTTTTTATGCTCTGGGCTGTCTTTTAGCCCCAAGACTCCTAGATGAACAGAAACTTCATTCCAGAAAAATCTTTACCCTGAGTCTTGGTAGGGTCTACATCAGTGCTTAGACTCCCTTAAAAAACACTGAGGTGATTTTTTGTTTGTTTTGAGACAGCAGCCTTGCAATACGTAAGACCTCTGCATTTGACTGGTGAATTAATAATTCGCTTGTAAGCAATAAGTCACTGATGTCAGCCAAAGCTTATTAAAAATGGATTTTATTAAGCGAATGCTATTGGGGCACAGAGTGCAGCTTTTCCTAGCTTTGCAGAAGCCCATACCAAAGTGAGCTTTGGCAGGTGGATTGGGAACAGACAGAGGGGTACATACGCACACTTGGCTTTTTTTCTCTTTTACACTCATATTGCTTTGTGCTACCAGGATCGTCATGACAGCCTAATCTCTCAAATAAAGCCCGTTACCTCATCTCTAATTGCTTATCCAAAGGCAGTCGAGCTCTGATTTCTTTGCATTAATAAATGACACCGAAGAAGAACTGCTTTGTTTGCACTGGCCCGCTCAGGTTAACCAGTGTAAGCCCCTGAGAGCATTAGGAAACCTTGCACTTCTCCAGTGGCCAAGGAGAGGTGGCGTTCACCTCCGTCAAGAGCAGTGTCTGCTTGTTTACTTTTTGCTCATGTTTATAGCCCTGTTCTTTTCCCAGTGAAAACCCCTTAGTGACCTAAAGCAGCTTTTCTCTAGCTGTGTGTGCTCACTCCCTTCCTTGTTGGGAGTAGTGGTGGTTGTCCTGGGAGGAGGGGTGGCCTCCCTGATTTCAAGGCTCACTTTCTTGGCCCCCTGCTGCTCACCTTTCCTTAGAGGTCAGGAGGCTTTCCACAGACCTTGGCACTGATTCCTGTGCCATACACCAGGCTGGAAGATAGCACCCCTGCTGCTTTGTGAAGCACCATGGGAAATGGTCCTATGGGTTTCCTAAGTGAATGTGAGAAGTGGAGGCGTAGAGGGGTCAGAGAATGGAGGATGGCTGGCAGGTTGTGAAATGGTTCCATGACCGCCTCGTGAAACAGTACAGATGCCTCCCTCCTGGGAAATAGCCTCATCTATCTTGTTACCACCTAAGAATATCTCTGGTCATTTAAAGGGCCTGTACATTTGAGTTATTCCCATATCTAAGAATTGTAAACTTACTTCCTTTTTTTTTCCCCTCAGAATGAAATGAATGATGTGCCTTTCTTTGATATCCAACTGCCTTATGAATTGGCAATCAATATATTTCAGTACCTGGACAGGAAAGAACTAGGAAGATGTGCACAGGTAAGCTGTCGCCAACAGATGTTCAAGATTTTCCTAAATGTGTGATTAAAGTATAGGACTCTCCTAGGTAATAGAAATTTACTCACAGAATTATAAACTTTGCAGAATTAACGACTTGGATGGCAAGTTTACTTGATGGAAAGCCACCTTGACCTTAAAGGATTATGTTCCACATCACCACTCGGTGTGTATCTTTCTGTGGCCCAAGAGCTCTTTTCTCCCTGCAGTCTGAGTTATGGCTGACCTGTGGCAGTGTGCTGGTGGCCGACAACTTGGTGCTCAGCCTTTATTGAGCTTGTCTGTGCTGTTAATGTACCCACAGTTTTTAATGCAAAGATGTGAACCCTTGGTTAAATTGAGCCAGTTGTTAGGTTGGTAGCTGAGGGGTCAGCCCGGGGACAGAACATGTTTTAGGTGAAGTCATGTTTTAGGTGTATAGTCCAAAGTACCCTTTAAACGTTAGTATCTCACTCAGTGAGGTGCAAGGCGAGTGAGAACTGAGACCCACCAAGGGAATTGCAAATCAGTGTCACCCGTCTCACGCTTACTCTGGGGCGTATGCCTGTGGAGTGGAATGGTGGGAGATATCGTTTAGGCCAAACTGCATTGTGTTTAGGAATCATGGGGGAATCTTGATAAAATGCAGGTTCAGATTCAGGAGATCTGGGGGTGGGGCCTGATAGTCTACTTTCTTTTTTTTTTTGAGACGGAGTTTTGCTCTGTCGCCCAGGCTGGAGTGCAGTGGGACGATCTTGGCTCACTGCAACCTCTGCCTCCCGGGCCTAAGCAGTTTTCCTGCCTCAGCCTCCTGAGTAGCTGGGACTACAGGCACGTGCTGCCATGCCCAGCTGATTTTTGTATTTTTAGTAGAGATGGGGTTTCACTGGCCAGGCTGGTTTCAAACTCCTGATCTCAGGTGATCTGCTGCCTTGGCCTCTCAAAGTGCTGGGATTACAGGCATGAACCACTGCTGGCCCCATTAAGTCTACTTTCTAAGCAGGGGATGCCAGTGTGGCTTTGGCCACACTTTGAGAGAGGCAAAGGTTTATGCCATTAAAATTGTTCTCTTGTTCTCGTCTTTTTGGCCAAGAGTGTGTGATTGATTTTTCCTTTCTTTTTTTGAGGCAGAGTCTTGCTCTGTCACCCAGGCTGGAGTGCAGTGGCATGATCTCGTCTTCCTGCAACCTCTGCCTCCTGGGTTCAAGCTATTCTCTTGCCTCAGCCACCCGAGTCGCTGGGATTACAGGTGCATGCCACCACACGCAGCTAATTTTTTATTTTTAGTAGAGTCAGGATTTTTGTCATGTTGGCCAGGCTGGTCTCGAACTCCTGACCTCAAGTAATCCACCCATCTCGGCCTCCCAAAGTGCTGGGATTACAGGCCTGAGCCACTGCACCTGGCCTGATTTTTCTTTTTTAAAAATTTCATTTTAGTTTTTTAAATGGACAAATAAAGTTACATATATTTATCAGGTATAACATGATTTTTGAAATATCTATGCATTGTGGAATGGCTCAGTTGAGGTAACTAACATGTATTACCTTATATACTTATTTTCTGTGGTGAGAATACTTAAAATCTATTCTCTTAGTGATTTTCAAGTATACATCATTAACTAAAGTCACTATACTGTACAGTAGAGCTCTGAACTTATTTCTCCCATCTAACTGAAATTTTGTATCCTTTGACATCTTTTCAGTGTCCCATCCTGCCCCGCCAGCCACTGGTAACCACCATTCTACTCTCTACTTCTATGAGCTTAACCTTTTTAGATTCTGCGTTTAAGTGAGATCATGCAATATTTGTCTTTCTGTGGCTGGCTTATTTCACTTAACATAATGCCCTCTAGGTTCACCCACCGTGTTGTTGTAAATGACATGATTTCCTTTTTTTTTTTTTAAAAAGGCTGAATAGTATTCCATTGTGTATACATACCGCATTATCTATCATTTATCTGTTGATTCTGTATCTTGGCTGTTGTGAATAATGCTGCAGTGAGTCTGGGAGTACAGAGATCACTTTGACATACTGATTTCACTTCTTTGGATGTATACCCAGCAACCAGAATTGCTGAATAATATGGTAGTTTTATTTTTAATATTCTAAGGAACCTCTGTTTCCTTTATGGCTGTGCTAATTTCCATTCCCACTAACAGTGTGCAAGGATTCCCTTCTCTCCATGTCTTTGCCAGCACTTGTTTTGTCTTTTTGGTAATAGCCATTCTGACAGGTGTAGTTTTAATTTGCATTTCTCTGATGATTAGTACTGTTGAGCATTTTTAAATATACCTATTGGCCATTTGTATGTCTTCTTTTGAGAAATGTCTATTCAGGTCCTTTGTTCATTTTTAAATTGGGTTTTTTGTCTTCTTTCTATTGAGTTATTTGAGTTCTTTATGTAATATTTTGGATATTAACTGCTTATCAGATACATGGTTTGGAAATATTTTTTCTCATTTTGTAGGTTGTCTCTGTACTCTGTTGATTGTTTCCTTTGCTGTGCAAAAGCTTTTTAGTTTGATGTAATCCCATTGTCTGTTTTTGTTGCCTGTTCTTTTGGGGTCATATCCAAAAAATCATTACCTATACCAGTGTCATGGAGTTTTCCCCTGAGTTTCTTTCTCATAGTTTTACAGTTTCAAGTCTTATATTTAAGATTTTAATCCATTTTGAGTTTATTTATTTATTTTTTTTTTTGAGACACAGTCTAACTCTTTTGCCCAGGCTGGCATGCAGTGGTGTGATTGTAGCTCACTGTAGCCTCAAACTTTTGGGCTCACATGATTCTCCCACCTGAACCTCCAGAGTAGCTGGGACTACAGGCTCATGCCAACATGCCCAGCTAACTTTTAAATTTTTTGTAAGGACAGGGTCTTGCTTTGTTGCCCAGGCTAGTCTCGAACTCCTGGCTTCAAGTGAGAGTTAACTTCTTTATAATAGTGTGAGATGAGGATCTAACTTCATTCTTCTGTATGTGGATATCCAGTTTTCACAACACCATTTATTGAAGAGACTTTTTTCCCCATTGTGTGTTCTTAGTGCCTTCATTGAAAATCAATTGACTGTAAATGCACAGACTTATTTTTGGACTGTCAATTCTGTTCTACTGGTCTATGTATCTGTTTTTATGCCAGTGCCATGCTGTTTATATTGCTATAGCTTTGTAGTATATTTTGAAACGAGGTATTATGATGCCTCCAGCGTTGTTCTTTTTGCTCAGGATTGCTTTGGCTGTTTGCAATGTTTTGTGTTTTTATGCAAATTGTATCATTTTTTTTTTTCTATATCTGTGAAAAATGTCTTTGGAATTTTGATAGGAGATTGCATTTCACTCACTTTGAGTAGTATGGACATTTGGATAATATTCTTCCAATCTATGAACATGGAATATTTTTCTATTTATTTGTATCTTCTCTTTTCTCCTTAGTGTTTTATAGTTTTCAGCATACTGGTCTTTAGCTTCCTTGGTTGAATTTGTTCCTAAGTATTTATTTTTGGTGTGGCTATTGTGAATGGGATTATTTTCTTGATTTCTGTTACAGATAGCTTGTTGTTGGTGTATACAAACTCTACTGATTTTTGTATATTGATTTTGTACCCTGCAGTATCACTGAATTTGTTTATTAGTTTTTTGGTGGGGTATTTAGGGTTTCCTATGTTTATGTTTATATTGTCTGTAAACAGGAACAGAATAACTTCCTCCTTTCTGCTGGGATGCCTTTTATTTCTTTCTGTTGCCTAATCGCTGTGACTGGGACTTCTAGTACTATGTTGAATGGAAGTGGTGAGAGTGTGCATCCTTGTCTTATTCCTGAAGAAAAGCTTTTAACTTTTCACTGAGTATGATGTTAGCTTTGGTTTTGTCACATGTGACCTTTATTGTGTTAAAGTCCATTTCTTCTATACCTCATTTATTAAGAGTTTTTATCATGAAAGGATCTTGAATTTTCTCAGATGCTTTTTCTGCACCTAATTGAGATGATCACACCATTTTTCTCCTTCATTCTGTTAATGCATTGCATTACATTTATAGATTTCTGTTGATTTTTCGTAAGTTAAATGGGTGTATGATTGCTAACGATTTGACCTTTGATGGACAACTGTATTGTCTAGGAGACACTGGAGTATCCATTCTCCATAACTGCCAGAAAATTAGTTTGTTTAGTGGTTAGCATTTTCATCCCTGGATTCTATAATACATTTTACACAGGTGTTTACAGCTTCAGGAGAAAGGGTTTGCAAAATTCACTGGTAGGAAAACTACATAAAATTCAAAGCACCACCAAGACTATGAAGTTCAGCACATGAAGGTGGTTTGAGAATGGTGAAAACTGTAGCCAAATTTCGACTCTAGAGCTTGCTACCTCCATGGCAGTTCAGTGAAATCACACATGATACAGGACCATTTAGACAGTTTATGGTGTTCTACTCTTTCTTTTTCTTTGATGGAGTCTCGCTGTCGCCAGGCTGGAGTGCAGTGGCACGATCTCGGCTCACTGCAACCTCTGCCTCCCAGGTTCAAGCGATTCTTCTGCCTCAGTCTCCCAAGTAGCTGAGACTACAGGTGTGCCACCACGCCCAGCTAATTTTTGTATTTTTAGCGGAGACGGGGTTTCACCATGTTGGCCAGGATGGTCTCCATCTCTTGACCTTGTGATCCACCTGCCTCGGCCTCCCACAGTGCTGGGATTGCAGGCGTGAGCCACCGCGCCCGGCCCTTCTACTCTTTCTTTAATGATGAAGCATTTTGCTTAATCATTTTTCTACTTGAATATGAATTTGAAAGAATTTTCAGTATTCTTGATTGTTGCAGTATTGCTTAAGTGGGGGCATTGGCAAATATTTTTTGATGCAGCGTGTGTGTCTTTAGGAAATGATGGAAATTATTTAAAGGCTAAAATTCACTTAAAAAATGTGCTGAAGTGTAAACTGTGCTCAGAGCCTATCAGTTGCATTAAGCATGAGTACCTATATTGTTTTCTTTCCCCTTGGAAATTTGATTTGTTATATTCTAACTTTACACGTTGGCCCTGCTCCCAAGAGTTGAAAACAAGAGTGTAGCTAAATGAGGCCAATTCCTGGATTTCAGCCTGATGCTGTTAGCCGAAGTCTTGGAACAGGGTCTAATAGCTAGCTGCTTTACACAAAGTCAGCATTAGATGATAAAATCTTCATTCTTGATAGCAAGCTGCTGTTTAAGAAATCATTTCTTTTAACATTGCTTTTTGCTCTCCTGCTTTGTAGAGAGCCATGTGGCTTTCACATCTGCTGCTGGTTTTCTCATCCAAAGAGTTTATCAGAGAAAGATAGAATCTAGTGGAAGAAGAGATCCCCTTTTGGTACAATGGGGCTGCATTACAGGGTAGATTGGTTATGCTGGTGAGATTATTCTGCAGGTGTGAACAGTTTAATTTGCAACACAGTAGTTTAATTGTCCACCAGAATTCTTCCCTCTATGGCCAGTTGGATTTGGCTCTTTTTTTGTTGTTGTTAACCTGTTTTTAGAGCACATGTATAAGAATAGAAAATATTCTTAAACAGAACCCTGTTAGTGTACAGTGACTAAGTTGGCTGTGATCTGTGAAGTCATTATTTTTATGGAGCTCTTACATGAGAATGACAATAGATGGCCAGTAGTTTGTAGAATTGGCTTTGTTTCATCAATCATTAAAATTAAAACCACAAAATAATTAAAATAAGTGGCATTTTCATTTGTTTCTTGGGGTGTTTTTATTTTGAAACAGGGAGGAAGTCCTTCTGTGGAATGTCCTGCTGCTTTATGATTTCATTTTAAAGAGGCTTGCATTTTTTCTCTCTCTCCATCTCTCTTTTAATCTAGGTGCCTTGGGATTTTAGTGAAATTGAGCCAGTTATGTGGAACTGGCACCATGAACTAAATGTATGCCCTTGGAGAAAACCTGTTTGCTTAGATCTTTATGCCAAATTGGTAACTGACTAACAGTAAGAAACTCTGTTACTGGGAGGCCTTTGAGATTTAATTATCCCACAAACCATGCCTGAGACTGATTTTGCTTTGACTTTGCCTTCTTTCCATATCCCCTCCCTTTTTCTGCTTTTGGGGCATTATGTTTTGAAAACTGAACTCCCGCTACATTAGTTTGTGATCCTTGTGTACTTTTGATGCTGAGGTCTCCAGCTCCTTCCTTTCAATAGTTGTCCCTCAAGGGATTAATATCTCTGTGGGAGTGTTTCTTGCTGAAACATCTTGAAAACAGTGTAGCTTTTAGTAAGCAAAGTTACTTGTTGGACAGTTCATTGAACAGGTTTATAATCTTGCTATTTATAATTTTATGTTCATCTTTTTTCATGCCCACAGGATTCCTGGCATTTAAAGGAGACTATTTTTTAGTGGATAACAATGACACAGTTGTTGATTTCAAAATTACAAGTTGGTTTTTAGGAGAAAAGTAAGTCTGCCGTTATATTACAACATGAATAATTCAGAGGAGTGATGGATTTTAGGTATTTACCAACATTCATTTTTTAAACTTTAAAAATTATTATAAATTCATAGGAAGTTGCAAAAAATAGTACAGACAGTTCCCGTGTACCCTACCCCCAGTCTCCTCCATTGGTAATATCCCACTACAGAACAGTAGCAAAACCAGGACCTGACATTGGCACAATCCACAAATCGCTATTTTACATGCACATATTTGTGAACTTACGGAACTTTTCATGGATGTAGATTTGTGTGACCACCGTAGTCAACATGTGGAACATTCATCACAAGAATCTCTTGTGCTACTCTTTCACAGCCTTTGACAGTGACACTGGCCTCAAGTCCTTTCCCTGACCCCTTCACCCCCAGCTCCATCTCTAACCCCTGGCAACCACTGATCTGTTCTCCAGCTCTATAATTTTGTTTTCAGTTTTTTAATGTATATTTTAGTTCTTTGTATTTCCTAATGTGTAATTTTAGGAATTCAGCCCTGTAAGTAATGATGTCGTGCTTTTCAAGTAAAAGGTAGAGAAACGTGCATAAACAAAGCAATAAAGAAAAAGAGGGATGCCACAGAGGTTAAAAACTTGAAATTTATAATATTGGTGAGCAAGAAGTAGATGACAGCAAAAAAAATAAGTAATTGTAGAACTAAAAGAATTGTAGAACTAAAGACCAGTATATTAGATGACGGTATTTCAAGTTTCAGGGAAAATGTGATTTTATGTCCATGTAGGAGAAACTAAAATCCAGGCGCTTATAGCTAAAGATCTATAATCTTAATGAAGTCTATGTAAGTCAGGAATCCATTGCCAAGTGAGGCTGAATTGATTTTCCTGGCAAAAGTGATTCTGCAGACCTGTAGTTGCTGGCAGGGTTCCCTTAGTTCTTTACTTTCACCCTTGCCACCAGACTTCTCTATCAGGAAGTTATATGGAAGGTTCCTTGTATGCTGGAGACCCAAGTGCCCTCAGGAGTTCCTTTTAATTCATGTGACTGTTGTGGCTGCCTCCTTTAAGCACAAATTTAGGGAAAGGCAAAATCACTCTAAAAAACAGATTGGGAGCTAGATGAAACAAGAATGGCAAATGATCATTGAGCCAAGTGCTGGGTACTTTGGAGTTCTTTATATTGTTCACTTTACTCTTGTGTGTTTGAACTTTTCCACAATTAAAAAGTTTACTAGAAAAAAAGCATAAAGCAAAAATAATACATGTGAATAAGAAAGAGCCTACGGAGGGCAGCACATGCCAGGAGCTGAGCTGTGTCTGTGACCTTTGAGAATAAAAGCAACCTAATTTTTTTTAAAAAGTTGGACTTTTTATCTCATTCAGTTATTTATATAGAGCTGACTATCTATGTGTGAGGTACTGTTCTATATAGTGAAGACAGCTGAGAATAAAACATAAAAAACCTGCTTCTCAGAGAGCTTCCATTGCATACAATAAAGACATGATTAAATAGAGTTATCAGATGGCAGTGAGTGCTATGGAGAAGGACAAGACAGTAGAGGTGATATGGGGGTTGCACTTTTGAGTGGCCGGGGAAGACTTTGCAGAGAAGGTGAGCTTTGAGCAAAGACCTCAAGGAGGGGTGAAGGACACTGTGCAGATCTCTGGCAGAGTGGAATAGCAAGGGCGAAGGACTTGAGGCAGGCGCAGCTGAAGCTCATCTGAGGCAGAGTGCACCTGCTGTGTTTGAGGAACAGCAGGAAGGTCCAAGTGGGTGGCTGTGGTACGCTGAATAATGGCCCTCTCCCAAATACGCTCACGTCCTAATGCCTGGATCCCACGAGTATGTTACCCTTCATGATAAAAGGCTCTTTGCAGATGTGATTAGGTTAAGGATCTAGAGATGGGGTGATTATCTTGGATTATCCAGGTGGGTCCAGTGCATTACAAGTCTCCTTGTAAGAGGGAGGCAGGACGTCAGGGAGGAGAGGAGATGCTGTGTTGCTGGCCTTGAAGGCAGAGGAAGGGGCCACAAGCCAAGAAATGTAGGTAGCTTGAAGCTGGAAAAGGTAAGAAAATAATTTTCACTGGGCGCGGTGGCTCATGCCTGTAATCCCAGCACTTTGGGAGGCTGAGGCGGGTGGATCACGAGGTCAGGAGATCGAGACCATCCTGGCTAACACAGTGAAACCCCGTCTCTACTAAAAAGACAAAAAATTAGCCGGGCGTGGCGGGCACCTGTAGTCCCAGCTGCTTGGAGGCTGAGGCAGGAGAATGGCGTGAACCCGGGAGGCGGAGCTTGCAGTGAGCTGATATTGCGCCACTGCACTCCAGCCTGGGCGACAGAGCAAGACTCCGTCTCAAAAAAAAAAAAAAAAGAAAATAATTTTCTTTCTGAAGCCTCTGGAAGGAATGCAGCCCTGCCCACACCTTGCTTTTACACTTCTGGTCTCCAGAACTATAAGAGAATAAATCTGTGTTGTTTTAAGCAGCTAAGTCTGTAAGTTTGTTAGCACAGCCATAGGAAACTGAAAAGGGGGTGTGGTGAGCAGAAAGGAGTAAGAGGAGGAGAAGGCTCAGAATGAGAGAAGCACTTAATCTGTTAAAAGAACTCGAAGTTTTATTGTAAATGAGATGGGAAGCCTTTGGAGTGTTTTAAGCTTAGGGGTGATGAGAGCTGCCCTACATTTTAAAAGGGACCATTTGGGTTGCTGTGTGGAGAATCGGTTGCTGGGGGACAAGGACAGCAGCAGGGAGACCAGTTAGGAGGCCACTGAAATAATCCAGAGAAGAGCATGTGGTGCTTGGGCCAGGATGGTACCAGCAGAAGTGGACAGAGTCAGGATTGCAGATGGGCTGGATGTGGGGACAGAAGGAAGAGAGTCAACAAGGACTCCACGGTGTTTGTCCTGAGCAACTGAAGGAATGAGGTCACCATTTACTGACAAGGAGCAGACCATGCAAGGAGCATGTGTGGGTGTGGGAGAAGATCCCTCATTGGTTGTGAGGCTGAGGATGAGCTCTTTGTTGAGCTCTGGGCTGAAGATGGAAATTTGGAAGCTGTCAGCCACATTGATGGTATTTAAGGCCAGGAGACAAATGAGAACATTAAAGAAGTGAGTGTAAATAGAGGAGGGGATCAGGGATGGAGCCCTGTTACCCCACAAGGATTAGAGGCTGTGGACATGAGCAGGGCCAGCACAGAGGACTGGGAAGGAGTTCCCTGCCAGGCAGGAAGAAAACTCAGGTGTGTCGTTCCCTGGAACCACAGGATAAGCGTTTTCCAGGAGGAGAAAGTGTTAAGCGCTGCTGTTCATCAAGAGGAGGACTGAGAAATGACCATTGGGTTTTGCAAGTTGGAAGTCACTGGTGACCTTGACCAGAGTCAGTGGTGTGTTGGGGGCAAAAGCTAGTGGCTTCGGAGCAAGTGGAGAGAGAGGAAATGGAGATAGTGAGTGCATAGAAAGCCGTCTGTATGTGGTATGTCCTCCCACAGTAGACTTGGTGTGTGAACCTGTCAAGGGAACAATGAGACTTCCCCTCTGTGAGCCTCACTGGTAACCCTAATCCAGGCAGAGCTAATAAAGCTTATTTTTGAGCCAACAGCTCTTTTTTTTTTTTTTTTTTTTAATGTGGCATTCACAGTGGTGGCTATAAAGCAAATGCTGGAACACTTTTATTACAATCCTTGCGCTGAGGCTCCTCAGTGGGGCCCTTTACTGAGCAAAGGCATTCCAACTTCTGGTGTATTAAAGAAAGACATTAGCCTCTGGAAAAACCAGGCTTGTAACTTGCTAGTTTCATAAAACAACTTAGGAATTCAAAACATTAACAACTTTCCTTTGGTGGGCCCTTACTTTGCTTGTGAAGTTTAAACTGGGTCTTTTTTTGTTGATTTTTTTTCTTCAGAATTAAAGACATTTTTAAAACCTTCATTTTTGTTCTTCCTTTAAAAGAAAAAGCACTCTCCTTTTATAGTTTGCTAAAGAAATTGTTGACATATTTCCGTTTTAATACCTAACTGTGGATACAATCCTGATCCCTTTTTGGAAGTCATTCTCACATCTGCCTTTTCTAAGTCCCTCAAAGAGATTTTTTATTTGTTATCCGGGACTTAAACTTTAGCTTGAATATGATTTTCTATAGAAGAAGCACTGTGGGCCGGGCGCGGTGGCTCAAGCCTGTAATCCCAGCACTTTGGGAGGCCAAGACGGGCGGATCACGAGGTCAGGAGATCGAGACCATCCTGGCTAACACGGTGAAACCCCGTCTCTACTAAAAAAATACAAAAAACTAGCCGGGCGAGGTGGCGGGCGCCTGTAGTCCCAGCTACTCCGGAGGCTGAGCCAGGAGAATGGCGTGAACCCGGGAGGCGGAGCTTGCAGTGAGCCGAGATCTGGCCACTGCACTCCAGCCTGGGTGACAGAGCGAGACTCCTTCTCAAAAAAAAAAAAAAAAAGAAGAAGCACTGTGGCCCGGGGTGAGTGATGTGGGTGATGTGCCACAGCATCAACTCTGTGGTCTCAGTTTTTCATCCCGTAACCCCATTGTACAAATTTCAGGTCATGTTATTTAAAATGATTTGGCATTTTCCTTGAAACTGTTATAAAAAGCTGCTTTCAGCTTCCAGTGTATTTAAGGTCTGACATATTTGAGACTTCCTGAAAGTCTCATTGAAAAGTTTCCATTTTAAAGTGGCTGAGATTTGCACGGTTCTCATGAAAACTCATACAGAATGTTTAGTTTGAGATTTTCTAGTTTGTAATCATTGAGCACTAACTTTGGATTTTCCTAAAGTGCAGATGATTCAGAGCCTCCATCCAAGAAAACACAGCTTGTAGCTCATTTTTGAACACATAATTAAAAAGATTGCTTCCCCTGTTTGGGGCCAGTCTTGTGATCTAACCTGGGTGTAAGGGCAGGGACCCCAGCATTTCCCCCATAGCTTCCTCAGCCATGGAGAAGTAGCCCCAGCCTGGGTGCATCCATGGGGTCTCTCTCACACGCCAAAGGTTTTGGTTTCATAGCTTGAGGTGGGCAGTAGATGAGAACTGCGGGCCTGAATGCCCAGTACATGGTTAGTGCCCAAAATGTATCTTTACTGATTGACCGCTGACCCAAATCAGTGTTCTCTAAAGGGACTTCTGCAGAACACTGGGCTTTTGAGATACTTCTTGCAAAAAGAGGTCAGGAACCAAATGAGTTTAGGGAATGCAGCTTCTTATACAGGTTGAACTCCCAAATCCAAAAATCCCAAATCCCAAATGCTCCAAAATTAGAAACTTTTTCAATGCTCATTGGAGCATTTCAGATTTTGGCTTTGGGGATTTGGGAAACTCAGTCAGAATAATGCAAACTTATGAAATCCAAAATACTCTTGCTTTTAAGCATTTTGGATAAGGGATACTCAACCTGTATCCCCTTCTTAAGAGATGTGCAACACATGCCACCGCTATTCAAAGCATCGAGAAGTTCTGCAGCAAGGAATTCTGCTTCGTTTTGTTTAAAGCAGTGTTTCGTAAGCTCATTTGACCATGAAATCCTTTTCTAAGGAACTTGTTAACACCTGGAGGTGTTGTACTACTGAACATGCTTTTGGTCCATGTCATTAAAGAATGACTACATTTATATGATCTCTTAATTACTCTGAGTCTTTTTGGTTCAGTAGTTACATTTCATGACTTTTCCAAAATGTTATGGTTTCTACAAAAAAGGCGTATGTATGCCAGGATCAGAGTAAAGCTGCCGTGTTTCCTGAGCATGTTCTGCCTTTGAGAACCCGTAAAGGTCTCGTGTGTTACCCTTATCTTACACCTTATTTAACCGTGCATTCCAGGGCTCGGTTAGGGGACATACTCTGCTCTGGAACTACTTAGGTTGTGGCCTGGCTCACTCACAGCTGACATTGGTCTATCCCTGTCTGTGCTTCATGATTGCCCAGTGCTTAGACTCACTCTGGCACAGAGAGATGGACAGACAGCATCTGGGTGTCATGGATAGGCTCAGCTGTGGACCAGACATGCCAAAAATGAAACCATGGTGTTCTGTCTGGTCAGACTGGAGCTCCAGCATTGCTGAGTCGTTATCCCGTTATTGCCTGACCACTTGTGATCAGACGAGGGTTTGTTTTCCTGAGCCCTAAAGGCTAAGATGGAGAAGTGTGGGATGACAGTGTGGTTAAGTGGATTTGTAACTGATGCTGTGGCCATGCCCAGGGTGGGCTGCCTAATGGATCCATGTCAGCCTGTGGGGTGGGCTCCAGTGGTTTGCCACAGAGCTAGAGCCCTGTCTTTAGAACCATCCTGGTTATCTTTTTTTTTTTTTTTTTTTTATAATTAAGATGCAAAGGCCCACAGACCATATTTTGCAGATAACTTATGGGATAAGTAGCTAATGCAATGGATGACAGAATTGGGATTCACAGATTATTTGGGGAGGATAAAATGTCAGGGGGTGGGGCAGACATTGAGATGGGGATTAAAATGAATGGAAAGTTTACAAAGTTAAGAATTTAGGTATAAAAAATAGTGTGGTGGAAGGATGGTGGGCCTTTTTTTTTTTTTTCTTTTCCAGTTTGTGTTTAAAAAAACCCTGAAGAATCATGAGGACCAAATTGAGGTTACTGTTGCGGGGAAGAGAATGTGAACGGTGAGAGATACGCAGGAGTTTTAAGCTGATTAGTAATCTTTCCTTTCTTCTGCAGGGTGGTGAGTTCATGGGTGTTTGTAACATTCTTCATACCTTTTCATTTCCCTTTAATAAAACAGACTGCAGAAGCTTTAGTGAACCATTAGTTGAGTAGCCATGTTGATGGCTACAAGTAAAGCAGAAAACCAGTGTCTGATAAGATCCTTCTGTGCATGGCACTGCACAGCCCATATTTGAGGTGTTATTGAGTCCTGAGTACCACATTTGAAGAGGGACACTTTAGATGTACAAATGTTTTAGGATGCATTGAGAAAGTGTCGGAATGGAAACTGTATGAAAAATAGTGAAAGGAAATGGATAATATTTAGAGCAATGAAGAAATTACTAAGGGGAAATATGATCTCTGTCTTCAGCTATTTGAGGGACTGTCAGGTGGAAGAGCAAATAGATTTCTTCAAAAGGGCAAAATCAGGGCCATAGGTAGAATGAATTTTCTAGACAGTGGAAGGAAACCTTTTCTAATATTCAGACTGCCTGTTGGTAGATGAGACTGATGCAGGAGGTCAGCTCTCTACTGGAAGCATTGCAGGATTGCCTGGGCCCCATTGGCCAGGGATGCAGTGGGGTGCCTTCTTGCAATGAGGAGATGCCCCGAGTTGATCTCCAAGGCCCCTCTTGATTCTTCAGGTTCTAAACCACTGGAGACTGAGACAGCATGACACTCAGCATTAGAGTGTGACACTTAGGTTCAGAAAAATGACAGCGTTGTCACTTATTTAACGCCACGTGATCTAACTTCTGATGCTGTGAATTCCATGCGAAGCATCCATGCCTGTAGGGAAAGTGACTGAGGCCATGTGACTACTTGTCACACATGGAGCTTGCGTGCACACATATATAGCAGAAGCGTAATTAAGGAGGCCAGAACTTTAATGTGTCATCAGGGTTAGGTTGGTCAGTATTGCTTTGATACACTTTTGGTTGAATAAGATATTGTAATGGTTATTTTTGGTGTAGTTTGCTTAAGATAGAAAGTCAAATTTTGAGACCGAGATAAACTGAGTTCCTAGATTCCCACTAGTTTTACTTTGTAAGTTTTAGTTTTTTTCTGTGTGACTTATGTCTTTTTTATGCCTCTGTCCCTTCATTACTGCCTTCTTTTGTGTTAGATAGATATTGTCTAGTATGCCATTTTAATTTCTTTACTCCGTTTTTTTGAGTTATTTTCTTAGTTGTTGCCTAGGAATTACAGTGAACACTTTAGTTTAAAATAATCTAGTTTGGATTAATACCCACCTGATTCCAATAGTACACCAAAAACTCTGCTCTGAGATAACTTCATTTGGTGTTTGTTGGTACACTTGGGTCATATCCTAAGGCCTTTGAGGCTTTGTTCATTGTATTCATTTTTTTTTGTTTTGCTTTGTTGTTTTCATTTTTTAGAGATGAGATTTCACTATGTCACCTAGTCTGGAGGGTAGTAGTGCAATAATAGCTCACTGCAGCCTTGAACTCCTGGACTCAAGCAATCTTCCCGCCTCAGCCTCACGAGTAGCTAGGACTACAGGCACACACCATCACATCTGGCTAATTTTCTTTTTTTGGTAGAGATGGTGTCTCACACTGTTCACCAGGGTGGTCTCAGCTCACTGAGCGATCCTCCTGCCTTGGCCTCGAAAGGTGCTAGGATTACAGATTTTTTTTTTCTTTATTCTTCCCACCCCCTCCCCGCCATGGAGTAGATAATCTCAGTTGACCTGCTTTAAGTTTCCTGATTTTTTTTTTTTTTCAAGACAGAGACTTGCACTGTTGCCAAGGCTGGAGTGCAGTGGCGTGATCTTGGCTCACTGCAACCTCTGCCTCCTGGGTTCAAGTGATTCTCCTGCCTCAGCCTCCTGAGTAGCTGGGACTACAGGCGCATGCCACCATGCCAAGCTAATTTTTTATATTTTTAGTAAAGATGAGGTTTTACCATGTTGGCCAGGCTGGTCTCAAACTCCTGACCTTGTGATACACCTGCCTTGGCCTCCCAAAGTGCAGGGATTACAGGTGTGGGCCACTGCGCCTGACCAAGTTTGCTGATTTTTCTGCCTCTCAAACTTGTTGAGCCCTTTTAGGGAATTTTTTAACTCCAGAGCTTCTCTCTCTTTTTTTTTTTTTTTTTGAGATGGAGTCTTGCTCTGTCGCCCAGGCTGAAATGCAGTGGTGTGATCTTGGCTCACTGCAACCTCTGCCTCCTGTGTTCAAATGATTCTCCTGCATCAGCCTCCCGAGTAGCTGGGACTACAGGCGCCCGCCACCATGCCCAGATAATTTTTTGTATTTTTAGTAGAAATGGGGTTTCGCCATGTTAGCCAGGATGGTCTCAATCTCCTGACCTGGTGATCCTCCCACCTCAAGCCTCCCTATTTTTTTTTTAACAGGCAATTTCTGTTTCTCTATCAGTATCTTCTATATGGTAAGACATTGCTCTTCTACTTTCTTTTACTTCTTTAGACATGCTTTCTTTTAGTATTTTGAACATATTTAAAATAGCTGATTTAAAGTCTCTGTTTAGTAAGTCCAGCGTCTGGACTTTCTCAGGGGTAGCTTCTGTTGACTGCCTTTTCCCATGTGTATGGACCTGCTTCCTTGTTTCTTTGCATGCTTTTGTAATTTTGTTAAAAACTGGACATTTTAAATAATGGAAACTCTGGAAATAGAATCTTTCTCCCTATGCAGAATTTGCGGTTATTGCTGTTGTTATATTTGTTGTTGCTGCTGTTTGTTTGTTTGTTTAGTGACTTTTCTGGACTTATTCTCTAATTTGTATTCTTTGTCATGTGCAGCTACTGAAGTCTCTGTTGGCTAGCTTAGTGGTTAGCTAGTTATGAAATGGAGATTTCCTTAAATCCACTAAACCAGTAAGTCTCCCAGCCTTTGCTGAGGTGTTCTCTGTATGTTAGAGTACTGCTTCACCATTGCAGCAGCTTACAGCTCTGCCTTAGCCTTCACTTCCTGCTGGTACAGAGCCTCAAGGTCAGCCAGAGGGGAGAGGTTAGGGCTTTCTCTGGTCTTTCCTGGGCACACACACAGCCCTATACGTTCATGTGGCATTCCAGACTCCCAGGAATATATTGGAGCCTTTCAGAGCTTCCTGTGGACATCCCATTTCCCAGCTTTTTCTTTCGAGCTTTTTGGTCAGCCTCTTGTTTGCCTCAACTGTCTGTGCTCCCCAGGTAGCTGTAGAGTTAAACAGTTGCCACTGACTATTTTGGGCAAATGCCCTGGAGATAGAACAGAGAGAGTGCTCAGCTAGGTCAGATAAAGTCAAGCCTTGAGAATAGAGCTTTCTGGCAAGCTGCCAGCAGGTCAAATGGTGACAGTTCTCTAGGGATTTGATTTTTGGGGAGTTCTAAACATGTCTGGCCTCTCTAATGGCTGCTAGGCTGCCGGTTTTTACAGCTGCTGTCTTCACGAGGCTGTTGATTTTTAAGGCAATCCCAGAGCTGGAGGAGGAAACAGAATTAGCACACATTAAAACAACTCAGACGTCACTGTTCTTACTGAGATTCAGGCACTTTTCTTGAATAAATGTTCCTCAGAATGTTGCAATCCTTTTATTAATTTCCAGATTCTGAAAAGTTGATCATTTTGGTGGAATTCTTACTGCTGTTATGGAGGAGCAGGTCTTTAATCTGCCATCCTGTAAGCTAACTCTCTGTCAGTGCTTTATCAGCTGAGGCCCTTTGTGCAGTAAGAGTCTGGTTTCCTACTTTCTCTCATTTTCCTTCTTCCTGTCTCTGTCTTTGAGTCTTGAAGTGGCCCTAAGGGAGTGTTAAAAAGTACAGGGTACTGTAACCTACCTGTCACCACTCTTCATTAGAAGTGAGTCTCAACTTTTGGATGGATAGCAAGCATCAGGCACTTGATCCTGCGTTCCCAAAATGCTCTGCAGACTGGTATCACACTGATCTGCTCCATCAGTTGCTCATCTGCCAACAGAGTCCCTCTTTTGCAGTCTGGCCAACTTTGCATATTATCCTGTGATGAAGTAAACTCTTTGTTCCCCTAAATTAGTGTTGGAAAACAAAATGCTAATAGTTAAAATGGCCATTTCCTCTGGATACTGTTGGGATTTGAAAGGCCAGACATAACATTAATTTTTCTAGATCTAATCTTACAGTCCTGGATAATGGCTTGAGTTTTCTGTTAATTAAATATGTACATATGTTTAAAATCTAAATTCTCACATGCAATTTAAATTTGAATTTTCTACCTGACCAGATGTTTGGGTTTTAGGTAATTTTATGACAGCCTTTGATTTCGGAGGCCATCGATCTTCAATTCTATAAGGTGGAAATACAAATGCTGTTTGTCAAAAGTAAAGAGATTCTGTTCTGAAAAGCTCTGTATGATTGTATAGCTGATTACCATGTAAAAGTTTGTGTTTTTTGCATTTTATGTATTTGTGTATTTTCTTCTCTTATTTGTTAGATTACCATTTAACCAAGTAGTCTAAAATGTGATATTACATGATGGTACAACAATTTTGAAATCTTGAAAGATAAAACTGGAAACATTTGCTTGTATTTTTTTTTCACCTCATAGTGTTTTGTTAATGAGACGTTTTATACTGCCATAAACCCAGGGCAATAATATAGGTGTTGATTGATTTTTGGATGACAAGGGGCTTCTCTAATTGCAGAATTTGACATTTGTGTCACTTCTGCTGTTTTAGGTGAGCAAGACGTGGAAGGTGATTGCGGAGGATGAGGTGCTGTGGTTCAGACTGTGCCAGCAGGAAGGGCACCTTTCGGATAGCAGCATCTCTGACTATTCTTGCTGGAAGCTCATCTTCCAAGAGTGCCGAGCCAAGGAACACATGTTACGAACCAACTGGAAGGTGGGCAGTGGCCAATATCATTACCTGTGAAAGAATAGCCTGCAAGGACATGGAAATCCAAGCTTTCACTCATAGCCTGAGATTAATTGCCAACAGCGAAGGGAGAGGGGTACACTGAGCCGCCCCTTCAGCTGTTGGTGACTTGTTGCCCATTTTGTTTGCCATTAGATGATTTGCCTCTGTTTTCAGCCTCAAGATTTGGGAACATCCTCTTACTCTGCAGGAGAGGAAGGGTGAGATTGAGTTGCCAGCCACTTCCTCTCTGATTGTTAGGGTGGTCAGAGGAGTGCCCCGTGCAGCCCCTTTGACTTTCACCGACTCTCTGGAGGGGCCCAGAAAGCAAAAGCACTACCTGCATACAAAAGAGGAGCCGAAGATGTCATTTCCAGTAAATGTAAGAGGGAGATGATTAAACATCTCTAAGCACTGTCTTCTCTTCCCTCACATAACCTACTGGCGTGCTTCCATAACATTTATCACTTCAAAGTCTCTACAGAAATATTAGATCACAGCTAAGAATTTGCACAGTGAAGTGTTTCCATAGGAGATAACTGTCAAGAGCCATGTTACATAAAGCTGTTTGAGGCATGACGAGACAGCAGTGTGGTGGCAGTGTTTCCTTCCCACCTGGGAGGCTGGAGTTTCAGTGGTAGAGAAGGGATGGAAACATTCTCTTTACTCCAGTAAAGGTCAATCCTAATAGACTTTGAGATTAACAAGTGTTTGTGCATTACTGATAGTGACATATTGCCTATGTGCCTGTCTGTCCCTAGTAACCTCCTAACCTGATGAGTGACCGATACCCTTGATCTGGGCAACCTCACACCGTTTCTAGGAAAGTTAATATGAGCAGTGTCTCTCTAATTCAGGAGTTCTCAACCCCAGCACTAGTGACATTTAGGGCCAGCTAATTCTTTTTGTGGGGGGCTGTCCTGTGCATTGCAGGCTGTTGAGCAGTATCTCTGGCCTCTCCCCGTTAGACACCAATAGCATTCTCCTCCCCCAATCATGACAACTAGAAATGCCCCTAGACATTGCTGGATGTCCCCTGGGAATCAAAATCCCATCCCGGTCGAGAACCACTATTCTGAGAGTTAGTGTGGTTATCCTTTCTTAGGCCGTTAAGACACCACCACTAAGACAGGTCACACTGGCCCCACAGTGCCCTTTTCCATCGACCTACGGTAATAAACTCGTCTGGAGGAAGCCCCCAATCCCTCTTGCTCTTGTGCCTGGGTAGGTCCATATGATGGACACAGGCAGAAACGTATGACAAAGAAAGCTGCCCAGACAAACCAAGGGGTCAGAAAGCAGAGGGTCTAACCCTGGTGGGAGAGGCTGCGATTTAAAGAAAGCTTAAGAGCTGAGTGTTAATGGGGCCTTTCTCTCCAGAAAGGAGAGATGCTTTTGAGATTTACAAGCAGGAGACTTGGAGATATTTGGCATCCCCAGGCTTGAATTCGAAGATGTCAGACCCTGGTAGAAAAAAGCAGCAGCTGTGTTTTTTGCTTCCTCTTTGGTGATGGAGAAAGCAAGGGAAGAGGACAGGTGTGTCCTTGTTGGGCCTGGAGGTGGCAGAAGTGACAATGTTTTAAAGACCCACCACCTAGCATTTGGCACTTAGTAACACTTCACAAGTTATATGCAATCTAGCTGAATGGCTATTTAGTATTTCTTTCTAACTAACACGAAGTCATCTGTTAGGTAAATACGCACTACATGGCTGTTGATTGAGTGAACTGGAGTGGACTGCAGGCCAAATCAAACATGAGGAAGACTTCTATTTGGAACATGTCAGGTCCATTTCCTGACACTGTTCACAAGGAGAATTCTAGGAGTGAAAGTTTAAATGATGTATCTTTCATTAAATGTAATGGTGGGATTCTTACGAAAATTCTGGAACGAAAGAAAGCCTTATCGAAACGTGAAAGGCAGCTTGGCACTGTGGGTCACTCCTGTAATCCCAGCAGTTTGGGAGGCTGAGGCAGGTGAATCACTTGAGGTTAGGAGTTCGAGACCAGCCTGGCCAACATGGTGAAACCCTGTCTCTACTAAAAATACAAAAATTAGCCAGGCATGGTGGCACACACCTGTAGTCCCAGCTAGCTGGGAGACTGAGATTGGAGAATCGCCTGAACCCTGGAGGTGGAGCTTGCAGTGAGCCAAGATTGCCAGCTTGGGCAACACAGTGAGACTGTCTCAAAAAAAAAAAAAAAAAAAAAAAAAGAAAAAGAAATGAAAGGCAGTGTTGGGGCAAGTTGCTTTACTTTTGTCTGCCTCCATTTTCTCTTCTCTAGAGTGGGAGCTAGGAGTGGCACTGCTCATGGCTTCATGGTGAGGATGATTGTCATCAAGTGTCTGCCACTCCTCCTGCAGAGGCTGGTCCACACTCAGTGCTCAGGCGAAGTTGGCCGTAGGAGCGCATAGGCCTCTGCACACAGATGCAAGGTTCTGTACTGTGCATGCTCGACTTCAGGATGGGTTAGGCAGGCGATTTGGTTTGGTACCTCCTAAATCAGTGTCTGGGGAGACCCTAGAAGGGACCCCAGGGCTCTCAGGTACCTCCACAAAGGGAATGACCTGCAAATGCATGAACTAATCTGGAACTGCAGTTCAATGCCAACCTGGAAATCATTTGCTAAACTAATTGTGGTGGCCATAGTATTCTTTTTCCTGGTGTTTGCATACATGTAGGTTTTCATCTTAGACCCTTTATTTTTCTTTCAATACCTTTTCCCTCACAAGAGCTTTTCTGTTATTGTAACCTTGGCTGCGGCCCTCACACAGCTGTTTCCCAGATCCTTGCCTTCCCTCCCCATATCTCCAGTCGTACAACAGCTCCACGTGGATGTGTCCAGTTTTGTCTCAGCCTTAGACTCGTTGCTTGGATTAAGTTAAGACCATCATACGAATTACTTTGCTCAGTTCTGGAGTCTAGGTGCTTAATAAATGTGTATTTTAATGGAATGATGTCATAATCTTTTTCCTAATAATAGAAATAATAATAATAATGACTACCACTTATTGAGCACTTGCTGTATGTTAAGAACTGTGCTGGGCACTTACACTGTTTCTAGTCCTTGTCCTTGTCCCAGTCTGGTAAAATTGAAATTATGGTATTCTCGAATATCTTTATTCATGCTTGCTTTGTGGCTTAACTATCTCACTTTTCCCAACCTCCCACATGTAAATACTTTATATCCATTCAGATTTCCTTCATTTTAATTCAATTTAATTTTTTTAAATTTTTTTTTTTTTTTTTAGAGATAGGTTCTCACTCTCTTGCCCAGACTGAAGTACAGTGTTGTAATCATAACTCACAAGTTCCTGGACTCAAGTGACCCTCCTGCCTCATCCTCTCAAATAGCTGGGGCTACAGGCACATGCCACCACACTTGTCTATCTTTTACATTTTTTGTAGAGATGGGGTCACCCTATGTTGCGCAGCCTGGTCTCAAACTTCTGAGCTCAAGTAATCTTCCTGCCTGTGCCTCCCAAAGTGCTGGGATTACAGTCATGAGCCACAGTGCCTGGCCTAGACTTTCATTTAAATACTATTTCCATGAAACCTCTGACCTCTCAGTTAGAAATGGTATCATCTCTTCTCCTTTTTCTCATCCTGATCTTTATCTATTTGTATATAATTTTGCATTTTATTCTGAGAATCCTTATAAGAGTTAACAGGTAAGGTATCATGTAATACTTTTTTTTGCTGAACTGAACTTTTTCGTATACTTTATAAGCTTCTTTAGATACTTGCCACTCCCAGCAGATATGTGCCAGCCTATTGTGGATGGTAGTTATTGGTGAGCACGTATTTGATTTCTATTCTGTAACCTCCTGGAAGATGGGGCAGTGTCTCACACATCCCGTGTCCTCGAGTTCAGTGCCTTTGGGATATATGGTAACTCGTCCATGCTTGATAGCTTAGCATGTTAGTCATCATTTTTGTCTTTTTGAATGCCCACAGAACTTTAAATGCACTTGCTCTCCATGCTGTAGAGAATTGCTGTGGAAAGTAGGTGGAAAAGCACGATGCTTGGCTTTTGGGCTGTCCCAAGAATAGTCTAAACTGCATCCCCCTTTTCCTCACGCAGAATCGCAAAGGTGCCGTGAGCGAGCTGGAGCACATTCCTGACGCGGTTTTGTGTGATGTGCATTCTCACGATGGCGTGGTCATTGCTGGGTAAGCAAAACCATTTCCACTGAGTGCTCTGCATCTGAAGGTCTTTCATTTCTCACGTACCGCCCTCTGAGTACCAGTGACCTTAGCTTCCCTTGAGAGCATGTACCTCCCTCAGTTACAGCCCATGTGGAAGAGGGAGAGTCTCCGTGATTCTGTTCCCGAGGACGTGAGAACGCCGCAGCAAGGGTGAGAAGCACATGGTGTAGAGCGGATCTGTGATCCATTTGTCTCAATATGTCTTTCCCAGCTTTTAAATCACTTTTGTGGCATGTTATGTGAGATTTTCATTAAGGCAAACAGTTTGTATTTTATGAAGACATAAAAAAGTCAAGCAAATATAATAAGTGTTGGCACGGACAGGCCCTGTTCTCATTCTCTTTTTCTAAATCCCTTATTGTGAAGAAGGGCTGTGACCACACATCATCTTCCTTCCCCACCATATAGTACATATTTGTTACTTAAGTTGTCCCGAAATAGGTTTTTTTTTTTTCTCCATGGCCAAGACATTTAATTTTAGCTTCTGTAAATTCCTTCAGCTTCTGTCCCAAAAACCACTTTGATGAAGTCTTCCTACTTTGTTACAGAGGTACATTTATATATTTAATTACTGTATAGTAAGATCAGTTTTCTTTTTGGATTAGGAAGATGTCATGAACTACAGCCTCAGATTGTATACTTAATACCATAAAGTAGAGACCAGAACACTTAAATTTCTGAGTTTGGATCAGCTATGGAGTGAGACGCCTTAGGGAAGTTCCTGCCTATGGGAAAACAAAACAAACCTTGGACTTTAAAACTCAGTAGTAGAGGAGTCCTTTTCTTTAAAGAAAAATCTTTCCGTAAGCAGCATTCCTTAAAGAGCACCTTTTGAATAGGAATTCCAAAGAGTCGGATTATTTTAATGTTTTGTGGTATGCAGTGCCTATGGAAAAAAGTATTTCTGCTTTAAACAAGATATACCCAGGAGGAATGCTTTTCTTCAGTTTCTGTTTTACTGGATATGATTTAGAGGTGAAAGTCCTTCTTGGGAGTGCTGCAGAACTAGTTTTAGAAAGATGGATGGCCCAGATACTTGCGATTCTGTCCATTAAGTTATCAGTGCACGTTGGGCTTCTCCACGTCATTGCTAAAATATGGGCCTGCGATCGCCCGATACGCAGCTCCTTTCTACCCACAAATGCTACAGTTTGGTGGGAACTCCAGAAGTTACTTAGATCATTCCAGCTAAAGGGATCTCTGCCTAGAGTGTCAGAAGACACTTGAGGACAGAAGGCTGAGACTGTACTGAAAGAGTCGCAAAAGAACTTACAAATAAAGGAGAACCTTGAATCTCAAAACGACTTACGAATTTCTTCTCTGGAGCTCCCGAAGGGCAGGCCCCTTACGAGTCCAGATGCCAGACCTTCTTTCCCTGCCTCTCTGTTCCCTCGGGGTTTGTTCAACGTTATAGATTATGCCAGCACAGAGCAAAACGATGGCCGAGTTCTGTGGATCAATAGGATGAAACCTGATCTGTGGGTCAGAGAGGCTCCTCACGGCTCCTCTTTCTAAGAAAACCTTACATTGATGGCTTAGCATGAGAGACTTCAGTCTTGCTTGTATGTACAGCATCTTGTGTTTATCATTAAAATTCTATCTGGTGGTTACGATGCTTGTTTTCTGGGTCAGATCTTGAATTCCTTTTCATTTGAGACAGTGGTGTTTGTGGTTACCTCATTCCCAATCAATGTTGAATTCACCAGGCTTTCTACAGTTATGTATCTCCAAGGAGCTTCTTAAAGAGACAGTGGCCACCTCACCCCTTCTTTCTCTTGTACTTACCATGTGTTCTGTTATTCTTCTTTTTTCCTTCCCTTTTCTCTTTCTTTTGCACAAGTGGAGTCTGTTCAGAGGCTTAGTTTTATGTAACTAGAGCTAAACTATGAAGCATTTTTGCATTTATACCTATTAAGTACATTTCATATCATTGATGGAGAGCAGAATCTCTTTTTCTCACCTTTTAAGCAATCTGTGTAAATATTCCTAGTTCGGAGTCATGTTGCATAGGCCCAGACTGATATTTATTGCAGTGAACCTCATGATGGACCCAGTCATGGTTCTTCCCTACTCTTCACATAAAACCAGTGAAACCTGAAAATAGTCACTCATTCATAAACGCATTTGACACTCAAATACCCATCATGTGAACAGGACCTGACCCCTGTCTACCTGAGGCTTGTTTTTCCAGTGGAGAAACAGACATTCTTTCCAAAGCATCTGATGGTTCACTGTTTTGTCCTCACAGTCTTGCTTACTCTACAGTCTTACAAATAATTTCCAGTTAACTTTCCCTGACATTCAGAACTCTTTGACATTTCTTTCCAAGCTACCTTTTTCCTTATTACACTTGTCAAGTGTACCTTTGTTTTTTCCACACTGTTCTGTTTAGTTGCCTCTGACTGCATCTTTTTTTTTAGTTGGGATACAGTCATATGCCGCATAACAGCATTTCAGTTAGTGATGGGCCCCATATATAATATTGGCCATTCGTGTACCCTAGGTGTATAGTAGGTTCTGCCACCTGGGTTTGTGTAAGAACACTCTATGATGTTTGCACAGTGATAAATTCACCAAAGGATGCATTTTTTCTGAGTGTATCCCTGTCGTTTAGTGACACGTGACTGTATAATTCATATGCCATAAAATTCACTCTTTCAAAGTGTATAATGCAGTGATTTTTGTTTAGTAGATTTAAAGGTTGTGCAACAACACCACTATCTAATTCCAGAACATTTTCATCAACCCAAAAAGAAACCCAGAATCCATTCGTTAAGGCCAATTGCAATCCTGTCTGCTCCCAGAGATTTCTCTAGCGCTGTAGCCTAGCGTCCACTCTTCTGGGAACTCCTGGAGACAGGACCATCTGCAGCTGACAGGGCAACTCGTCGTGTGGCCTCGCTGTTTCACTGAAGCGTTTTTGTTTTATATTGTTATTTTACTTAGAAATAATATTTAACTTTACAGCCATCTACTGTATTTTCTTTCCAGCAATTTGTACAAAAGCATCTTTTTAAATTTAAATTAATTTTTATTTTTTTGACACACAGTCTCACTCTGTCACCCAGGCTGGAGTGCAGTGGTGCCATCTCGGCTCACTGCAACCTCCGCCTCCCAGGTTCAAGAGATTCTCCTGCCTTAGCCTCCCGAGTAGCTGGGACTACAGGCGTGCACCACCCACCCAGCTAATTTTTGTATTTTTACTAGAGATGGGGTTTCACCATGTTGGCCAGGCTGTTCTCAAACCCCTGGCTTCAAGAAACCTGCCTATCTCAGCCTCCCAAAGTGCTGGGATTACAGGCGTGAGCCACTGCACCCAGCCTGTAAGCATCTTTTAAAACTATGAGTGGTATGTCATATTTTGTTAAATGTATACTGTTTTATATGGCGTAAGCATTAAAACTTAATACACAGACTCCCCTTGCCCCCCACCACCTGTATATGATGTTATGTGGGAAACTAGAGAAATGCCTATGTCTGTTCTTTAATTTCTTGGTTTTCTCAGCTTAGAATCATACAATTTTAAACCTGGAAGGAACTTTAGAGACGATCTGTTCTGAGACCCTCATCTTGCGTGAGGTGGCGGAGGCTCAGGGCCATGCTGGGTGTGCGTGAGTGGAGCCGCTCCGTCATGTTTCTGCAGCATCCACAGGCAGGGCTGGCTGGTGAGGCTGCCGTCTCCAGTCCTCATTTGCTGCTCTGAAGCTTTGGCTATTGTAGCGTCATTTTGGTTTTTCTTTTGTGACATGTGCCTATTTAAAAACAAAAGCAGCCGGGTGCATTGGCTCACGCTTGTAATCCCAGCAGTTTGGCAGGCTGAGGCGGGCAGACAACAAGGTCAGGAATTCAAGACCAGCCCAGCCAACATGGTGAAACCCCGTCTCTACTAAAAATGCAAAAATTAGCTGAGTGTGGTGGTGGACACCTGTAATCCCAGCTACTTGGGAGGCTGAGGCAGGAGAATTATTTGAACCCGCGAGATAGAGGTTGCAGTGAGCTGAGATTGCGCCATTGCATTCCAGCCTGGGCGACAGGGCAAGACTCCGTCTCAAAAATAAATAAATTAATTAATTAATTAAAGTAAAAGAATAAAACAAAAGCAGTGGTAAAAATCATGTTGTTTTGCAACTGTGTTAGAAAGTAGAGAAGAGAAAGTCACTCAAATTCTAGCATGGAACACAACCTCTGTTAAGGTCTCCCATGTGTCTGCTTTGGTTCTCAGTCTGTTTTTCTATGCACGTTTTTTCATAGTGTGATTATAACCTTTGTTACATTTGTGGCCTTTTTCCCTCACCGAACTGATGAATTTTTTTCATGTTGTATGTTTTTCATTACTTTCTTTGACTTGTTGAAAAAACACTTTGGATAATTATACCCCAGTTTCCCTATTTATTCCCCTAATAGTGAACATTAATGTCATTTCCTGTGTTTTGTTATGTGGATGTTATGCATATTTTATGTATATACGTCTGCAAATTTTTCTTTTTAGCACTACAAATCTTTATTTTAAAATGATTAGACACATGCTACTGTAGAAACTTGAAATTCTATATAAGTGCATAAAATAGAGAGTTAAAGTTCTTTCATTATCGTCTCCTAGTCTTGCATTCCTGATTGTTTTTCTAGGCTAGAGTCCTGTAAGCAGAATTACTGGATTCAGGAGAATGAATTTTTATTTTCCAGATTAATAAATTATTTAAAAATGCTTTTGTAGCCCTCAGCTTCTTTCCAATGTAACCTTTTGACTTGAAGTCTCCAAACCATCGCTGCCATCTTCCTGTCAGTGTTGTACATAGTGAGAGCCCATGCCTCCTGCCCTCTTCCTTCCTCCCCATCTAACCTGGCTCCGTCCCAGCCCTACTGCACTGCACTCTCAGAGGTCCCCCGTGATCTTTTGCTCAACAAACCAATGGCCTTTTCTTGGCTCATCCTCTCCAGCCTCTTGGCAGCATTTGGTCCTGTTGACTTTCCCCTTTTGAAATGGTGGGGGCCTTGTGTTAAGCATCTTTGTGCCCTCAGAGTCTAACATCTTTCCCAGGACCCAGGAAACTTTGAGGCAAGTGTGTAAGAAAGGAAAACTCCCCTTCGGCGACCCCACACTCTGGGCTTCCATTACCTCCGTGAGCGCCTTCTCTGGCCCTCGCTCTTGCTTTTCTCTGCTGTCGCTTGACCACTTAGCAGGGATATGCAGCAGTGCAGAAAAGACCTGCACCCGTTGTTTTCTTTGCTGGAGAGAGAAGCGGATGTGCCTTCAACTGCGGCTGAGCCATTCAGACACCACTTTTACTTTGCTTTTTCAGCGAACATTTCTCATTTCTTTAACTTGAGAAAAATTTGTGTTCACAAGTCACCAATCTACAGAATCAGTCACCTGTCTTTCTCTCAAAATTCAGCGCCTGTCTGCATTTTTATCTGTAATCTGCTAGACCTTCTGAAATGCTAGCAAGGTTTAGTGTGTGTTTTCTTTGTGTTTTAGCAAAGTTAGTTGATAGTAAGTGATCAGGAAACGTGTCTTTTGTTTCTTTGATTTATTGGGGTAACAGCTCTTAGAATTTTAGAATGTTTTGAAAATTATATGTTGATTCTTGAGGAGAAAGAACAGAAGAAAGGGGTATATGGAAACATTCCTGTTCTGTTTTGTGATGCTTAGACTGTTCTCGTCTTCCTTCTCCCCAGTTGCCCTCTGGAAGCTGAGTGTTGCAATCAGATGACATCATGAGTTCAAAAAAGTCACAGTATAAAACCTGAGGTACAGGACTAGGTGTTGTTTGCCATAAGTAGTGAAGGAGAGCCACCTAGTGAAAAGTGCATCTCAGGTAGAACCAGGAGCTCCTTGGAGGCCTTGTGCCAGCTCTGCTAACCATTAAGCCATTAGCTCACCAGAAGCTTTTATCAGATGCCCAGGAGTATGATGTTTTGCAATAAACTCCCTCCTCATTGTTACTTGAGATTCATAAGGCTAAAGCACTCTAGTTGGCATAAGAAAACACACTTTTCTATTCACATGAGAGGACATTTTCCCTCTTTTGGTTTTAAAAAAACATCAAGCACCCTGTTTGTGTTGAGGTTTTTTTCATTACTCCTAAATATTTTCTCCCCTGATTTCTGCCTTTTTAGCCTACAGTTCCTGCCTTTACTGGAAGGAGCAGGACTGTGTATCCATATTTCTCGTCTGCCAAGTGTGGTTGGAAGGAGAACTGTATCATTTGTTGCAAAATATTAGTGCTCTTCTTTCCCTAAAAACACTCAGTTGTCCCATTTTTGCTTCATTCCTTTTGAGGCAAGTGTGCCCAAGTAGATACAAGACAAAACTGCCTATACCTCTCTAGCAACCAGCTGATCTCTGGCTGCTGCTTCAGCTGCCAGACGTGACCTGATTCAAATACGTTTTTATTTTTCTGAGCCCCATTCATCCAACCTGCTGTCAGAGTGAGAGGGTTTCCGGTTCTTTGGAGACGGAAAGCAAAATTTGGGGCTTCTAATTTATGGAAAAACTGGTGTCTGAATCTTTGGTTTGTTCAGTTTGCCTGTTGGCCCCTCAGTGGAATTTTTTCATTGTTTTACATTTAAGAAGTATTGGAAAATATCATTTGAGACAGGCCAGGCACAGTGGCTCATGTCTGTACTGCCAGCACTTTGGGAGGCCAAAGTGCGTGGATCACTTAGGAGTTTGAGACCAGCCTGGCCAACATGGTGAAACCCTGTCTCTACTAAAAATACAAAAATTAGCTGGGCGTGGTTGCGTGTGCCTGTAAGTCCCAGCTACTCGGGAGGCTGAGGCAGGAGAATCGCTAGAACCCAGGAGGCGGAGGTTGCAGTGAGTCAAGGTCATGCCACTGCCCCCCAGCCTGGGCAACAGAGTGAGACTCCATCTCCAAAAAATAAAGTCATTTAAGGTAACTTGAAATACCTTGCTTTTAGCCATGTTGTCCTCCGCCTTTTCCAGTAATTACAAATGTACCTTGTTATTGGCTGGGCACAGTGGCATACCTGTAATCCCAGCACCTTGGGAAGCCAAGGCAGGTGGATCACTTGAGGTCAGGAGTTCGAGACCAGCCTGGCCAGCATGGCAAAACCCCTTCTCTACCAAGACTGCAAAAATTAGCCAGGCATGGTGGCACACACCTGCAATCTCAGCTACTTGGGTGGCTGAGGTACAAGAATCACTTGAACCCGGGAGGTGGAGGTTGCAGTGAGCCAAGATCGTACCACTGCATTCCAGGTTGGTGACAGCGAGACTGTCTCAAAAAAAATTTGTTTTAAAAAGGACCTTTTTATCAACTGTATACCATGCCAAAATATGAATAGTAGCTTTGATGTGAATATGTATATATTTGCCCTGAATTTAAAAATATTTTCTATTCAGAAACTGAAGCCCTCAAGGATGGTGTTTCCAACACTCTCTTAGTTTTATATGAATGTGTAAAAATTAAATATTGCCTATGGATTACTTTGAGGCTATTGAGATAACAGACGCTTTGTAAATAACATAGGTAGAAGGTTGTGTGAGATAAATGTTGCCCGTATATACTTACTAAGGACATGCTTTCCATCTTTCTCTTTTTTAAAAAAAACTTTTTCCCCTAACAGTTTTCCTTTAAACCTTGTTTTGTGTAGATTTTCTGCTGCTGCTTATTGTGACATTGGACTGTTCCCCATAAGGAATTCGATCATTACCCGTTAGGGACCTCTTTTCAAAAATACTTTTAAATTTATTTATTTTCTGCTGTGAGGTATACATGCTCTTCTGGTAAATAAGTCTGAGGTAAGATATTGATAAGTGACTAGAGGAGAGCATTACATTTATTATATCTTTAATGAAGGAGCTCCAGGATATCCTTAATAAATACTGGTGAACTCATGACTGCATTTATCCATCTCTGGTTCTCCGAGGAATAATGGGAAGGGCCACAGCTACAATAACTCTGCATAATCATCATTGACTCTGACTCTATTGATTGTGATTAACCAAGATGTATGGAAAACAGTTTTAAGTGTGTAGTGCATGTATCTCGTAAGGTCCATTAAGACGTTCATTATTTTTCAATTGATGCGTCTTAAGCCCCACTTGATGTTTGTTGTAGTGCATTTCCACAGGAGGACTCTGCACGGTGGGGTTGAGTTCATTTTGTTAATTGCGTAATACAACCCCGTCGTGTTTCACAGAAAATAGTAAATACTCTTGCTTTTATTGATTGGTATTCTTTGGTATTACTGAAGAAAATATGGAGCAAGTGAATAGTTCTTTAAACCTTTACATGTTAAGGGCATGAATGTTTCTTGAAATGTGGACACTGCCGTTTTAGGAGCCCCCCTGCCTGATTGCTCAGTAGGCTTTAAACCACTTCCATCTTCTGGGTTTAAGTGAACAGATTCATTCATTCTGTCAACACCCACTAAGCATGGATGAGTACCACACACAACCCCCTTGGTCCTGGGGAGTTTATAGGCCGGTAAGGAATCCAGTTACTGGTGTTTACAGAGCACTGTGGGAAGTTGGGGAGGAGCATGGTGCCATGACATGCTAGGGAGAGGCACCTCGTACAGGCTCAGCATCAGGCTAGCTTCCTCCTGGGAAATGACTTTCAACCTGAACCCGGAAGGATGACTAGGACTTGGCCAGGTGGAGTTTTCTTCGGGGCAGAGATGCTGCCCTCCTCACTCCCCAGCCAGTAGCGATCATGAATAACCCATTACTGTGTTTGTTTTTCTGGTAAGCTGGATGAAACACAGCTTCAGAATCCTTCTCAACACAGAGCTCTAGGCAGCCACTACCACATATTGGATTTGACACACAAATGAAACCATTTGCTATTCCTGGCCTGAAGCCTCATAACAGGGCCCCTTTTGGCTGCTCTGGGTGCCTGATCAGAATAGAACTGTGACTTGGTTTGGGAGTGGCTGTTTGTGTGTGATCCTGTAGAGAGCGAAGTCTTACTAACGGTTCCACATGTTCTCCTACATGCCCTGAGAAGCAGGCCTGGGAGGCACAGGTTGCACCTGCTTAGCCCTCAGTCCTTCTCCCAGCATACTGAGCCTTTTTTGTTGGCTTCATGCCTTCCAGTTGCAATTTAGTGGTCGAATTGATGGGTTAGGGTCAGGGGCTGTGTCCTGCAAACCTGAGTCACAATATTGAAAACAATAAATTCCTTACGTTGCACTTAAATGGGGGTGGTTCTTAAAAGCAGTATTTGTTTAAAGACAGTGTCATCTGAGGAGGCAGAGTGGCTTGTTGGCTAAGCAGTGATTGAGAAAAACCTGGGGCACATTTTGATCCCAGCTGTGCCACTAAAGTGTTTCTTGTGACCCTGGGTAAGTCACTTAACCTTACTTCTCAGCATTCTTAAATCAAAACCCCCCCTCAGCTTGCTAGGAAGGGCCTTAAAAATTTTGTTTTTAGCAAAGAAGAGCTGACACATGGAACAAAATAGAAACGCTGCTGGATACTTATGAAGAAAAAAGGTTGTTTTTAGCTGTACAGTATTTATTCCTTCTTATTCTTCTAGTCTGTTAGTCCAAATGAGTAATCTGCTTATTGGAAACTTACTAGTTAATGAAAGCTCTTTGGTGGTGAATCGTTTTAAATTGGCAGTCCCTCTGGCATGCAGAGCTTGAGAGAGGCTCTATTCCCATTCTTTCAACAAAAATCAGCTGTGGTCTCTGACCTATTTATTTAGAGGTAAACTCAACCTTGCCAAGTGTAGGAAAGACTGGGAGAGCACACAGCTTCACTGGGCTGGGGCATATCCTCATTTGGAAAAGACTTCTTTCTTCTTCAGTTTTTCCTTAGTGTTCTTACATCAGCTAGTATATTAGTTGCAGTTGTACTTTGCACAGACACTAATTAGAGAGTCATCAACATTGGGGTCCAAAGGCTTACTGACAATGTAACTGTCATAGTGGCATCTTAATTGGTTGAGCGTAATTGTCATTAGGCAGCGATAAAGACATCTGGAGCTCTGGAGAAAAATCAGCCTTTTTTCCTACCTCCATTCGTTATCCGTTCTTGCTTCTCCTGGCCAATGTTGTTAAGCACTTTTAGATCACATTTAGGGTTTGGTCCAGGTCCCTCTGCCCCAACCTGTGTTTTACCCTACCAAAGATGTCTGTTTCCTTAGCACAAGTTCATTAGCATGGAGGCTGCCTCCCATGCTATTGTGGCTTTCACTTAGGTTAGATTTGAGAGCCCGCTGCTGAGTCATAACGCAGTACCTGCTGCAGTAGGATGTTTAGCCTCAGTTCCTGTCAATACAGGAGACGTAGAGCCTTTTATATTTTACCTCCTGAGTCATTTTGCAGCAAAACATTTTTGTTATTATCATACCTTTTGGTCATGGAGAATGAAGCTAATTTAAATAGATATATGGAAAATTTCTAGCTTATCCCCTGTTTTATAGTTTTCAGTCAGTTTGGAAATAAGTGGAAGCAGTCTAATGCACATCACTGTGTGCATTCTGGGTGTTTCACTAATCATTACCACTGGAAAGTGGGCAGTGGAAATAAAGAGGTACCCCTCAAGCCAGTCAGGTTGTTACCTGCGGACACCCCCTTTCAGTCACCATTTATTTATGATTAGCTCTGTGTAAGGCACTGTGATGGAGGCTATGGCACTGCGGTAGGGCCTTCTTGAAGACTTTACAGTCAAGTTGAGGAGACGATCAATGCATATGGACTGTAGTAGTAAAAGCAGTTTCTTCAGATAAAGGGCATAATAGTTGAGTCAGAAAGCTTCAGGCTTCATGGAGGAAGGGAGGGCCTGTAGCAGACCTTGAGGGTTTGGTAGGATTAGGCTGGGTTGGTGGTTCTCAATCTTGGCTGTATATTGAAAACGTTGATGCCTGGTTCTATCCCCGGACAGTCAGATTTATTTGGTCTGGGAGGCTGGAGTGCAGTGGCACGATCTCGGCTTACTGCAACCTCCACCTCCCAGTTCAAGCGATTATTCTGCCTCAGCCTCCCAAGTAGCTGGGATTACAGGCATGCACCACCACACCCGGCTAATTTTTGCATTTTTCGTAGAGACGAGGTTTCACCATGTTGGCCAGGCTGGTCTCGAACTCTTGACCTCAGGTGATCTGCCCACACCCCGCCCCCCCCCGCCCAGCCTCTCAAAGTGCTGGGATTACAGGCGTGAGCCACCATGCCCGGCCTGTATCTGGACTTTTTAAAGCATTCCAGGCAATTTTAACATGCAGCCCAGGCTGGACCCCACTGGGCTGGGAGATGAGGAGGTGAAGAACTGCAGGGAAGGTGGGGCAGGAAATCAGTTCAGAGGCAAGAACATTTGGGAGCCTCTCTGGAGGCTGGCTCGTGTGAAGGGAGAGTAGAAGATGAGGCTGGGGAGAGGGGTGGAAGCTGGTTTGTGGAGTTTTTTCAGTAGGTCTCATAATTAAAATTTAATTCAATAAGGTGTTAAGATGTAAGACCTTATAGAGGGTTCTCTGGGTATATGGCAAGGACTGTTCTAGTCTGACCGTTGTAGTCATTGCATGCACAGCTATGAACAAAACCTAGGCCCTGAGCTCAGAAGCTTCAAGCTGGTAGGGAGATGAACAGTGAGATGATCACAGACACCCACAACTGCCATGAGGGAGGCATCCAGGCTGCCATCAAGGTAGATTGTAGTGCAGTGTAGTGTGGCACGTGAGGGAGAAAGGAAGTGGTTCCAGAAGAAAGATTCGTGCAGTCAGGTATTTTGAAGGGCTTGGCTTGTGGGGGAAGATTGAATGAAAGAAGCTCGGAATCAGGGAGCCTGTAGTAGTCGGGTGTGAATGTGAGGTGTTGGGGGATTTGGACCAGGGTGGCCTCTCTGGGAATGAGCAGAACAAGCTTGGCACCTGAGTATATATAGTGGTGTGGGTGGTGGGCCACAGCGATGTTGGAGGGGCCCCTCCTTCCGTACCGGTGACCTGGGACTGATGATCCCATTGATAAAAATAAGGAATTCAGACACCGGCTAGTTTGGCCATGAGCTGAAGCATTTGATTTTAGACGTGTGGAGTCACAGTGTGAGTGGACCAACCTTCTCTGTGGGAGAAATGCTTGCCCAGGAGCCCCTCAGATATGAATAGAGTGCTGTTATCTGTGGGGTTCCTGCCCTCCCTCTCTTCTCTTTCCCTGAGTAAGGAGCGGGCTCAACAGTTTCTATTTCACAGCTCACTATTGTCTGGTTCAGCAGCTAAAGCACCTTTTTTCCAAGCTTTGTTGTTTTGCTCTCATTTTGGCTCAGTACTCTTTGTGTTCAGGGAGCTGGGAGGCTGGAGCTGAGGCCACCTTAACCGTCTTTCCTCTCCACCCTTGCCTCCCCACTGTGTCCCCTGTGGGCGCACCACCGAAAACAGTGTGCAGACTGCTGGTGTGGTGTGACACATGGTTAGCAGGAAGCAGAAGGACAGAGACTGGTGGGAAGGAAATACAATTTCCTAGTTTATGTACTTCTTTTTCTCAACGTGCCTTACTTTTCTGATCTGAATTCCCTTTATCTTTCTTTCACTTACCATCTCTGTATTTCCGAAAGGCATTGTCATCCTTCTTATCTTTCCTGAATTGACTGGTTCCTGTTACATAGAATGTAACCGTAAGAATCTAGTCCCACAGTCTAGACATTCAAACATGTCTCATCTGTTGTGTCTCTGTAGCTAAGCAAGTGGCCTTACTCCAGCGAATGGCCTGAGTTGTTCTCAGGGTATCACACTGAGCCCGGTATTTTGAGGGCAGTGAGGTCCAGGGCATGTGTTTTGGTGTAGGGTTCCTCATTCAGAAGGGTGAGCTGACTGCTGCCTGGAGAGCCTGGGGGCCAGTGGCCATGCTTTGGCTGGGTTGATCTCAGTATCTGCCCTTGCTTGCACGTTGCTGGGCTTAAGGACATTCATCTTGTGTTTCTGTTTACTGGAGGATCAGTGGTCAACCCAGAGGCACAGCAGGCCAGGTTCAGAAAGCATGTCTCTCCCATTTGGCTCTTTATCCCACATGTGCACTCTCTGGGTGCCACGCTGCAGGTAGAGAGCCAAGTTCTCCAACCAAGGAACTGGGGTGAGAGAATGGCCTCTGGACTGTGCAATGTATGTATTTACTGTAGATTAAGAATTTGGGTGCAGTACTACTAGTAAACAAAGCACTCTTGAATCACAGTACTTCTCTATAAGAAATTCCACCTGAGGCCAGTTGTGGTGGCTCACACCTGTAATCCCAGCACTTTTGGAGGCCAAGGTGGGTGGATCACTTGAGGCCAAGAATTCTAGACCAGCTGGGGGCAAAGCCCCATCTCTACTAAAGACTGAAAAAACAAACTGGCCGGACATGGTGGTGCATGCCTGTAATCCCAGCTACTCGGGAGGCTGAAGCAGAAGAATTGCTTGAACCTAAAAGACAGAGGTCTTGCAGTGAGCCGAAATTGTGCCACTGCACTCTAGCCTGGGTGACAAACTGAGACCCTGTCTCAAAAAAACAAACAAAAGAAAACAAAAACCAAGAAATTCCAGTTTGATCTTCTATAGCTACTTCACTAATGTGTCACATCATAGATTTCAGTGACTCAGTGAATCTCAGAGGTTATGGCATCAACTCGTCAAAGAAGCCCTGCAGGAACTATGGCTAGGGCCTCAGGAAGACTGTGAAACCCCTTAAATCATTGGCCTATCTTTGTGATTGTGTGGTTCTATCATGAGGCCCTTAAAGGCATTTCTCACCCCTTTTCTCCCATAACACTCAGTTGCTTTGCAAGTGGAATAAAACCCTCCGCAGCAGACATAAGCAACATAGCTTAAATACCTTGGTGACGGGCAGCACCCCACTTTATTATCTGGCCGTTCTATCATCCTGGGGGCCTTGTGTCTGAGTAGGTTCAGCCTGGCCCTGGCTTTGATGGAAGGAGTCATTTGTTGGAGTGGCACTAGTCATAGGAGAGAGTGAGTACTTCTATTTTCTAAGTGGGCAAAACCAGGGAGTGTCGTGCATTCAGCAAGAGCTTTTCATGAGCAGGCAGCATTGTCTGGCTGCTAAAGGCAAGATTTAATTGTTTCAGCAAATCAATTAGTCTTTAGGGACTTTAATCAGTCAAATCTGATGCATGGATGAGGTATTAGAAAGCCTGTGCCTGTAAGACCATTAGTTTTGAGTATCCCTGCAGCATCTTTCTCTGTCTTTCGTATGAGCGAGTGTGTGTGTTTATGGGTAAATAGTGTGGCTTATACAAATTTCTGCGAGTGATCCCTGCAGTGGGAGAGCTTGTAGGAGCAGATTGTTGTAATAGTGTAAAAGGAAAACCAAGGAGATCTTGCTACCCATGTCTTATTATTGTTTTCTCATTTGAGATTGTCACCATTGTGCTGTGAGAATGTGAAGCGTGTTCACAGCCTTCTGTCATCTAGTTGACATTTTCTCCTGTTGGAGTCACTCATCTAAACAGTGCCACAGGAGTGGCTCCACACCACCCGATTCTTACTTGTCTGTTGTTGTAAGGCTCTATGCATTTTCCCCACCATAGCCCTGCTCTTCAATCCCTTTTTGGAACCAAGTGTGTCATTCTCTTCCAGATATACATCAGGGGACGTGAGAGTGTGGGACACCCGCACCTGGGACTACGTAGCCCCCTTCCTGGAATCAGAGGACGAGGAGGACGAGCCTGGAATGCAGCCAAATGTCTCCTTTGTGAGGATAAACAGCTCGCTGGCAGTAGCAGCTTATGAGGATGGTAAGTAACCACAACCCTCCTCCCTATTAAGGAAAAAAAAAGCTTTACAAAAATTAAGCAGCTGTGGCCGGCTCCCCCCTGTAATCCCTCCATACGTACACGTGGGCACACACGCATGTTCACACACACACACTCACTCTTGCCTTTATGTGAAGAAGTTGGCCAACAACCGTCAGTGCATTAGTAGGCATTGGAACACAGCACCCATTAAAACTGGTGTTTAATTCCTACTGGAACTGTCAGGCTGGGTGCTAGTGCCAGACACAGGGCTGGCCAAAGCATCTTAAGCAAATAACTTGTTTGATGTAAAATATTAAATATACTTGGCCTAGTTTTCCTTTAGCCTCTGCTCAGCCCAAAGGGAATAGCAAAAAGGGGATAGACATAGATCATCTGTTGACAAATATGGATACAGAAAAATAAAAGTCAGTGCCTACCTTTTCCTGGCACTTAATATGCCATACAAGATAATTGATAATAATATGTTTTCTCTTTGACATTGGTAGAATTCTTTTTGAACATGAACAACTATGGATTTTTGGAACTAGGTGGGAATAGTCTAAAGTTAGCTTTACCTATGTAAAGAAACTCTTGACAGTGTATAGCTGTCATGGTCATTTCAATGGCCATGATATCCAGTATGCCCACCTCTCATGCTCCTATCCTCCGTTATGTTGTGAAGTGTTGAATCTCCGCAAGCTTCGTGACCCCACTTGCCCAAAAGTTGGGACCACAACATATTTCAGAATGTTAAGTGTTCATGTCATGGCACCACTGCAAATCTTCAGAGGCACTGTGACATTAGCAGTTGGCTCAGAGGGACAAAACTAAAATAGCTAATGGGGAATTTTATACCCATGTGCTGTTTAAAAATAAAAATTAGGGCTGAGATCTTACATATATATACCTATACATATTTGAGACAGGGTCTCACTTTTTTGCCCTGGCTAGAGTGCAGTGGCACTGTCTCAGCTCACTGCATCCTTGACCTCCTGGGATCCAGCGATCCTCCCACCTCAGCCTCCTGAGTAGTTGGGACTACAGGCACATGCCACCATGCCCAGCTAATTTTTTGTATTTTTTTTTTAGAGATGGAGTTTCACCAAGTTGCCCAGACTGGTCTTGAACTCCTGAGCTCAAGCTATCCACCTGCTTCAGCCTCCCAAAGTGCTAGCATTATAGGCATAAGCCACTGCGCCTGGCCTTGAAAATATTTTTATATTTTATATAATTACTTTAGCAATGTGATGTTGGTTTGATGTTAGTAGACACTATTGATGGATTTCCTTTTCAGCCTGTAGAAATTCAGCTAAGCTATTTCTGTGGTGTAATTAATATTTCATATGTTTTTTGAGACCCTGGACAGATACCATAAGAGCAGTTTAAACATGTTTGCTACTTTCCAAATTATCAATGAGTTTTTTTTCCAAAATACCTATGCAAAGATTGCAATACTTTTAAGTTAGAATCATACAGTTTTAGGATCATCTAATAGCCATCTCCTACCATTCACACACACGAACGTGCACACACATACTCTTCTACAGATGGGGAAACGGAGGTGCAAAAACCTACTTCAGCTAGGTAGGTGAAGTCAGCAGTGAATCCAGAACTGTGATTGTGTCTCCAGGGCCGTGCTGCGGTGGTCATGCTGTTTATGGAATCCTGAACATAAAGACTCTTGTAGAAATGTGTGCCCAATTGATTTGCAGCCCGTGTCTCACATCTCGTGAGCTTGAAAATACAGCTTGAGGTGATGTGCAGGGGTGCTGCTGCTGGTTTTATATTGTTAGAATTGTCTTCATTTCCCTCATTCCCTGTTGTGGCACAGAAATATTGGGAAACAATGCAGGCATGATAAAGAATCTACTTTTTTTTTTTTTTTGAGACAGTGTTTTGCTCTGCCACCCAGGCTGGAGTGCAATGGCACCATCTTGGCTCACTGCAGCCTCTGCCTCCTGGGTTCAAGCGATTCTCCCCTCAGCCTCCCGAGTAGCTGGGATTACAGGTGCCCACCACAACAACCAACTAATTTTTGTATTTTTACTAAAGACAGGGTTTCACCATGTTGGCCAGGCTAGTAATCTACTTTCTTTGGTAAATACTTAGCAATTGATTGCCAAAATATATTTTATATTCTTTTTTTTTTAAGTCATAGTTAGAATTCAAACAGAGCAAAATGTATATAAAATTACAAAGAAAAGTATGCAAAAGAAGTCGAGGTATTCCTCCCTGTCCCATTTCCAGGCCCTCTCACATTTTACTCATGGAGGGGTCCTGCTGTATATACTTTTATGCACTTTTTTTTTTTTTTAATAACTTAATGGCACATCTTGGTGGTCTTCTGTATTCACACTTACATGGTAAACTTTATTCTTTTTAATGCCTGTGTAGTACTGCATTATGTGGCTGTACCATCATTTATTTATTAGGACCCTCATTGATGCACATTTGAATTGTTCATTTTTGTTATTGAAAACAGTGCTGCAAGCAATATGCTTGAACGAGTGCCAAGATGGACTTGTCCAAGGGTGGCCGTGGGGTGAGGTACAGTGATTGCTAGGTCGGAGGCTATGGCTGCTTTAGGCTTTGATAACTATTGCCAAGTTGCCCGCCAAAAAGGTTTCACCAGTTTTTAGACTCACCAAAAGTATGTGAGAGTGACTGACAGGTGAAAATGGCATTTTATTGTTTTTGTTTTCCTTTCTTTAATCACATGTGGACATCTTTTCTTTGTGTGTTGTTAGCTGTTTCTATTTCTTCCTCTGCAAATAGTTTGTTCCTGTCTTTCTTCATTTTGCCTTTGGGTTGTCATCTTTTCTGACTGAAAAGAAAGCTTGGGAAATAATCCTTTGCGATATGTATTTCCGATATTTTTTCAGTATGTCATTTATTCTTTTTTGTTTGTTTTGAGACAGTCTGGCTTTGTTATCCAGACTGGAGTGCAGTGGTGCGATCTCGACTCACTGCAACCTCCGTTCTCCTGGGTTCAGGCGTTCTCCAGCTCTCAGCCTCCCGAGTAGCTGGGATTACAGGCGCCTGCCACCACGCCCAGCTAATTTTTATATTTTTAGTAGAGACGGGCTTTCACCGTGTTGGTTAGGCTGGTCTTGAACTCCTGACCTCAAGTGATGTGCCTGCCTTGGCCCCCACAAAGTGTTGGAATTACAGGCGTGAGCCACTGCGCCTGGCCTGTCATTTATTCTTTAATGGACTTGTTTTCTAGAAGGTACTTGATGTGTGTGAACGATTTTAATTTTTTAATCTATAAGTGAGTGGGTTTTATTTTGTAATTTAATGTTCTTGATTACTACATTTTTAGGGTTCAAAGATCAAAATAATATAAAGCTATGTATAGAGAAATCTTGCTGCCACCCACTTTTGTCTGCTCCATTCTGAAGTAATCATATTTTTTACTTTCTTATATATCCTTGTATTTTAGTATTACAAGTACAAGCAAATATGAGTGTGTATATTCTTATTGCCCCCTTTTCAAAAAACAAAAGACAGCATACTATTTACGTGATTCCACACCTTGACTTTTTTCTCTAAATAGCATATCTTAAAAGGCAGTCCATGTCTGTGTAGAGAGAGTACCCCGTTTGCACACCTGAATGGTAATTCCATTGTGTATAAGCACTTTGGTTTATTGGAGGACAGTTGTGTTGTGTTTGCCGTTACAGTGTTGTAGTGAAAAACCTTGTAAAGATGACCTTTCACGCAAGCACAAGGAGGATTGTTTTCTGGGTTACAGGGTAAATGCAAATGGGGTTTTACTATTTTATGCTGTCACCAGCAAGCCATGAGAGTGTGCCTGTTTCCTCACAGTTTTGCCAACAAAGTATGTTTCCAACTTTTGGGTATTCATCAGTTTGAGAAGAAATGGTCATCAAGTGTAGTTTTAACTTACATTTCTCTTAGTGTGAGAAAGGTTAAATTTAAGAAAAAAATGTGTACCTGCTACTTGTAGTTCTTTCTTTTTCTTCTGTTACTGTTATGGCTTATCTTTTATATTTTTATCTTGACAACTTCGTCTTGGATTAGTATGCAGTATGGTTCCAAGTACATCTTTTTTCCAGCATCTCTTCTCAGAGAGCCCATTTCTACCTAACTGGTTTGAGGCACTGCCTTTATAAGCTTTTAGCTGTGAAATTCACTTTGTATCTGGGTCTGTTTCTGAACTTTGTGCTCTGTTTCAGTTGGTCTGTCTGGCAGCTTACATTTACATCAAGCTTGTCAGTCTCGTCCTTTGGGGTTTCACGTCATGGTTGGGAAGATGATTACTTAATGCCTGGGCAAAATCTCTAGTGCTTCCAAGGCTGCAGTGTTTCCATTGAAATCTTTGATTCGGTTCGAGCTCATTTTGGTATTAAGGGCTCTTGCTTTTTTAGAGCCCTTGTGTTTCCCTGCTTCTCTCTCATGCTGAGCTTGTTTTATTGGTCTGATTCGGGTTGTTACTGTTTCTGTGATAAACAACAAGTTCTATTCTTTTCTGCAGACCTCAGGTGGCGTCATCTTTGGTCCCTCTTCAGTTTAATAGATCGACACTATGGTATTTACACCAATATATTCATGAATAGCTACTTCTGGGCAAAGACAGATTCAAATAATCAAACCCACATTTTTATATTGCTTCTTTCCAAGAGCAGCTAACTGGCACTTCTTAGGCAGGAACATGACAAAAAAGGAAATTTACCTTGTGGGGTTTGCTGTCTGAAATTTGTGACATGGAAAAGAAGAATAAGATAATAAAATGAGTTAATGAACTTCAGTTCTCTGATTGTGCCAAAGTGAGGCTCTGTAGCCATTGAAACGCCCTTGCTGGTCTACACGCACATTCTCAGTGGAGGGAATCGTATCCAGAGGGGGAGATGGAACCTGCTTTGGGGAAAGGGAGTCATCCCTGCATCCCTTTTAGCCTCTTTGCCCCGTAGGAACACTGTACACGCACCTGGCGTGTAGAGATTTGGCAAGGTGATCCACAGTTGTGATTTTTTGAATTCCAACCCACTGGCCTCATATTTCTTCTGCCTTGTTTCCGATTGTCAGCACTGGCCATCCTCCAGTTTGATTTTACCACTAATTGTGTTGCACGTTACCATACCGAAATGAATCAAATCAAAATGCTTTTCCTGGAGCATTAGATAAAGCAGGCGAAGGTTCTGAGTAATGAGCAGATGCTGCTAATGCAGGGACGGCGGAGACCTTGCCAGGACTCCATCTGCTCCGTGCTTGCCTGCCTTTGGCCTCATGCCACAGCATTAGGGAATGGCAGTGTGCTCGAAACCCACTCTCTGGTCACAGAGTTTGTCTTGAAAGCTCACTCTTTGGTGAGAAATGAGATTACACACTTCTTAGGTGCAAAGAAGTTTTTATTTGTCCCCCTCAGTGGAGAGAGGAGAGACACGATCTGGTGCATATTAGCATGAGGAAGCCTGGATGGGACAGCCATCAGTCCTCTTTATACGGTGCCATCAAGCACAGCAAAGTGGCTTATCCACCTCCACAGCGCTCACAGTGCAATTGTCTGAACACACACATGCTCCATTGTCCGGCACTGTGGCTGCCCGGGACTGTGGCTGTCCGGGACTGTGGCTGTCTGGGGCCGAGGTGACTATGATTTCTCATTTACTGACATATCAACAATGGACGGGGGTGGGTCTCTCCAAGCTGCTTTTTAGCGGTGAGCAGTAGGACCATGTTTTAGTTAGATGACTGTGGAGACTAGATGCTTCTAAAGTTTTATTAAGATTTTATTTTTAGTAAAAAATAATTCTTCAGTCGTTTTGCTTGTGTCTTTTGTTTGTATGTTGATGATGACATTTGGATGTGATGGCATGGCCTTTGAATGCAGTATACAACTACCCCGCTGCCCCCAACATTGAAGTTTTAGAAGTGGATTCTTAACATGTTAAAGCATTGCTTGGAAGAAGGCTAAGGCAATTGACTGGATTGTGGAGAACTTGATTTTTTTCAAGGCCTTTCTTTTCCAGTCAGTCTTGTCCTAAAAGTTTCAATAATCAGTTCTTGCCTGGTACCTTTGCCTACTCACTCTTTAGGTCCAGTCTTCATATTCGGACACTTTGCAAACAAAACAGAATGAGACAACTTTCTAACAAAAAACAAAAAAACACACCATGTATAGTCCTTGTAAAAGATAGGGTATGTTTATAAACGTAAACTTTTTTTTTAACACTAGGAATGCTCACATTTTAAACATTGAGAAGGGAATTAAAACATTTAGGCTACGTGTGGTGGATCAGGCTTGTAATCCCAGTGGTGTGGGAGGATCTCTTGAGCCCAGGAGTTGAGACCAGCCTGGGCAACATAGTGAGCCTCCGTCTCTACAAAAAATGAACTAGCTGGGCATGGTGGGGTGCACCTGTGGTCCCAGCTACTTGGCGGGCTGAGTTGGGAGGATCACTTGACCCCTGGAAGTTGAGGCTGCAGTGAGCCGTGATTGCTCTGCTGCATTTCAGCCTGGGCAACAGAGCAAGACCCAGTCAAAAAACAAACAAACAAACAAACAAATACAAAGGCAGAAATCTGAACTGAGGGGTTTCGGTGTTTCAGGAATCCTTCTTAGGGCATTGAACTTTAAGTTGGCTCCACCTGGCACATCTAGGATGTTAGGGTTTGTTTCACAGACAGGCCATAGAGACTGTATTAGGGGCTGGAGGAGGTTGTTGAATACAAACGCTCTTTGAAAGCTTTTTCTGTTCCTCAGTGACAGGAGCTTGAAATGATGCATGCCCTGGGTAGAGTCTGTGTTCTATCTGAATAATGGGGCAGTGGGCCTCACATGAGAGTCCACAGATTGGATGTTGGGTGAGAGCTGTGAGATCTGTAGAATTTTTTTTAAAATCTGTATTTTTGTTTTTATAGTAATCTTAAAAAATAAAAATAAACTAGATCTTTTGACCCCATGACTGAACTGTGCTGTGGGATCTCAGTACTGGAATTTACACTTTGTGTTTGAGGCTGTTGGTACCAAGTGACCACCTGCATGCCCGTATTGACCTTGTCATGAATTGTTTTTCACACCGAGGGGTGTCCACAGTGAATTTTTAGGGATCTACAAGCCCTCAAAGTTAAGAAACACTGGAAAGGCACCGTAGTATGCTAGTAGGCATAGACTAATGGATGACCAATTTCTGGGATATCTATGCGTTTTTGAAGTTACTAGTGAAAGTAATTTGAAGTATTTTTCTCCTGTAGAAAATGTGGCACATTAAATTGTTAAGATTTAGTATTACTCTTTTGGTTTCTTGGAGGTGGTTTTAGTGAAAACTGATTTTTAATAATAGACAGTCAGATGCATAAATTCACAGTAGCTGTTCTGTTTTATCACAGTTGAGTTACAAACTGAAAGAAGCAATAGTATCACAAAGTAGCTTTTGGGAGCTAGTTTAGACTTGAGAAATAAATTGCCCAAGTTCTTAAGTGTCCCTCATGACAACTGAGCATGAATTTATTTGCTTTCTCGAGGAAGATAAATAGAATTTTAAGTGAGAGAATGTAACTTCCCTTTCACTGTGTGCAGTTTTGGTTGTGGCGTTTATTTCATTCTGAACCCCAGGGCTTGATCAAACTAGAAGTGAGTATATTTGTGGAATGAATATATTTTTGTTTGAAAAGCAAAATGCATCTGCTTGCTTGCCTTTTCATTCAAAAAGCCATTAAACGGGCTCAAGTGGAGTAGAAAGGTGGTCTGGGGGCCAGGGACAGTGTGAGAGGGAAGCTGAGCGAGGCAGTGGCTGGGAGCTTGGCAGCATACTGGGAGACTGAGCAGGTAAGTATGTTAAGGCTCATGGGAGCCAGTTCTCTCATGCTTGGAGAAGGAAGGCTCAAGTATGGAAAGGGGATGGCCAGAATGAATCCTGTGGGGCTGGATTGGAATAGGAGGCATCAGTGTGGAATTTATGGTGTTAAATATAGAGAAGTAAACAGAGATGTACATGTATGTTGTACGTATATACGTTTATGTGCATATATGCGTTTATGTGTGTCCTGGCTTTGTTTGCTGAGAAGGTGTAAGAGCAGCAACAGTCCAGCAGCAGTGAGGACAACTCGTGTCCAGCTCTTGAAAATATAACTTTCTACTGAAAGGAACCAGGGATGCTTGGAGAAATGGTGGACTCCAGGGATGGGGCAGTAAAATCACACAGTAAGCCTGGACCATCTGATTGCACTGAAGTGAAGAAGTGCTTGAAGAATGATGATGACATGTCACAAGGACACATAAGTGAGCTTGAAGATGTTCCCACTGGCCAAATCTGGGACAACTGGAGTATCAAAATCAATGTTGATAACAACAGGTTACAACCCATTGAATAAAATAGGAATATACGAGTATACCGTGATAAAAATAAACAGATCAATAAATAAAAAGAGAGGAGAGAAAAATTACCTTACAGTAGAATGTCAACTAATAAATGCAGAAAGCATGATGGGATTAGAAAATTACAAATTGGCAACCATCACGGTAATAACTGATTCAGACAAAAAAAAAAAAAAAAAAAAAAATCAATTGAGTGTAAAACCAGAGTGTAAGAATGGGATGAGGGATGGGGTCTTACATGGTCTCAAAAAATCTCCCCACAAAACACTTATTAATTAAAAGGGAGAAAAAGGTAACTCTGCAATCAAGAAATCTAACAGGTACCGTCTTAATAAAGTGGTCAAATTTAACATCATCAGTAACGGTAGAATTGATATCCTGTGCCACGTGACAGGATGCAGTGAGAAAAACACAGAATCACTTCTGTGATATTATTCCAGCCAAAAGTGCACAGCCCCATCTAATCAAGAGAAAATACCGCACAAGCCCAAATTGAGGGACATTCCACAAAATGACTAGCCTGTCCTCGTTAGCACTGTCAAGATTATGAAACTCAGGGAAGGTCTTAAGAACTATTCCAGGTAGAAAGAGAAGAGACATGACAACCGAGTGCAGTGTGTCATCCTGGCTTGGGTCGTTTTTCTACAAAGAATGTTACTGGGACAGTTGGCAATGGGATCTGACAGTGAGTATATAGAAGTTCTTGCAGCTTTTCTGTAATTTTGAAAGTTTCAAAATAAAAAGATAAAAAATAACATGTTCTTGAGAAAGATGAAGTAACAGGAACTGGATTTATCTTTCTGCCTTAACTAGAAAACTGGACAAAATATATTAAACCGTGGTTTCTAGACATTGGAAAATAAGTAGCCACACCTGTGATCTCTTGGAGGAGAACAAACATGGTAGGCCCACAGTTACACCAGCTCACCAGCCGGAAACAACTCCAGACAGGGAGTGGGGACCTAAATAGAGTCTGGTGGCCTCCCTGACTTGAGGAGGCCCCAGTGAGGGCTCAGGGAAGCCAAGGTGGATAGAAGTTGTGGGCCAGAGTGTTGGAGAAGAGGGAGCTCCCAGAGGGAGAACCCCAGAGATTGGCTGAGGATTCCCTCGAGTCTTTGGCTGAGTCCTACTCTGCACATGTGTAAGAGGAAATACCTGAACCAGGGAAAGAACTACCTGAAAGGAGAAGGCACAACAATTCTTGGAGCTTACATGAGGCTAAGAATAGTTTGTACTTCCCCAAGAGTAGGAAGAACTCATAATTCACGGGTTGTTGAGTGGAATCCTCAGGAGGGTGCCATGTTTTAGTAATGGGGCTAAATCAGCCCTAGACTAAAAGCCGCTCAGGATCCCCTAACAAAAAAGTTGGAAAGCAAGCCTCAAAAGGATCCAGCCAATTCTGAGTGTCTTAATTTTGCATCAGGGAAAACTTCCATACTATTTTGTAGAATACAACAAAAGCTAGCAACCAGCAATGTAAAATTCACTATGTCTGTCATCCAGTAAAAATGAAGCATGGCTGAGGCAGAAGGATCACTTGAGCCTGGGAGGTCAAGGCTCTAGTGAGCCATGACCATGTCATTGCACTCCAGCTTGGGTGACAGAGTGACACCTGCCTCCAAAAAAAAGAATATATTGTGCTACCCTGGTAACATTAAGCACAGCTAGTGCCCAGATTTTGGTTTCTAAATGTTCTTCAATAAAAAGAACAAGGGCTAGGGCAGATAAATACAAGATGAATCTGGAACATTTTATGGGATCCGAAAGTAAGGATGTTTATAATAAATAAAAAGATGAGAATAGGGCATCTATAGGACAGTAGAACTAAACTGGAGCTCCTGAGGGCTAAAGGAAGGACAACTTGAACAGCAAAACATGATGATAGTAATGGATTATAACCTGTGGATAAATACCCATGAGTCCATATATTGGTATCAATAAATAATTGAATAAATAAAGGAGAAGAGACAGCTCTTCCTTACAATAGTATTTCAATTGCTATATGGGAAGGGATGATGAAAATAGCCACCATTTGGCAAGCACCATAATCATAATTGTTGTAGGCAAGAATCACCAGTGGATGTTAAAATCAATGTGATGAATGTCTCTGTCCGTTTGGGCTGTTATAACAAAACACTATAAACTGGGTGACTTATAAACAACAGAAGTGTATTTCTGACAGTTCTGGAGGCTGGGAAGTCCAAGGTCAGGTCACTGACGGATTCTATGTCTGGCGAGAGCCCTTCCTACCAGACGGTGCCTTCTCTCACATGGTGGAAGGGGCAAAGGAGCTCTCAGGCTCTGCCCTCATGACCTTATCACATCCCAAAGGCCTCATTTCCTGGTACCATCACTTAGGGGGTTAGGATTTTAACACTGAAATGGTGGTGGGGGACACAGCATTCAGATGACGGCAGTGAGTAACAGGACATTTCCATGGTGTAAAATCATCACTCCGTAAGAGAAAAATGGTAACTTTACAGTAGAGAAAACTGGCAGATACCACCTTAACCAAGTGATGATAGTTAACATGACCAGTAATGAAACTTTGATATTATGTACTTCCTGATACATAATACACTGGAAAGGCACAACACTCCTTCTGATTTTAAACATGAGGAAACAGCAGACAATTGAGAGGCCTACAAAATAAATGAGCAGTACTTTTCAAAAGTGTCAGGGTCCTGAAGGACAAAGAATGACTGAATAATTGCCCCAGATTGGAGTCGATGAAGGAGACACGGCAGCTAAATGCTATGTGGAATTCTGGATTGGATCCTGGACCAGAAAAATATGCTGGTAAGAGGACAGGTGAAATGAAATAAAATCTGTAGATTAAATATGTTGCATCAGTGTTAATTTCCTGGCTTCCATCATTCTGCTATGGTTATGTAATAGGTTAACATTTGGGAAAGCTGGATGAAGCTATACTGGAACTCTTTGCAAAATTTTTATAACATTTTTATAAGTCTGAAATTATTTCAAAATCAAAAAAGACATCAAATTACAGTATTAAATAAGACTGGATTTTCCGATAGCAATTTAATGCCATTTAAAACAATGTTACATGATTCCTTAGAAAAGAATGTGTTTGCCCCTTTTCTGCTGTCTGACTGACTTGGAGGCCTGAGATTAGATGGTACCCCTGTGTTGTTTTGGTGGTGGTTATATAATCAGGGATCCTCAGCATTTCTCTTTTCTATATCTTGCTGTTTGTCTTCGAGCTATTCCCTGCAACCTCCCCTTTTCTTAAAAAAAAAAAAAAATGCATGATGATGAGTATCTAGTCTTTGGTATTTTGTTTCCAAAGGATCTTTTTTTTTTTTCCAAAACAGAGTCTCACTCTGTTGTCCAGTCTGGAGTGTAGTGGTACAATCTCAGCTCGCTGCAACCTCCGCCTCCCAGGTTCAATCTATTCTCCTGCCTCAACCTCCTGAGTAGCTGGGATTACAGGCATGCACCAACCACCAAACCGGCTAATTTTTTTTTTTTTTTGGTATTTTTATTAGAGATGGCATTTCACCATGTTGGCCAGGCTGGTCTCAAACTCCTAGCCTCAAGTGATCTGCCCCCGCCCAGCCTCCCAAAGAATACTTTTTAAAGAATAGTGTAGCCATTTTATTTTAAAATGTCAACATTTACAAACATGCCAGAAGTTACGTTTTTGCCACTACTTACAACTTATGACAAAAAAATTTTATCGGTTTCATATATAAAATGGGAAAAGAAGGCCTTGTTTTTCAAAATCATTTCAGGAGGTAATCAAAAAATCTGAAGAGCACTGGTCTGGAAGGCAGGTGGCCATGTGAGTCTCTGTCTCAATCGGGCTCTTGTGATCCACGTGATCCACTCTGTGGGCACAGGGGAGGGAGACCCAAGAGCCCCATCCCAGACATCAGGGGCCTTGTGGCAAAACCATCTATTTGTTGGGGAGATTTGCGTTGGCATCTGAAGGCCCAAGTGAGATGTTAGACTGTGGTTTCTGTCTTCTCATTCTTATTTGGCTTTAAGTAACTCAGAACCGACTGTCGTTTCGCCATAATCTAAATCTTTATGTAAACTTTTTTCCCTGCTTTTTATTTGAGCCATTTATTACTTATCCTTGAAAGGGAATTAATTGATAATATAATTTAAATTTTTTTTGAGGATTTGGAATGAGATTTCTAAAGGCTGCAAAATATCATCACTGGAATTTTCACCGTAGATCTGAGAAGACACTTAGTCTGCAGTGTGACTGTTGAAAACGTTTGTAAAACACAGATTAAGGTATTTTTACTTTTGTTAGTGATGGCCTTTCAAATGGTTATTCTTAAAAAACTCTTTTATTGTGAAAATTCAAAATATACAAAATGGAACGAATAGCATGATGCACCCCCATGTACCCATCACTCAGCTTCAACAGTGATCAATTTTTTTAAATCTACTACCACCCAGTCCACTGATTCCCCACTCCCCTCCCTAGAGGCATCTACTACTACCAATGTCTGCTGATCTCTTCCAGATAGAGTCTATATTATGTTATATCGGTTATAGAGAAAATTGGCCTCAGTCTGAGTCTGCGCACACAGTGATGTCTCTTTCACATTACCTGCCCTCTGGAACTTTCCCTTGTAGAAGCTGGTCTTAATTCTTTGCCTTCTCCATCAATCTGTTTTTCCTTGATGCTAACTGGAAATTCTTCTATCTAGTCACATTGTCATAGTCTTAACATACACTATTTGCCTCCTTTTCAGTCTGCTGTCCCGTCATTTTTCATTCTTTTTCAAGTGTTCTTTCTGCTTTGAATTTGAGAGCTACTAAATATATTCAATCTTACTTCCTCTTCTCTTGACTCAGTTTCTACTTTGGTGATCTCGCTGCTTTGTTTATGCCCTAACCAGTCGCCTCCTCCACAAGCCTATTCAGATTCTTTTACTTGTCGATCTAAAATGCAGCTTCCAGAATGTTTTCTGTTTATTTTCTGCCTTAGGCAACAGAGCTGTAGAGCTGTGGTCAGCGGGAATGCAGGATGGCATGCCACAGTAGCTGCAGTGACAAGAAACTTCAGCTTTTTCCTTTTCATGACCCTCGTGGTTTAGCTGTTCTTTGTGACCCTTGTCTACACTGATACTAATCTCCCACCCGCACCTCTTCCATGAAGAGCAAAAACTTCTTTTGTCCTGTCCAACTTTATGCTAGCTTTATGTCTCTGGCCTGATTTCAGAGTGGCGATGTGTGGATTTAATGAACAAAGAGGTACGTGTTAAGTAAGTGCTATGGGTATATTTAAAATTTTTGTCAAAATGCCTTTTTCTTTGTTGCAGAATTTCTTTTGACTCCTGCTTAATTTCTGATAGGCAGGTGTCTATTTACATGGTGGAAACTGAGATTGCCAGCTGTCTATAAATAGTCAACTTCATTCAGTATCTCTGAACACAGTTAATTGATCCTGTCTATTTAACGATCATGAAGTTGACACCAAGCTTCAGGTGTTTATTGTGCAAGCTCAAGAGGATGGGAGCTCGTGGCTGAAATAATTTCTAATCAAGAAACCACTAAAGACCACAAGACCAGCTCTGTAGTTCCAGAAGGGACTAGTCTATGGCCTTCAAAACTGTTAACCTGTTTTAAATTTTGTGGTGCATGGAAAAGATCAAAGGGGAGGGAGGAGTATACCAATTGTGTTTTTTTCCAAAACCAGTTCAGCAGTTATTTACCTTTCAGGCAATTAACATAATTACCATTATGCTAAAAAGTAATTTTGGAAAGTTCTGCCCTGAGCTCTTACGACTCCACCGGGACAGTTTTCGTTGGGACTTATCTTTTTGATGGAAGCTTAATTGCAATTTTGGCTTTGTGCACACAAACAGAAGCAGCTAATTGTTTAGGCAAATAGCAGATTAATTTAAATATGCATCCCTAATAAAACAAAAATGGTATCCATTATGGTCCTTGTTCCCATGACGAAGAATATAAATATTCTGTGCAAGTACCATTAGACGGAGGTCTTAAGGATTGTCGACATTATTTCACAGTGGTAGCACTTTCCAGATATCGAGTAATCTTTACAAAAGCTAACATAAATCAGTTTAAACTCATTTAGATCCCATTTCCACTATGTGCAGTTTCATTACCACACTCTGGCTGGCCTCCTTAGGGAGGTGGGAGGGGCCTGCTGCAAACTGGCATGGGTGCCCATCCACAGCTGCTGAGCAGGCTTTATGTCTCCTCGAAAGACTGGCCATCGTTACTCATGTCATCGTTAATGGCTGTTCCTAGTCTAGGCTGAGCTCAGAGTTCCTTCAGCCTGGCTGCTGCTTGTCAAGGTGGAGGGTCCTGAGCCCAGGGAGCAGGTGGGACTGCCAGGCCCTGCCCCTTCTCCTTTGTTAGGCCAGTGGCCCTCACTTGTCTTCTGGATGTTTCAGGAGACCCAGTTTCTTCTTTTGTCTGCATCCTTTTCCTGTTTGTTATGAGTGAAACAGTGTTGTTGCGATCCCAGCACTACTCAGAATTAATCATCTTTTATCCAGCTACTGAGGTTTGGTCAGGAAGGAAGAAAAACACTTGCTCGTTCTGTTTCTCTAGGGGCAAAACCGGGGCTATACACTCCGGCCTTCAGGATGATGCCTGGTGCAGGGAATGGCAAAAAAAAAAAAAAAAAAAAAAGACTTGCTGCTTATGCTGTTGTGCCCGAAGTCGCGAGACCTCAGTAAGTGACCACCAGAGTCCAGAGTCAAAGCCAAATAGCCGGGGTCGCTTTATTATGAGTTTGAACCTGGACCTCTCCGCTTTATACAATGGCAGGTAAAGAGAGAGGCCCGGGCTGCTGTTTTAGGGTTTCTTTTATAGCGAGGTACAAACAAGTCACAGAGAAACAGTAGTTACAAGCTTATTATTGGTTGACATTTAAAGTTGAACATTCGGCAGTTTCTGGCTGGTTCCCGCCTTTTTCGCAACCTCAAACGGCTGGGGGTTTTCCAGATAAGTTGTTTGTGTAAGCCCGGGGGGTGGTCACATGCATGTATGTTGCAACCTCAAACGGCTAGGGGTTTTCTAGATAAGTTGTTTGTGTAAGCCCGGGGGGGTGGTCACATGCATGTATGTTTAGAATTTTTCCCTTAGGGGCTTTCTATCTCATTCCCCCCTTTTAGTTGTGTCTTCAAGAGCCAATCTTGGGTCTTATATGTCTGTTTCAATAGTTTTATTGATGATGGGTTGATATTGTGTTCTAAGGACCATTAACTGGACAGTGTTGATTCTGTCTTTGACAAAGTTTATTATTCTGTTTAGTATGCATGGCCTTATGGTGAGGAGGAGGAGTAGGCTTAGCAATGGTCCTGCTAGGGGCATTGAGAGGGAGTACATGGAGGAGCTCCACCAACTATCAGCTGCGGAATTGAATTTTTGTTTTTGTAGTTCTAGGCTGAGTTTGTGTAGCTGTTGGACCCGCGTCTCTACTAACCCAGATTCATTTATGTAAAAACAGCAGTCTTCTTTGAGAAAAAGGCAAGTTCCCCCTTTTTCGGCAGTAAGCAGGTCTAGGGCGCGCCGATTTTGCAAAGTAACTTGGGCGAGGGAGGTCAGTTGCCTTTGTAATGAGGCTAGGGATTCGGCTGAAACTTCCATTGCTGTGGAGAATTGTTGGGAGAGCTTAGTGGTAGTAACGAGAGCGTGGCCTAGGGCTCCTCCTGCTCACCCTGCCGCTTTTACAAATGTGGTGAGTGAGACACCGGCTACTAAGGGAAGAAATACAGCCCTTTTTGTCTTGAAGGAAGGCACGTAGTCTCCTTCTAGATATTCAGCAGGGGTTCGCAGGGTTAGTTGGGGAACTATTGTAACGGGGAGACATAGGAGGCTCTTAGTGGCCTGAACAGTGAGATTTTTATATAGAGTTCTATTACACCAGAAGAATGAGCCATGAGGGGCTTACAGAGTGGAGTTGGGAGGAGAGGTTATGTTGCAAAGGGAGGTGCTAGCGTTTGAATAGCAAAATAAAACCTGTGTTTGTTCGGGGTTTAAGAACAAAGGAACATCTGAGATGGGGGAGGATCCTTGGCTGGAAGTTGTTAGGGAATTATTGAAGGGGGCTGGGAGCGGGACGGCCGTCAGGGGTGGCTGTCCTAGGGTAGCGCAAAAGAAACATGCAGAGAGGTTTCCTAGACCGGTGGCGTTCTCGAGAAGTAACCCCTCCCTCGGCAGAGATAACCAGGAGAAAGGGCGGGAGGAGGTTAAAGTGGAGAGTTGTTTGTTTAGTTCTGTTTCCTGTTTCTGAATGTTAGCGTGGAGGGTGGTTTGGATCTGAACAAGTGAGCGCCATAGATAGAGGCGGCTGCTAGGCCACTTTGTCCTAGATGTCATGTACATGGCCCCCTTCTGTTGGGAGGTCTAACGGGAGTCCTAGGGATCCCAGATAACCTATGTGTAGCCTGTGGCAGTTTTAAAAAATTATGGGAATTCTACACTTAGCTCGAGAGGGTTTCTGAGGCCGTGAGAGTCTTGACAGTGTGGATTTTACATGAGCTATAGGGGCAACCGACGCTTTGTTCAACCCATGTGTTTTTACAATAGGGGATTTGTTGGTCAAAGAGAAAGCAAATAGCTGGGGTGACTTTTCCCGGTTGTGCCTGGAAATCAGTAAAATTAACATAGATAGGAGAGCTACAACCTTGAGGGGGGCAATCAGCTGTGGCCAGAAGATGGCCTTGTACCTGTGTCTGAGCGTAGTTGGTCCAATTCTCTGTCAGGAAAAAACGCCAGGCAAACGGGGATGAAGCCTGCTGTGCTTGGATTTTCCAGCTGAAGGCCCGCAAAAGCAAGAGCGTCACAAAGGAGATGGACACCATAATTACGGTTGTTGACGGCGCAGGGTGAGTTTTAAAGGATTGTCTTTAGTCCGGTCAATTGTCCAGGCTGCGGTTTTCTCTGTGGAGGGCCCGACGAAGTCTGAGAGGGGGTCCACTGGCTTGGCGTGGGTGTAGTGGATCCAGGCAGCGATTCCTTCTACCTTGAGTGCTGTTGGCGTGGTTAGGATCACCTGGAACGGCCCTTTCCACCTTGGTTCTAAGGTTTCTTGTCGGTGTCGCTTGACGAGAACCCAGTCTCCTGGCCGGATCTGGTGTGGAACGGGTGGAGGTCCTGTTTTGTATAGTTCTCTTAGTCTAGGCCAGATTTCTTCATGAATTTTCTGTAAGGCTTGTAGGGAAAATAAGAGTTCAACACCATCATCGACATCAGATTTGATGAGATTGTCTTTTAGGTTAGGGACAATAGGGGGAGGTCTGCCATACATTATTTCATAAGGGGTGAGACCTAATCTGTAAGGGGAGTTTCTTGCCCTGAACAGGGAGTAGGGGAGAAGGACTACCCAGTTAGCGCCAGTCTCCATGGTCAATTTAGTTAGGGTCTCCTTTAATGTTCTGTTCATTCTTTCTACCTGTCCTGAGCTTTGGGGGCGATATGCACAATGTAATTTCCAATTTGCCCCGAGAATGGAAGCCAGACCCTGACTTACCTTGGCGATGAAGGCCGGCCCGTTGTCCGACCCTATCATAGCTGGGAAGCCATACCTGGGCAAGATTTCTTCTAGGATTTTCTTGGCTACGACTTGGGCAGTTTCCTTTTTGGTTGGGAAGGCTTCTGTCCATCCTGAAAAAGTATCTACAAAAACTAGTAGGTATTTGTATCCATATTTTCCTGGTTTTATTTCAGTGAAGTCAATTTCCCAATAAGCCCCAGGTCTATTTCCTCTTTGTCTTTTTCCAGTGGTTTGGGGTTGGTTTCCTGCATTATTGAGTTGGCATACTACACAATTTTTAGTCACTTGTTCAACTTTTTTAGAAGCATCTCTGATTTTTAGTTTTGAGTGTCTTATTAAGTCCAATATTCGCCTTGAGCCTAAATGGGTACTATGATGGATTCGTTCTAGTACCCGTTGTCCTAATTTGTCTGGGAGAATAATGTTGTTTTTACAGTCTTTCCACCACTTGTCGTGGATCTGAGCCATAGGGAGCTCGTTTATCCACTGGAGGTCGCTCTCTGAGTACTCCGGGTTAGAGGGTAGCTCTGGGGGCCCCGGGTCAGGCAGCTGAAGGGCTAGGAGCTGTGAAGGGGTTTGAGCCACATTTTTAGCAGTCTGATCAGCCAGGTTATTTCCCCGGGAGACCATGTCAGTTATTCTTTGGTGTCCTGGACAGTGGACAATCGCCAATTTTCTGGGTTCCCAGAGGGCAGCTAATAAGGCCAGGATTTCTTTTTTGTTTTAATGTCTTTTCCTTCTGCCGTGAGGAGCCCTCTTTCCCTATATATTGCTCCATGTATGTGAGCGGTGGCAAAGGCATATCGGCTGTCAGTATATACCGTTAGTTTTGGTCTTTCCCCAATTTTAAGGCCTGAGTCAATGCCACCAGTTCAGCCTTTTGGGCCGACGTTCCCGGGGGCAAGGGTTCTGCCCAAATGACTTTGGTTCCTGAGGTTACCGCCGCTCCCACGTACCTCTGTCCTTGGTGGATGAAACCGCTTCCATCGGTGAACCAGACGAGGTCAGCGTCTGGCAGTGGCCGGTCCTGTAGGTCTTCTCTGACTCTGTGTACCTGGGCCAATATCTCGGAGCAGTCGTGGAGTGGGCTCTCCAAGTCCGGATTTGGCAGTAGGGACGCGGGGTTTAGGGCCGTTGGGGCATGAAAGTTATTCTGAGGGGTTTAGTAGCAGTCCCTGGTAGTGGGTGAGCCGGGCATTGCTAAGCCACCGATCAGGTGGCTGTCTGAGTACGCCTTCAATGGCATGTGGGGTAGTGACCTGCAATTCTTGGCCCATGGTCAGTTTATCAGCGTCTTTGACCATTAAGGCAGTGGCCGCGATTACCCGGAGGCAAGGAGGCCACCCAGCAGCCACTGAGTCCAGTTTCTTCGACAAATATGCAACCGGTCTCCGCCAAGGACCTAAATACTGAGTCAATACTGCTTTGGCTACACCCCGGCTTTCGTCCACGTATAGGTGGAATGGCTTGGAGACATCAGGGAGTCCCAACGCAGGGGCTGATAGCAGAGCAGTTTTGATTTGTTGGAAAGCCAGCTCAGCCTCTTCTGTCCAATTAAAGGGCTGCTGCTCTTTTGTTGCCTGGTATAGTGGTTTAGCCAATTCAGCAAAGCCCGGTATCCAGAGTCTACAGAACCCTGCCGACCCCAAGAACTCTCTTACTTGTCGTGTTGATTGGGGTCTAGGGATACGTAGAACAGTCTCTTTTCGGGCATCCGTCAACCAGCGTTGCCCCCCTTTTAACAGGTATCCTAGGTAGGTTACCTCTGATTTGCAGATCTGAGCCTTCTTTGCCGAGGCTCGGTAGCCTAGATCTCCCAAATCCTTTAGGGGGCTTTCTGTTCCTTGTAGGCAGGCCCTGGGTGTTCAGGCTGCCTTCTTAAAGTATCATAGCCCATCTGTCAAGGGAGTGTCTCGCGCGTGCTGCTCGGGGCGGTACTTCACCCAGTTCTTTGCCTGGGCGGCTCGGGTCGCAACGGTTGGCCGGAGTTTTTGATCCTGTGGTAGCCTGGTCCACGTTAGCTGGCCTTTATGCCTCTTCGGGATCTGTCCATTCTGATGCAAAGCTTCCTGACTCTTGGGGCTAAAGGCAGGGCTGAAAAAGGCATCTTTTAAGTCCTAGGATGGTGCTACCCTGTTTTTCAGGGGGTTAGGTGCCCTTAAGGCGGTGTATGGGTTGGCACAGTGGGCGCGTGCCATGTCATGACTCTTTTGTTGCTTTCTTTAGGTTTGTACTGGCTGTATCTTTATGTTAGGTTTGCGTACGGGCAACGGGGTTGTTCATGCTGCAGTGGCAAGGGGCGTGCTCCCTGATCTAGGAGCCGGCAGATGTGTGGTGTAATACCTTCTTGGCTTTCTAGGGGGCATCGGGTTACTGGCCGTACCCGAACAGGATCCGTCCCTAGTTTAACTTCCACAAATGGCAGGGACGGTGTTTTGCAGTCCCAACCTCCTGTTTGCCCAGGTCTCTGGGAAGCGTTGTCGGGGCCGACTTTCTGGTCAGGGAGGCTGCCGGTTCTGATGGAGTCTATGCTCTTTCTAGGGCAATTGTGAGGACCGAATTGGGTTGTCTTGCTTGAGAATCGGTTATTTGGGGCCCCCGATTGGAATGGTTTGGGCTCGGCATTTTGTCGAGATCTCTCCCTAATTAGAGGACAGGGCTTCTCGGGAATAACCAGGAAGGTGTGGTTACCTCTCCCGTCCGATTTTACAGTTCTTTGAGTTGTCAAGGTATCTTTTAACTCCTGTGGCCCCTTGTACCCAGGATAGTTTTAGATAATTTCCGTAAGGCTTGCCACGACCCTGGGAATGGGGGGGGGCCCGTGCCCCCTCCCCGGTATCACCGAACTGACCGGGGATCCTCACTGTAGATTACCCTAGTCGGGGCGGGGGTCGAAACCCGTCTTCCCTAGTCATCTTGGGTTACTAATATTGATGGCCTTGGGGCTGCCCCTTGTTCTTGCCAGTTGGCGTGTTCTTTTCTGGGCCCTCTTTCTCCAGTGACCCGTTTCCTTGCCAGTATGCACATTGATCTTTTTTAAGTGTGTTAGGAGTCGCTTGGGTTGGGCGCCCTCTGGCTGATGTTCTTTGAATATGGGTGAGATTTGGTCATTTTTTCGTGGCCTAATCCTGTCTCTTTCTGGGGATCTCTATTATTGTATACTTTTTGGGTGATTCGGAGACGGTCCTGCTTGTTTTCCCTCTAGATCTTTATTTTTAGAGTTCTTTTTAATGTCCGGAGCTGCCTGGATTTTTTCAAGACATGACCACAGCTGCCTGGTTTTCAGGTGCCTTCCGGGTCCATGGGGGTAAACTGTTAAGGCTTCCATCATCTTTCTGATCGGTGCTGGGCTTTCCTGGTTTTTCCTGTAACACGGGCATTACTTGGCAATTGTGGGCTTGCGGGCGCCGGATAACCCGCCATTAGAGTTGGCGTAAATTGAGTAGCTTCCCTCCCTTCTGCGTGTGGTAGTCCCTGCAGGTCTGGTCAAGGGAAAGGCAGCTTATGAGGTCAGAGTGGCGGTAGGTTGGCCGTCATTCCCTGGATCGTTTTCTGGCCTCTACCTGTGTTCTTTCTCGTTCCTCTGTTGTGACCAAAAATTTGAGGGGTTGTTGACCATCATCCAGTTGGTTGATGGGTAAACATACCCTGTTAAAGAGCTGTTAACTCTTTGGGGTATCAGAAAAACGGCATTTGGGTTTCCCGGTTGTACAGGTCTAGTGAGAGAATGGCCTAGTACGGAGTCTAGGGTTGGCCCGTGTCATCGGGGGGTCCTATTTCCGCTCAGGGGGGAGCCAGTGGAATCAGGGGGGCGTGAGCTTATTTCCCGTTGAGCGCGTCGCGTGGCCGCCCCGCTGGGCCCCCGGTTACTTCACTTCGACGGCCCAGCTGCGCAGCAGCTGTGTTCCGCCTTCGAGGTCCCCTGGGGGAGCTGGGGGCTGAGGGCCAGGAGGGGGATGTAGCGGGGGTTCTAAGCAGGGGATCTGACTGCTTCTAACACAGGGGGTGGGGGAAGCGTACGGTGTTTTGGCTACGGGGGTGTTCTGTCATGTACGCCGAGGCCTACATGGCTTGGGTGCACAAAAAAGGAGTTAGCCAAGGGGTGGGTTTTCACAAGGTCTTGCCACCGGGACGTAAGGGATTGATAGATGTCCTGACCGCCCGGCAGGATTTTTGATTTTACCTAATGATAATGGGGAGCAGAAGGTTCCCTCATGCTGGCACCCTACCCGAGGTGGGCCATTCGAGGCGCAGAAGTTCCATTTCCTTTTCTGAGTTCTATGCTAAGGTCATGGCCCCGTTTGCATTAACATATTTAGTTATTTATAGAATGGAGGTGGAGGACTTGCTATTACCATGGTAGTGAAATCCTAGAGGATAGAGAAAAGAGAGATATAGAAAAAGAGATAGAGGAAAGTAAAACCAGAAGTTTGTACTTTTTTTTTTTTTTTTTCCTGCCAATTACGGTCTGAAAATGGAAAGTCGTTTTAGTATTAACATACAATAGTCGCCAGCAGTTCGGGTTTGCTCCGATCGCAACATATGGCTTAAATCAGGCCCAGACGGGTTCCGGGGAGTCTCCCACGGCCCCTGGTGGCTGTTTTTATGCGCGTCCGCAAGACCTATGGCCGACCACTGATAGAGACGGCGCGGATGGATTTTTCCGGATGACACGAGACTAGGACAAACGGACTAGCCGCCGATTACGAAATCTGCTCACAGCCCCGAGGACCGTTGCTGGGGTCTGGTGGGTTAGCGGGAATCCCGGAGAGCCCAAATGTTGTCCCGTAAGTCGCGAGACCTCATAAGTGCCACCAGGTCCGTTCCCCAGCCATAGCGGGGTCGCTTTTATTACGAGTTTCGACCTGGGGCACCTCTCTGCTTTATACAATTGGCAGGTACGAGAGAGCCCCGGCTGCTGTTTTAGGGTTTCTTTTATAGCGAGGTACAACAAGTCCGAGACAGTAGTTACAAGCTTTTATTTGGTTACAATTTAAAGTTGACATCGGCTAGTTCTGGCTGGTTCCCGCCTTTTCGAACTCAAACGCGCTGGGGGTTTTCAGATAGTTGTTTGTGTAGCCGGGGGGTGTACATGATGTATGTTTGGAATTTTTCCCTAGGGTTTCTATTCAATGCACTGCCACTGCTAAGAAACCAAGTAGAACCTCCCTTTGTGTTTGCTGAGACTTTTCTCTTGTTTTACCTTGGCCTACTGTGCAGGAGAGAGATTGTAGAGACCATTGCCGGGGCGGGGGCCGGTGGGGGGAGGTGTCTCCTTGCCCTGAGGTCCGTCCTCAGGCCCTTGCCAGGTGGGCATGTTCATAGTATTTGAGTTAGTCTTTTGGCCTCAGCTAATTGGATGAGGGATGGGGTGTCAGTCCTGGGGGAAGCTGATTCATGGACTGGGATGGGCTGGCTGGGACTCAGACTTTGTTGCATGCTTGGAGTAGAAGACTTCCTGGAATGGGGACACCACCCTTTCTCCATGTACCCAGGGATGAGAGAAAGCTGGTTTCCAAAGGGAAGAATGAAATAGAATTGCAGAGAGAAACAGAGATAAGATCTGTGGTGCACACAAGTTGTATACACTACCTTGGTTCTGCATGTCTTCCTGGTTCCTGCTTCTGATCCCTTATCACCTCCAGCTGTACTTCCTGCCCTTGGGCTCCATGAAATAGCCTCATTCCAGTTTCCTTTTTGTGTTTAAGCCAGTTTCAGTGGGTTTCGTACAACCAAATGTTTCGATGTTGAAACATATGACAAGCATTCAGCAAACCTTTATTGATGTATAGCCACATCCAGCACTCTGAATTCCCTACCGTAGGGCATAGAGAGGGAAAAGGACACAGTCTGGCCACTTCACAAATTCACACAGTGTCAGGAGCCAAATCCATTTCATTGCTAGGTCTGCAGTATGATAAAACTTGACCTTTCAAATGAGTTTACATCAGATAAAAAAGTACCTATTTGAGAAGTGAATTTCCTTGGCTCTGATGGACATTGACTACTTCTTCCTTAGTAGTTACGCAATAAATGTGGACCTGGTTCAAGTTAAAACATCTAGAAAAGTTTGCTGCTCCTTTTCTGGGGTCTTAAAATAGTGTGACAGCATGACCAAAAGTTAAGCTTATTCACTGTTCCATTGTGCTTTGTGTATATCTCTCTGTGATAACTATGTTTTATAATTTATTAAATATTTGTTTCTCTCCAGTGTATGTTTTGTGAGAACAGGTATCCTTTCAATTCTTAGGTCACTAAAATGTTGGCTCCATCAGTCAGGGACTTTTCTTGTTTTATTTTGTCTTATTCACTGTGATACCCCAGTCCCTGGAATAGTGCCTTGGTACAAAACAGGGAGCTCCGTAACTACCTGTTGAATGTATTACTGCATTGATTCCTTTTTGGCTAAATGTAGCTGATGATAATCAGCCACACTATTATAGAGCATTCTTATAATTCAGTTATTCACTATTCAAGTCCTTGCAGTTTTGAGATTATAAAAGTAGCCATGACATAACTGTAGTAACTGATAAATTGACCATTTATAAAATCAGCTTTCACTCAAACACCCCTCCCTGTTAGGTTCTGTATCTATTCCTGCCCACTCTGCCCATATGCTTTTGGGGCAGATATCCAACAATACAGTTCAGAAGTGAAATTGCATACCCTGCAGAAGCTGCAGGACTTTGTGATGTTGAAAGTGACAGTGAAAGAACTAGAAGTGGTAATTACATGGATAAATAGAAATGGCTTTTTAAATTATTTAAATATCTTTAAAAGATAATTGCCTGCTTATGCAAAAGTAATAACAATGTATGTAAGGTTTACAAGATGTACGAATAAAAAGTTTGTAACATGTAGAAATAAAAAGTATGACAATAATAGCACAAAGGCTGGAAGGGAAGAAACAGAAGTATGCTGCTGTGAAGTTTTATTATTTTAACTGAGAGTCTCACTCCGTCACCCAGGCTGGAGTGCAGTGGCACGATCTCGGCTCACTGTAACCTCCGCCTCCCAGGTTCAAGCAATTCTCGTGCCTCAGCCTCCTGAGTAGCTGGGATTACAGGTGCCCACCACCATGCCTAGCTATTTTTTGTATTTTTACTAGGGATGGGGTTTCACTTTGTTGTCTAGATTGATCTTGAACTCCTGACCTCAAGTGATCTGCCCACCTCAGCCTCCCAAAGTGCTGGGATTACAGGCATGAGCTACCACACCCAGCCTAAAGTTCTTATATAACATGTGAAGTGATACAATATTACTTGCAGGTAGACTGTGATAAGTTAAAGACTTCTGTTAAAATCCAAAAGCAACCTCTAAAATAACAAAGCGTTTTGGCTAACAAGCCAACAAAGGAATTAAAATGGAACAAAACACATTTAGTTATCCCAAATACTCAATCCAAAAAATAAAAAAGGCAATAAAAGAGGAGAAAAGGGAGCAAAGAACAGATGGGATAAATTTTAAAAATTAGCGAACTGGTAGATTAAACTCAACCTTATCAATAATCACAGTAAATATAAATTATTTAAACACCCCAATTAAAAGCAAGACCAACTGCACGCTGTCTACAGAAAACCCAGTTTCAATATATAAAGACACAAGCGAAAAAATGAGAGAAGTTCTGCTAACACTAATCGAAAGAAAGCTGGTGTAGCCATGTCACTCTCAAAGTGGATTTCAAAGCAAAGACTATAATAACCAGGGATACGGAGGGACTTTGCCTATGATAAAGAATCAACTCATCAAGAGGACATAACAATCCTAAATGATTTTGCACCTAAAAATGATGTTGAAGGACTGTGCACGTGATATCAGCCCCCGACAAGTGAGGACCTGACCAAGTGCGACACTTTATAATTGAAGCAGGGGAAACTGAAAAAGATGACAACACGACAGTCTTTCAGGAGAGAAAGATTTGACCATTAAATTGATGGAGCCCTGGAATGTTTTTTCCCCCCGAAAAGGCCCTTCTCAGGATAGCTCTGTGCAACTCAACCTTGTGGTGAAGGATGTTTTATTGCATCAAGTTCTGTTGGGAAAATGATGCCAACAAAACCAATACTTGATTAATAATGAAAAATGTGTTTATAGATAAACTCCATGTGTGCTTAGAGTGAGCTGTGGTTAAATAGCTTCCATGCTTGGCAGCGCCCAGGGTGAGTTTGATGGTGTATGTCAGTTACTCATTGAACTCATAGTTACTTTATGCACTTACAAAGGCAGCCACTCATCCTGCACTTTTCCAGCTAAATTCCAGCCCAGCTTCATGACATACCAAGTGGGTTTGGACCGAGTTGTTTAACTGCTCGGTGCTTCTGTTTCTTTTCTGGGAGAGGAGTAAAATGGTGCTCCTCCCAAGATGGAAGTGAATGCCCAGTGAGAGGAGACATATGAGTCTCTGAAGGCTCAGAAGCTCTGTGCAAATGGCAGTGTTTTTTTCTCTTTACTGTTGTGATGTCTCAAAACAAATGCAAACAAATGCAATGCAGTGTTTGAAGGAAGCCCATGTTAAGAGCAGACATCTTGGCATGGGAGAGCTGATCTCCTATCTGATGTGTGGAGCCACTGGCATTTTCTGCAGCATATTTTTCTCTTCTGAGTCAGGATGGAAAGAATTTGCCAAAATAATTGCCAGGGGAATGTGTTGTGGAACCTTTTGTGATCGGCTTATCCCACAAGTTTATCATAATTCTTAAGAGTACACTGTGTTTTAGATGCGAAGCAACATTTAGCTTGAAGAAGGCTCTGCTTTTGTTTATAATTGCTTACTTAGCCTACTGACAGTTTGAAAGTCTGGCAAAGCAGCCCAAAAATATTATTTTCTTTCAATTCTCTATATTTATTTAGTGCTGAATGATCCTTTATAGTAAGATCCTAAACTCAAAGCATTTATGGTTTAAAGACAAAGTAGAAGGCAAGAAAAAAGAAAGATAGGAAGATACACTGCCAAGAGAAGAAAAACAAAAAGCTTGGTCTGTTCTAGATAATAGGAAGTTACAGTAAATAGAGCTAGATTTATGGATGAGCAGTAGAAGGGAAATTAACATTGATAGATTAAATATGTTTTGTTACACAACAGGAACTATAGACTGCATAAAAATAAAAGACAGAAAGGATTGGTCCATCTTCAGTGCTTCGTGTGGCTAGTCTCCTTTCATCTGCCCCACAGTCCTATTTGTAGGTAATGTTGCCTTCAGCTTTACAGAAAGGCAAACAGGCTCAGAGCTGTTAAGCAGCGCCCCTAAGTCCGTCAGCTAACAAGTGCTGGAGTTGGATTTGACCTCAAATAGCCACAAACTCTGTTATCTCCACACATTTATTTCTTGATGAATTTTGAAAAATTGAATCAATTGGAATTGGAGCAAGGCAGTAACCAGCCTCATGCAGAGAGTAATTATTTTCTTGGGTAAATCTTCGAATTGAAGGAAATAGCTTGAGAATGATAAAATGAAATTATTTGTGAGGAAAGGAGAATCAATGACATGCTAAGTACAGAAAAGCTTATCTGACTGGTAGAAAAGCATAAGTTCCTGTAGACCACTGGTCCTAAACTCCAGTGGACATCCCCAGAGTTGCTGGTGCCCGACAGTCTGCATTTCTAATAAGTTGCCACATGGTACTGATGCTACCGGTCTGGAAACCACCCTGGAGAAATTTGGTGACATGGCCAGTGTGTGAAAGAGGAATTAATCTGGGTAGCAGCATTCCAGCTACTGGGAGAAGAGTGGAAAATTGGCATTTTTGACAAGTGTGGGATATTGAAGCACATGTTTTAGAGCTGTGCAAAATAAAGCGCTGCTGCTAACAGAGACTTTAGGAGAATGGTGCTGAGGAAGGATGTAAAATACAGGCTGAGCATCCCTAATCCAAAATTCCAAAATGCTTTGAAACTTTTTAAGCACTGACACGATGCTACATGTAGGAAATTTTACATCTAACGTTATGTGATGGGTTGGTAGCCAAAACTTTGCTTCATGCACAGAATTATTTAAAATATTGCATAGACCAGGTACATTGGCTCACACGTGTAATTCCAACACTTTGGGAGGCAGAGGCAGGAGGATTGCATGACCCCAATAGTTCAGAAAACCAGCCTGGGCAACATAGTGAGACTGTGTCTCTACAAAAAATTAAAAATTAGCCGGGTATGGTGGCACACACCTGTAGTTCTGTCTATTTGGGAGGCTGAAGCAGGAAGATCACTTAGGTGCATCAGTTCAAGAATGCAGTGAGCTATGATAGCGCCACTGCACTCCAGCCTGGGCGAAGAGTGAGACACTGTTTCTAAAAAATAAAGAAGTAAAATATTGTATAAAATTACCTTCAGGCCATGTGCGTCAGGTGTATATGAAACATAAGTGATTTCGTGTTTAGGCTTGGGTCTCGTTTCCAAGGTATCCCCTTTAAAAAATTTTCCTTTATGTTGCATGTTTTTAAAATAATTGAACATATTAAGTAAATTAAAATTGTTACCTTTTCTTGCTGCATAGGGTTTCTTAATATTTGGGATTTAAGGACCGGAAAGTACCCTGTTCATCGTTTTGAACATGATGCAAGAATACAGGCACTAGCCCTCAGCCAGGACGATGCAACTGTGGCCACAGCCTCTGCTTTTGATGTTGTGATGCTGTCCCCCAGTGAGGAGGGGTACTGGCAGATAGCTGCGGAATTTGAAGTTCCGAAACTGGTGAGCTTTTTAGTCTGGTCATTTTATTTTCTGTTCTTAGAATCTCTGGGTCTAATATAAGCATGTACTAATGGCATTGGTAACTTCCATTCACTCAGAGCTTCCTGTGGGCCTTACATCCATAAATCTAACTATAGCCTTACAAAATAGGTAGTAGCGTTTTTCCCATTTACCAAGAAGTCACTTCACTGCTTAGAGCAGTGAACTGGCTTGCCCCAGCTCTCAGAGATAAGAAGTTGTGATTCAAACCTTAGGGCTGACTTCAGGGTCAGAGCTGCTCATCACTGTGGTTCCTTGGCCTTTTTCAGACTAACACGGTGGAATCCTACCCTTGGGAATTGACGATCAGTTTCTGACCTAATATATAAGCGAGAATGAGTTCAGTGGTGTTATCCCAGTCCATATGCGAAGGAAGGTTCCATTCCTACACTTCCTTCATCCCAAGACTGTCTCACCTGAAATTGAAAGTAACTCCTGAGTGAAGACAGATTTAAGTCAGTGTCAATGGGGTAGCCATGTTCCAGGATGTCACCTGTGCAGTTCAGCCAGCCTTAAGAATTCTTTATGTCGAGCTTATTTCTGAGTTCATTTATACAGGAACCTCTATATTTGTAGAGTGGGAGATAATTTGGTGCTAAGAAGGAAGTTCTCAAATCTGTCTATGCTGAGTTTGGATTTAATTTAAACAAATTTGATTTTGGCACTGGTAGGAGAGTGAGCCGAAAAGCCAACACTGAGTGATGAATTGAGGGCCTGACCTGGAACCAATCTTGTTCCTCCCTCTTCCTCTCTGGTGGAAATCTTAGACTAGAATAACTTAGAAAGCCATGGCATCACTGCTTCACCTCCATGAGCATCTGCACTTTGGATATAGTGCTCCCCCAAGATGGCCTGATGATGTCAACTCATCTGGGCTTTATTAGAAAAATGTGAAAGTATATTTCTGTTCTCAAAACTTCCAAAGTACTATTTAGTCTGTGATTAAAGAATACTGTAGACCAGCAATCACTATATGGACCCAGATACTTAAGATGCCAGTTTCTCTGTAAAGTGCAAATCCTGCCTTGGCAATAAGGTGGCATCCTGGCACAGACTGGAAGCTTTTTGAAATAGTTTATAGCCCCCAGCAAATGGCACCACCAGTGTCAGTCTCAGCCTCTTGGTCTGTCAGAAAGCCAACACGGAGATAAAGTTAAAGGGCTAGACAGAGGATGTCCGTTGTAGGAAAATAAGAAATGATTTGGAGGAGTGAGAGGAACAAAGCAGCCATTGTCTGAGGCGGGTTTTATGCATGGTTTAGGAATTATTTTTCACTTTGAGTGAAAGGTTCCCACAAAATGCTCTGAGTATCTTTGGAAAAGGCACCCCTGGCCCGAAGAGCCAAGCCAGTTTTGTCTTGTCCATATACGCCCCTGAATGGCAGTGGCAGTGTTCCCAGGTCTGCGATATTAGCCTAGAGCGGCTGTCCTTTGTGATGGACCTGCTGCTTGTGAAGCTGGGCCCGAGGATTAGGAGAGTCCCCCGGATGTTGACGCTCCCTCCAGCTCCTCTGGACGGTGTTTCAGAGGCCGGCTTTGAACTCTTTGGCGTATGGTCAGGGCAGCGCTGTCCTTTCACACTGTGGATTTTCATAATTACACAGCGTGGCTCACCTTCCATGTGTCCTCTCGTGATTTACTCGAAGAGGCGAAAGCCTGTTGGGAACAGCACTGTGGAGAAATGGGCCGCCTGTGAATGGACAGAATCAAATTATTCTTGAAAAGTGCGGAGAAATGGGCTGCCTGTGGATGGACAGAATCAAATTATTCTTGAAAAGTGCATCTCAGACATTAGAGAAAGTGCCGGTGGTGACACATTCAGGACTGGGGAGCAGGGTGGGTAGAAAAATGTGTTTGTAGATCCCTTCCTTACCCTCTGGTGGCCAGATGGACCCTGATGACATTGAAACCAGGAGACAGCAGATCACTTGGATATTTTGAACCTTTTGGCCACACATTTTGGCACAAATGTTAAAATATTCTTTCTTGCGAATTTGGAACTGAGTGAATGTTATTTATTCAGTTTCTTGTAAAAACAAACAAACAAACAAAAAAACCACACACACAAAACAAAATAAAAAAAACCAACCTTTTATTTTTTGAATTGCTGTTACACCCCCATGGTTCAGAATTTAAAAGACACAATAAGGCTGATGGTGGGAAATCTCCGCATCTCGTAATCCACTTCCCTCCTTGAAGGCAGCCATTGTTAGTAGATTTATGGATGTGCGAGTCAAGCGTGTGGTGTACTTTCTCTGCCCCCACCTTGTACACATTCAGCAGGTGAGGTTACCTTACTCATCTTGCATCCTTGCTTTACCCGCTAAGTTTATCTTGGAGAATCATCCCATTTGTTTCGTTTTATAAAGAATGTTTTCATGCTTCCCTCTATGACTGCATGGTATTCCAGTGTATAGATACACTAAGTTACTTAATTAGTCCCTTAGTAATGGGTGTTTCTGTTTTTCTAATTTTTAGCTAAGACACAATTGTACTACAGTTCATGAATAACCTTGTATATAATCATTTTTTATATTTGTGAGTTTATTTGTAAGTAACTTGTAGAAGTGGATGTCCTAGGTCAGAGTGTATGTTCATTTGGTATTTTGATAAGAGTTGCCAAAGTTCTCTTGATAGAAGCTGGACAAGATTTATGTCCCCATCAGCAATAAGTGGAATCCAGAAACATGGAACATGGTTTTCCCCTCCTTCACTTCCAGCCTAGGGTATTATCAGATTTCTTGATCTTTACCGATATGAAAGATGAAGCATCATATTTCGATGAATTTTCATTTTGTATTTCTCTTTTTAGGCGTGTCTTATGTTTCTCTTACACTGAACATCTTTTCTGTTGTGTAAGAGCTGTTTGTGTTTCATTTCCTGTGGGTGTTTCATTTGCCCATCTTTTTCTGTTGGGTTGCTGGCCTTCACATTGATGTGTAGGTTGAATTGCATATTTTTGACCAAGTCAGGATGAATTTGTGGGACTAAGCAACTCTTATCTTTTAACAGGTTCAGTACCTTGAAATAGTTCCAGAAACTGGAAGGTACCCTGTGGCAGTAGCCGCTGCTGGAGATCTGATGTACCTGCTCAAAGCCGAAGACTCTGCCAGAACCCTCCTTTACGCCCACGGCCCGCCTGTCACATGTCTAGACGTCTCTGCCAACCAAGTTGCTTTTGGTGTACAGGGCCTGGGATGGGTGTACGAAGGAAGCAAGGTACACAACTAGCAAGATGTAAATTAACAAAAAAGAACATAGATTTATTTTTTAGAAGGGAATTGAAAAATTAAAGCTCTTCAGTATTTTTCCATATATATCAGGGCAGTATATAAGCATGGTCAAAAAATTCAAAGAATTTCAAAAGGATTGAAAATGAAAATTAATCATTTTCTTTCTCCTCCCTTCCCCCAACTTCGCTGCATAGAATAAACTGTTAACAGTTTTGAGATATCCATCTAGAAAAATGTAATGCATATATAAGTACATTTGTATACTGAAAACATACTGTTGTAGAGATGGGATCACAGTATACATAGTGTTCTGTACCCAGCATTTTTACTCCATAATGTGCCTTGGGGAGAGCATTCCATGTCAGCTCTTACTAACTCTCCCTCCCTAGGATTCCAGCATATGCTTCTAGCTCATAGCCTGTTTAGCCAGGCGCCTCACTGGTGGGCGTTTAGCTTGCTTTCACTGTGTTGGCTGCTAAAGCAATGCTACAATGCATATTGCAGCTTGCAGAAGTCCTTGTATATATAGTGTATCTCTAGGATGTGTACTTCAGATAATGATGGACATTGCCAAGTTGCTTTTCTAAAAAGGTGCATCAGAATTCACATTCTTACCAACAGTGCATACAAGTGCCTTCTGAAACTCTGAGTCAGAAGCAGGAAGACAGGTTTTTAATGGAAATTCTTTTGAGTGATGACTAAATTTTATCACTCCCTAGCATCTTACTATCCTGACTGTAGGCCAAATACTTGGTCTAAGAGCTGATTTATAGAACTCTCCCTATCAGTGGGACCAAGGGGGAGAGAGAAAGTTTTATTTCTTTTTTTTTTTTTTTTTTTTTTTTTTCCCCAGTTTCCCTGCTCCTGACCCTTTCTGTCAGTTGGTGGGATTCCTGCGAAGGAACGTGTCTGGGCCAGCAGACCCTGTGTGACTGTTAGTAGGTTCCTTAACCCTCTTTATGCCTCAGTTTCCTCATTTGTAAAATAGAGTTCATAATAGTGCCTGCTTCTTAGAGTTGTAGGATTAAATGAAAAGCCATATGTAAAGCTTGAGGCATGGTGTCTGGCACATGAGAGCTCACGATCTGTTGGCTTCTGAACCTCCCGTTATTCCTCCCACCCATAGTTGGATTCCAGCCTCTGGTGGTGCTTTCTTTTACGTCTTATTTCCTCCATGTGTTTGACCTGTAAGGTCAAATATCATTTATGTAGGTGTGATTGGTTTTGCAACCCAGTAAATGGTCAAGAATGGAAGCATCTTGGATCCCAGTGATACATTCTTCATCCAGGAAGACAGACTAAGCGTAGACGCTGTATGTGTGGCGTCCTATCATCCCACTGTAAAAAGGCCTCCCCTTATGCTGCAAACTTGGTGTGCAGTTTGGTTGGGGCATCTCCATTGTGTCCTAGCTGGAAGATGTGTCATGATATAACTCCTGAGTTTTGTCTTCCAGCTCAGGAGGGAAGGAGCAGGAATTGGTTTCTTAAGGCAGTTTCCTTTCTTGTGCTCTAAAAAAACTTTCTTTTCCCATCCCTGGTGAGCTCATTTGTTGAGAGAGGAGAGACCATTTGCTTTCTAATTTTTCATCTGGTATGCTTTCAAGTTTGTGTTATCTCATTTATTTTTAGAGCTCTCAGTATAGAGAGGTGATAGTTATATTCAGTACTAGTCTGGTTTAAATTTTCATACTTTTATAAATGTTTTATCGGGTAGGTCCTTTTTCTCTTTGACTTATCTGAATGGATTTATTCCTGTAGTAATACAGTTGTAATGGATACATTTGAGAAACTACTTAAAGGGGCAGTTCAGCACAAGGATCCTTCAGATACAGATGTAAGGCAGTGGGGTTTTTTTGATTCCTCTCAAAATTTCTAACCCAACTGAAAGCATTAACTGTAAGAATCAGCTGATTAATACATTAATTTTATGAAAAATCCTTGGTTAAAAATGTATAGTCCCTGGCTGGGCACGGTGGCTCACATCTATAATCCCAGCACTCTGGGAGGCCAAGTCAGGAGGATGGCTTGAGGCTGGGAGTTTGAAAACAGCCTGGGCAACATAGCGAGACTCTGTCTCTACAGAGAAAAAAAAAAAAAAGTATAGTCCCTCAAATGACTTGTAAGCTAGTATTTTCGTTGGTGTTTTAAAATTAGGAGTGGAAATAAATTTGCTACAAGAATGTTTCTAAAATGTCTCTTTGGAAGCTAACAGTAGCATTTAGTCATCCAAATATGTTGTGAGCACAGCACCAACCCTCCAAACACTCGTGTGGGTGAATGGCTGCTTGTTAGTAGTGTTGGTAATAACTTTGTGTTGAGATGTTTCTCCAACAGGAATGCCACCCACTCAAAAGTAAGAGGAACACCAAGCTTCATCTATGTAACTTTGCTTATTTTTACAGAGATGAGACTTTCCATCCCATTGTGCTTAATGGATTTTCTGCTTCCTCAGAAAAACTTGCATTTTTAAGAAACGTAATTGTCATATAACAGCTCTGTGTGAATTAAGTCATGTCATGGGTAACTCTGTGAGATTTTAGTATCCTCCTGCTGTGCTCTAATGTGATGTCATAATTCCCAAATAGTCTCATGTGCGAGGCTTGGTGTCACTTTGCTTGTGAATACCATGCTTGGCCATCTCTTTGCTTCAGCCTGGCGGCAGCATCTATCCCAGCACATTTTATTAGGCTGGTGTGAGACTATTAGCAGTGGAGTTTGCCTGGAGCTATATCCACACTAGGGTTTGTATCTGTGCCTCCGGCCTGTATATCTAGGATTCAGATGAAGGTTTTATGAGAACAGAGCATTTGGTTTATATTTGTTTGTACCTGATACAAAACTGGGATTTAGCTATAGTCCATTATTGATTAACTGTGATAAAAGCCGACAGTGAAGTCCAAATGTTGAAACTGACTTTTAGTCAGAAACTTAAAGCTCCCTAACCTGTTGAAGTATTCCAGAGGTGTTATTTTTGTTTAGTTGGAGAATATTCTTACACCGTAGGATGCCTACACTAGCATGTTACAGGCACCTCAGCTGCATGCGCATGGAGTAATAATGGCTCAAATCCACCCATTCCTATATCTGGCTAGCCAACCCATTGTGTATTCATCACAAATACTGAGCACCAGTAGTGTTCCTGGCATTGGCATGTTAAAACAGCATTACACACAGATTTCAGCAAACTGGTGCTTGTCAAGGAACCTAGCTCTGTTAATAAACATAGTTTTCTAAGGAAACAAAGCCGAGTAATTTAGCAAAAGCTTATCTGTTTAATCTTTTTTTTAAAAGAAAGTCTTCAAATGTAGCTGGCTGATCAGTCACCTCCAGCTTGGGTAGGAAGGGATCAGACAGTCTGGGCCCTGCAACATCTTGATTTGCCTGTTAGGCAGGGGCTCCCAGACTTGGGTTTCAGGCGTCAAAGTTAGGGGCCACACCTGGGTTTGCCAGCAGTGTTATGGGCCACGTAGTCATAGAAAAAATAGCAACTATGTATTTTTGCCCTTTTTTGGAAGATTGGAATCTTTTTTAAAATTAAAATCATTTTATTTCAATAGCTTTAGGGGGGTAAAAAGGGTTTTTGGTTACATGGATGAACTGCATAGTGGTGAAGCTTGGGCTTTTAGTGTACCTGTCACCCAAATAGTACACATTGAACCCAGTACCCTTCTGAGTCTCCAGGGTCCTCCAGTGTCACTCGATGCCTCTGCATACCCATAGCTTAGCTCCCACTTGTAAGTGAGAACATGCGATATTTAGTTTTCCATTCTTGAGTTACTTCACTTAGGATAATGGCCTCCAGTTCCACCCAACTTGCTACAAAGGACATTATTTCATTCCTTTTTATGGTTGAGTATTATTCCATGGGGGTGTGTGTGTGTGTGTGTGTGTGTGTGTGTGCGTGTGTCACATTTTCTGTATCTACTCATTGGTTGATGGGCACTTAGGTTGGCTTCATATCTTTGCAATTGTGATTTCTGCTGCAGTAAACATTTGTGTACAGGTGTCTTTTTTGTACAGTGACTTGTTTTCCTTTGGGTAAATATCCAGTGGTGGGATTGCTGGATCAAATGGCAGATCTGCTTTTAGTTATCTGAGAAATCTCCATACTGTTCTCCAAAGAGATTGTGCTATTTTACATTTCCACCAGCAGTGTATAAGCATTCCCATTTCACAACATCCACACCAACATCTATTGATTTTTCACCTTTTTTTTTTTTGAGATGACGTCTTGCTCTGTTGCCCGGGCTGGACTGCAGTGGTGTGATCTCGGCTCACTGCAACCTCCACTGATCAGGTTCAAGCAATTCTCCAGCCTTAGCCTCCCGAGTAGCTGGGATTACAGGCGTGTGCCACCACGCCTGGCTAGTTTTTGTAGTTTTAGTAGAGATGAAGTTTCACCATGTTGGCCAGGCTGGTCTCAAACTCCTGACCTTGTGGTCTTCCTGCCTTGGCTTCCCAAAGTGCTGGGATTACAGGCATGGGCCGCTGCACCCAGTCTGTTTTTTGACTGTTTAATAATGGCCTTTCTGGCTGGGATAAGGCGGCATCTCATTGTGGTTTTAATTTGCATTTCCCTGATGATTAGTGATGTTAAGCATTGTTTCTTATGTTTGTTGGCAATTTGTATATATTCTTTTGAGAAATATCTGTTCATGTCATTTGCCCGTTTTTTAATGGGATTATTTGTTTTGGCTTTTTTTCCTGCTGATTTGAGTTCCTAGTAGATTGTGGATATTAGTCCTTTGTTGGATATATAGTTTGCAAATATTTTCTCCCATTCTGTGGGTTGTCTGTTTATTGATTATTTCTTTTGCTGTGCAGAAGCTTTTAGTTTAATTAGGTGCCATTTATTTGTTTTTGTTACATTTGCTTTTGGGATTTTAGACATAAATTATTTGCCTAGGCCAATGTCCAGAAGAGTCTTTCCTAAGTTCTCTTCTAGAATTTTTATGGTTTCAAATCTTAGATTTAAGTCTTTAATCCATCTTGGTTAATTTTTATATATGGTGAGAGACAGGGATCCAGTTTTATTTTCTACATGTGGTTATCCAATTTTCCCGGTACCATTTATTGAATTGGGTGTCCCTTCCTCAGTGTATGTTTAAAAACAATCCTAAAATTAATATGGAACCAAAAAGAGCCCAAATAGCCAAAGCAACCCTAAGCAAAAGGAACAACTCTAGAGGCATCCCATTACCCGACTTTGAATTATACTACAAGGCTATAGTAATCAAAACAGCATGGTATTGGTGGTAAAAGTAGATACGTACTGGTACTGGTGTAAAAGTACATACTGGTACTGGTAGAAAAGTAGATGGTACTGGTGTAAAAGTAGATACATAGTGGTACAGGTGTTAAAGCAGATACATAGACCAATGGAATAGTACTGGTGTAAAAGTATGGTACTGGTGTAAAAGTAGATACGTAGACCAATGGAACAGAAAACAGAACACAGATTTTTAAACATCTATAGAAATGTATTTTTTGACTGGGTAATGCATTCACCTAATTCATGAATCAAAAGATAGGAAGGAAGGGTGTGTGGTGGGAGGACTCCTTCCCACTCCCTTCAACCTGCCACCCAATTTCTCTATCTGGAGCCAAACCAATGTTGCCAGTTTTTTGTGCATTCTTCCTGAGATAGTTTATGCACTTATAATCAAATTACCATATGTGGTCTCAACCCCAATTTAAACAATGAAAATAGTAAAGTGCTATATTTTTGTCTGCAGCTTGCTTTTTCCTGCAACAGAATCTCTTGGCGATCATTTCTATGACATAACAAAGAACTTATTCGTGTTTTGGTTTTGATTTTTGCAACTTTATGATATTATACTTTGTGGATGTGCTTTAATTAATTTGCCAGCTCCCTATGGATGGATGATCGATTGCTCCTGCTGTTTTGCTGTTGTAAACAACACTTGGTCCACATGAACGTATTTGTAGGATCAGTTCCTCCAAGTAGACTTGCTGGGTCAAAGGGACATGTGCCTCCATGATTTTGATAGACTTTGCCCTCCACAGAAGTTGTACCTTGGGCAGTGGTGGATGGCAGGGCATCCCCTTCCCCTAGTGGCTCTTGGACGGCTTTTCTCCGATAGATACAGAAAGATCACAACAAGATGAGGCCAGGGGGGATATATAGAGATCTGACTGGTCCTGCCTTTCATTTAAATTATTTTTCAGCTCTCTGCTTTTAGAGTGAATGACTAGAACACACGACTTCACCTAGAATCAGTGTAGCACGACTGACAGCCCTATCTGGCCAGTGTCATGGTGGCAAGAAAGAACTGCAGCATACACGGATATGCTCCCCTTCTGGGCTTATTTGGGACCCATTTGAGAAAGAGCCCACAATTATTTTAATCTGACCTGCCTCTTTTCTCTTCTGTAAAATGAGGAGGGTTGAACACGTGACCTTTGGGCTCCTGTCTTGAACCACATTCCTGGATTCTTTAAGCCATGTAGGTGGTTTAAACCTTTTGGCTGTGGAGTTGTGTTGAGCCAATCCACTGGAAGATGCTGAGTTGCTGAGGGCTTCTGAAACGGGCCAAGGAATCCATTATTCTATTACTTCTTCTCTAAGTTGTCACCCAAGAGTTCCTAACAGCTGTGCCTATTGCTGGCAGAAAGTATTGGGCAGGAAATGTTTGATATTTTTTTCATCAGTTCCTACGTCTTGCCTCGTAAGCTGTACATAGGAAGAAGGGCTGCTTGACGGTTTTTTACTTTTGGATAAAAATGGATTCTTAAGTTAAAAATGGATTCTTAAGTTCTGATGTTGCATTCTTGGGTTCTCAGACTTCAGTGACATACAGGACCTCATAGGTAGTCACTGTTAAGTGCCATATGATTGTAAAAGAAAACAAACGTAAAAGTAATTCCTCTGGCCTCATCTCTTATCATGCTGTGGTGCAAAAATCAGTGTGAACTCTGTTAATGTAGCCTTCGTGCCCAGGCAGCCCTTTAAAATCAGTTTTTATGTCTCATAGTTCCTGAATCTATCAAAAATACTTTCATCCATGAACACATATTTATGACACCATATAATCTTTATTAATTCTTTTGCTGCCTGAATTAAATTCTGCTCTCAGAGGTGGAGGGTTAGAAGACCAAATTGCCTTGTTTAAGAGCATTAGGTTGATGACGAGCCTCAGGCCTCATAAAGGAAGAGAGAGATCCACTTAGGGCTCTTAGCATCATTCTATGTATTTGGACATATTTCCTAATTTAGGTCTGAAGTACTTGGCATTTGATGGCAGATTGTATTAAGCGGCACACGGCGTGCATCCTAATCAGGGAGCTGTGAGTGAAGTAATCCAGGAGGCTGGAATGCGCGTGACAAGGACGCTTGCTTGGCGCTGCTGCCTCAGCTTACATCACACTGGAAAATCATCGCTAACGTCTCTTATGATAATTATTCCCCATGCACAGACGTGAAGAGACTCTGGATTGGTTGCTCGCACTCATCACGAGTTGAAATATCTGTCTGGGAGAGCCTTTGGAATCAGCAATGCAGTGTGCATAGATTGTGGCAACATTCTTCCATACCTCCACCCAAATAGGAAATCCATCTTTCCTTTTGTTTGAGATTCTAGTTCGGAGAAGAAAAAAACTTGGTATTATTTTACAAGCAGAATGAAAATGAAATTAGATATTTACTTTGTGAACTTTCCATTTAAATATTTTAAAATAAAAAAATTGAAAGTTCACAAAGTAAATGTCTAATTTCATTTTCATTTTTACCTTAACATTTAACATTTTTAATATTTATCTGCTTCCTGGGGAAGTATAGAGAGGTAACTCGTGGAGACCAGTTTTCTGGGCTGTTGAGTGATGCTGACTCCCAAAGGGTCCATTGTTGTCGTGAAGGTTGCCGTCATTGTTAATGAATGCTTATTGAACACATGCTGTGTGTGCAATATCTGATTGGCACTGGAAACAGAGAGATGAGTCAAATATCACATCTGCCTCAGGGATTATAGCCTTGTGGTCCTTAACAGCGACTTGGCGATGTAAAGGAGACATGTTGAGATGCACACGAGGTCATAAAGAAGACCTTGATGATGAACTTGGTGAATTCCAGACTGACAGAAAAACATATAGATAAATAAATGAGGAATGAACATTCAAATGCATTTTGTACTGTTTAATATTAAAATGGTATCCATAGTTGACATAATTGTAGTATGTGGTTAATCATAAATAATAAATACAATTCTTCTCATTTGTGAAAACCTTGAAGCACCTCCACAGAGCCCTAGAGTTTCTCAAGACAGAGCGAGAAACCTCTGGCTTAGAGGCCTTTGAGGACTGGACCATCTCCAATACTCTGTACAACTGATGGGTTTTTCTGTGAAAAGTGTCTTTTGGAATATTGCTTATTACAGAAGCTATGATCTTTAGGATCTCTAGGGATCCTGGAAGGGAGTGATAAAGTTATAGAATGTAAATATAGGGGAAAGTTCCTTTCAGCTACTGTCAGGGTAGCAGTTGCATCACCACTGAGACTGAGCAAGGGTTCTGCAGTCAGGTAAGCCTTAGGCAAGTGACTTGCCTTGGTGTCCCCATGTGGATACTGGAGCTAATACCCAAGAAAGAGGTAATGTGCTTTGTATGTGGCTGGTGCTCAGCACTTGTTAGGTTCCTCCTTCACCAGCCATCCCCAGCAGCTTTGGGGTCAGGCTGGAGTTCATCAGGCAAAGCCTGGGAGAGAGCAGTCCAGGCAGAGGCAGCAGGGCCTGTGGAAGGCAGTCCCACCGGCTGGAAGCAGTGCCGGGTATATTCAGGCCTGCAGGAGCCCCAGCAGCCCTGGGCTGCTGCAGGAGCCCTGCTGAAGCCATACCTGTAGGGATAGCGGCCCATGCTTCTTCACAGGATTCACTTTCCCAAGAAATTTGTTGTTGTTGTTGTTGTTTTGAGAGACGGAGTCTCGTTCTGTCACCCAGGCCAGAGTGCAGTGGCTCCATCTCGGCTCACTACAACCTCCGCCTCCCAGGTTCAAGCAATTCTCCTGCCTCAGCTTCCCTAGTAGCTGGGACTACAGGTGTGTGCCACATGCCCAGCTAATTTTTATATTTTTTAGTAGAGACAGGGTTTCACTACATGTTGGCCAGGCTGGTCTCAAACTCCTGACCTCAGGTGATTTGCCCTCCTTGGCCTCCCAAAGTGCTGGGATTACAGATGTGAGCTACTGTGCCCAGCCCCCAAGAACTGTTTTAAAAGAATGCATTTATAGTAGAATGAGACAGGTCAGTTTAGCTTCCGTGCAGAACTAATGCAATAAGCTAATGTGAATGCTGTCACTTCATATGAAACCCTTCAAGATGTGAAGCCTTATTGGAGAGGGCTGGCACCAAGTCTTAAATGTCTTTTGTCTTTATTCACACTTGCCTAGTTCCTGTATGCCAATAACATCTACCATTTTCTAATTTTTGAAGGAATTATTCAGTCTTCTTGAGACTGAGCAAGTTTACAGAACATTTAGATTGAAGAATATGATGTTCATTGCCTTTCTTCTCTTTTGGCTTTCAAATTAAGCTTAGAATGTTATTTAGAGCCTGATTTTTCTTCCCTGGTGATTGACGTGGAATTTACTTCCTGGTTTACCATCCTACACCATAGAGGAGAATGAACTTAGTGCTAACTCCGTTTATTTCACCTTCACAGATGGGTATGGCTTTGGTTTGTTTGTGCCAGATGAGCCTGGGAGTAAATACTGCCCAGGCATTGTTAGTGTTAAAAATCAGCTCGTTCTCCAGTTCATGGGGAGCTAAGGGAGCCCTGTTGGAAATGTTTGCCTTTGTTCCAGAGGTGAAAACACTAGTGCTACGGAAGAGGCTGTGTGCTTCCCCTGCGTGTCCAGACAGTTGAGACTGATGTTGGTTTGGGTCAGAGTAGGAGCAAGAGGGCACTCAGCAAATGGCCTATGTGAGCTGAATTTCTGAGTATTTAAAACCTTTTACTGTTTTCAAAATACACATCGTAGTTTAGACTCACAAAATATTACCAAGAAGAGAACTTTAACTTTTTATTCAGCACATAGATGACTATGATTTATTAATTTCCTCCGCACTTCAGTCTTCTATAAGGCACTGTGTTAGAGAGGGGGTTTGTAATTAACTTATCAATTATTGAGTTGCAGATGAATCCTTCTAATGGACGCAAAGTTACTCTTTAAAGCATTCCCTCAGTGTGTTATTAATTGACAGGGTAAATCCCCTTTGTAGAGAGCAAAGGAAAACTCCTGCTCAGCCCACATCTGAGCGGTCGCATCCCAAACTAAGGGACTCGGGAGGAGCCATGAGGCTGAAGGTGCATTAAAATGAGGAAGCCGGCTGTGTCCAGGGAGCTGCTCTGCCGGACCTGGCTTCCAGCCTCAGCTTGCCTCTGCTCAGAACTGTGCCAGGGACGTGGGATGACCAACTGGCCCTAAACTGAATTCCTCATCCCGATTTCTTTGGGTCTTTGCAGGGTTAGGCCATCTGGCATAGGTAGCTTCTTTGCACTGTGCTGTTTCCTTGGGTTGTGAACTCTTAACTGTGATCTCAAGATCATAGTAAGTTTTAAAAGTATGTTGAAAATGACATGAAAATAATGCCTCCCCGAGCGCATTTCCCCTTCCTGGCTTGCGCCTGCCCTTTCCCCACCTTTATACTCTTGTGGCACCTGTCCACCTGTCAGTGCCCCTCCTCACAGTCCACTTCGGGCTTTCCCAGAGCACTGGCTGCATGGCGAGGAGTATGGGTAAGGCCCCAGTGCCCGTCTTCAGCCTGGCCTTCTGGACTGTGGGGAGTTGGGCCCCATCTTAGCTCCCAGCTGTCCAGTCCTTTGCTTCCAGAATGAGCCCCTTGCTCCAGCCAGACCTCTGGCCAGGCTAGCACCATCCTGAATGTGCCACATTGATTCCTGACTGGGGACTAGCACTAGCATCCCCTCTTCCTCTCCTGTCCCGCCATGTCCTTTTGAAAAAGAGTCCTACTTACCAGAAGCAGCCTTAACCAACTATCTGCCTCTCATTGAGCATCAGAGCTCTGGCCCTGAGCTTGTACAGAACACGGGATCTGCATCTCATATTTTCATACCAGCACCGCCCAGCACTATTGCTTCCCCAGACTGGCAGCAATTTGGAAGCAGGAAGTAAGAATTGATAGCTGGATAATACTTACCACTGTCATGGCTGAAGGTCTTCATTAGCCTGAAAGGCAGTATAGGTAGAGCACAGGGGTTCTCACATGCCAGCATGCATCAGAATCTACAAGAGACCTGATGAAACTACTGATCACTGGCCCCACCCCCAGAGCTTCTGACTCAGTGGGTCCAGGGTGGGGCCTGAGAATTTACATGTCTAACAAGTGCCCAGGGCAGTGGAGGCTGCTAGTCCTGGGACCATACTTTGAGCACCCTGGGGTAGAGGTTTAAAGAGCATGAGCTTTGAGCCCACCCACCCAGGTCTGAATCCTTGTGCCAAAACTTCCTAATTGGGCAAGAGGTTTGAGCTCTCTGGGGCCCCATATTCTCCTGTGTAAAGGGAGTAAAATCATGGTACCTACCTTACAGCATTGTGGGGGTCAGGTGAGATAACACATCATAGCAGTGTTTTGCATGTAAGAGAATATTATAAGCATCAGCTGTTATTAATTATTTTGGCAGGACAGGAAAGACATTGTGATATGGTTTCAAAGTGGCGTAGGAATGACATGAGCTGGGCTCTACCTAGTGCCACCTCAGCTCCTTTTGTTGCCCATGTAATTCGGGGCCAGCTACTCAAAATTACTTAAGCTTCAGTTTCTTGATGCACAAAATGTAGGCAGTAGTATTTGTCTTCTCTCCCTCTTGGTGGTTGTGAGTTTCAAATGGAAGGATGTTCTGAAGGGATTTGTGTGAAAGGCATGTCCTGGGTATTACGAAGAGCTCATATGTGTAGTGTTGGTTTATGTGCAGAATGCTGCTAAACACATGTCTCTGCCACTACCTCATGCACCGTGTAGAGTGAGTAGAGGCGGTTATGCCTTAGGTGGCTGGGAGGAGCCCCTGGGTGGACCTGCTGCCCTCCATGAAAGGCCCTGATTATTCACTGTGGCTTCCCAGTCTCCCCCTGGGGCTATTTGTTTCAGTGATCTGATTTTAGCTGCCTGCCTGCCTCCTTCTAGAAGCTTTTGTCCAGTCTAACTTGGGGCCAAACTAGAAGTTGCCAGGCTAGTCAAAATCGATAACCAAACTAGTGTAATATACTGAATTTCATGTATAGTGTTTGCTAAGTCCTGTTGGTATACAGATACGTGTACATTATGAGCATCTCATGGTAACCTTTTCATTTTCAAAATAGTATGCAAGTTGCCTTTAATTGTAAAGAGTTCACTTCATAGTTTGCAGCCTCAGTTTTCACTCCATAAGATAGATATGATAACTTTCTCTTGGTGATTCTTTCCATGTGGTCAGTGTTCATGGCATTTTAACGCTGCCCATGCTCTCTGTGGGGATGAGGCCTGTTGGGAGAATGAAGGAGGGTGTGAGGATTTGTAGCTCTCAGTCGTATATTTGCACGATGGTTATCATCTGTTCACTGGACTCACGGCTCTGACTTGAATATTCCCTGTTCGTGTTGTGTGAGCATTAACCAGGTGTTCCTAATCACACTTCTTACCCTTACACCAGCACTGAGATGAAAATGATCCCAAAGCAAAGAGAGAGCCGTATTCTGCTCACTCCACAAGGTAGACCTGGCCTTCCTTGATTATTCCCAGCACCTACAGACGTGCTGAGAGAGAGATTGGCTGGTTTGGATGGTTTTTGCCTGGATTTGTACCCGAGTGTACTCTTGCTCTGTGGGTTCCTTTCAGGCTTAGGTCACAATAGGTGTTGGTTTGGCCTCTCTCCGGTCCTTTGTAGACATCTGCCCACATCACAAAGCCCCCACGTTTGGCACAGCCCGCAGCAATTGGCACTGCCTCCCCGGGAAGAGTCCAGTCCTGGAACAGCGGGGGTTGCAGGTGCATTGGCACGTGGTGGTGGGGAGCGCACACAGGCCTTGCCTACCCAGCGCCTGGCGACGCTCAGCAACACTGTCCCATCCCTGAAATATCTTGGCCTCGTGGGCTTGTCACTCCAATTAAAACTTAAACATGAAAGCGGCTCAGGCTGCTTCTCCCTTTGTGCTGAATTTGAGCATGGACGGTGCCAGAAGCATGTCATGGAGACTGTTAAGGGGTGCCACGTTGCAGGGAACATCAGGAGTGTCAGGGATCCATTTCTTCAAGATTAGCATCTTGTTGGTTGCTGCTGCAAAGTGCACCTGAAAGGCAAGTTTCTGTTTGCCAACAGAAAGTCACCTTTGGGATGGTGGTGAAAGTCATTTTCCACATGTTCACAGATACGGCCGTGTTACCAAGCTTCACGCTATGACTTGTCTCTGGCAAGGACTTACAAAATAGTCTCTCTGGCTGATTGTCAAAAATTACATCATATCGGAGTAAACTGCTTTTAAATCAGACATCCATTATTCATGTATATTAACTGCTTTTTTATTTTTTTTATTGGCTGTTTTGTGTATGATTTACTCTTTTCTCACTGGCTCCTCTTCTCTCCCCAGTTGTCTTTCTCATCCCTGTTTTTTTAAGGTCTTAGCTCATCTGTGAATTTATAGAGACTGTTCATCTAGCTTTGTGCATGAACATTGATATGCACACCTTGCATTTTTGTAGTTCAATTCCACATTTCCGTGGATCTTACTTTCGTTGGGTCAGAATAGCAACGTGGGTCGTTTACATGAGTAAATTCTACCATGAAGATGTATAGGACTTTTTCTTTTGTATCTTTTGGTTTTTAAAAAAGAGCATCACTAGTCTTGTACATGAAGATCTGTACTGAATAAAAGTGTACCTGGCACTTAGCAAACAGCTATATACATTGCAGTTGGTGGACAGCAAATAGACTTTGTGTGTTCATTTCTATTTGTGAAGCCTGTCTTTACTGTAAGGCCAGCATAGCAGTCGCCTGTAAGAGGTAGATACACGCAGACATGTGCAGTGTGTATTCATCTGCTCATTCTTTCATCAAGTGTATACTGAACCCCTCCTATGTGCCAAACACTGCACAGGTATCCAAAGGAGCTTCTGTTCCTTGCACACAGGGGTGGGGGGCGCACCCTGCGCATCTGGCATCTTGATGGTTATGGTACTTTTTCCTGATTCATGGCATTTGACTGGTTGGAATAAAGACTAGGTACAGATTATTCTGTGTATTTAACCCTCAAATCAGCACTGTTGTTTTTGCAGACAGCATCTGCATTCTTTTATGCCCATTACTTGATCTTTGTTGACTCAGATCCTCTTTCTGAAATGATTTTCTGTCTCCTAAAAGTGCATTCTTTAGAAGTTTCTTTCGTAAGGACTTGGTCACAGTGTTTTCTGTGTTTCTTTCTTACGGCATCTTCATTACATCCTTATCCTTGAAAGGTAGTTTTGCTGGTCTTTTACAGTTCTAGCTCGACAGTTATTTTCACCCAGCCTTTGAGGATGTGACTGGTTTGCCTTCCACTGACACTACTGAGTTGGCTGTCAGTCTGTCATTCTCTTTTAGGACTTTCTCTCCTTTTGACTGTTTTTAAGATCTTCTCCTTGTCTTTAATTTTCTGTGGTTTCATGCCAATGTCTCTTTGTGTGGATTTATTTTTATCCTGTCTGGGATTTTTTGTGTGTCCCTCCTTTCAGTTGCAGAGAATGCTCGGTCCTTATCTTATTGGAAATGTATTGCGATGCTCTGCGTGGAGCTCAGAGGAGGTGTGCATGAAGGCAGCTTCTCCCCTCCTTCGTGCTGCGCACTGCCCATTCAGATTTCTCATCTCTCTCTAGGTTGCATTCCGCATAATTCCTCAACTCTGTATTCCAGTCCACAGTTTCTCTCTCGGACTTCTTATTTCTTGCTGATCTCATCCATTGACTTTTTAATTTCTAGAAATTCTCTGCTTTATTTTTCAAATCTGCTTAATCCGATTTCCTACTTTTTATTCTCTCCCTCTTTAATCTGTCAACATTTTCAGCATGCTTATTTTGTATTCTTTATTTGATCTTGCCTGGAAGTCTAATTCTCCTTGTTTTTCTGTCTCACGTATGATAAATCATTTCTTGCTGTATTTGGGTTTGTTTTTAATTGTGAGCTAATACTCAGTTGATCTTGATTCGTAGGTTTCTTAAAGGGGCCTGAGTTGAGATTGTTTCCCTCCTGAGAAGATTCTGCCGAGGTACCAGGAGGTATGTTACCAACCCGAAGATACTTTATTAGGCTTGGGTTCTTTTAGCCTTGCAGGTGGTGTAAACTCTAACCCAGAACTTGTGTGGGGGCAGACATGTGACTGCAGACTGTTTTCCACCCTGAACTGAACCTGAGGCAGAGAAGTTTCTGGGTAAGCTCTCTGCACCAATAGATATTTTCCCCCTCTTGCTCGCTTTTTACTGAATGTATGTAGCCCTGCAGGGACCCGACTGTAGGTTCTACTTCATGCTGGGCAGACACTTGGTCTCCTGTTTCCCCAGCTCTCCAGGCTCCTGACACTGCAGGGGGAGCCCAAACTAGCCCCTGGCTTGAATGCTGTCTTACCTTCCTGGGTTTCGTGTTCTCCTCATTTTGGGCTCCTGTGGATTTCTCTGATTGCTTATTAAACAGAATGTCTGAAGGACTGTTTGATGTTAGGCTGAGTCTTATCCAGCATGGTTACTGTAAATGGCAGGGTTTTCCAGACATTCTTGTCTGCCATGTTGTCAGAGGTGGGACTGTTGGACTGGATGCAGTTGGGGCACTCTGGCATCTGGATAGTATGAAGAGATCTCTGTGGAACCATCTTCTATTTTGGGTAGGATGGAGCAGTTCCTTTTACATACCAGCAGCAAGATCCAGGAGTGGAGGAAGGTGTTATGCACTAAAAGCAACATCTGAATATCTTTGGGGTCTGAGGCTATGGGAAGCTCTGGATTTGCCTGGCATTGTGTACCAGTCAGTGAGCCTCCAAACACAAACGCAGGCACTTAGTGAGATGCGGGAATGTGTAACTGACACTATACCTGGCATGTGCTGCCCTTTAATAATTGCCACATGAATGAATGAATGATAGGATATCTCTGCCCCCAGGAACCTTAGAGTTGTTACAGTGTTTGGTGTGATGCGGTGTGGTGCTTGGTAATAGTGCTGCAGAGCCTCCCCTGACCTGCTGGAGTCACCGCCTCCTCCCCTCCAGTATCTGAGAACCACAGATCTCGCGAAGAGCCGGAAGAAGATAAGACACAGGTCGGGGTGGGCTTGTCAAAACACCATGTGACACGTGCAGACAGCAAGGACTCTCAGCACTGACCAGGGGAACGGGCACTGTGTGCCGAGGACATCACGGAGAAGCGAGCACAAAGGCAGCTGGAGTGGACAGAAAAGGAGAGAGCAGGTGGTTTAACTGCCTCACTGCCCAGCATCTGGCTTTTGATCACGACTTCCCTGTTCAGGAGAGCCACATATGTGAGGTAGTGATGGAGACAGGTTACTGGGGATCAGAAAAGAAAGTGGGTAGATGGTATCATCTCCAGGAAGTGTAGTCGCATCTTCCTCTCTTGCCTCTTCTCTTAGACTCTGCTCAGCCCAGCACAGCACCTCCTAAACTTTGACTCTCTTTGCCACTTCCCTTTTTTAAATGGCGGCCAACAAATCATCTTCAATTGAAAAAGCTTGGCTGGGCGCGATGGCTCACGCCTGTAATTCCAACACTTTGGGAGGCCGAGGTGGGCGGATCACGAGGTCAGGAGAGCGAGACCATCCCGGCTAACACGGTGAAACCCTGTCTCTACTAAAAATACAAAAAATTAGCTGGGCGTGGTGGCCGGCGCCTGTAATCCCAGCCACTGGGAGGCTGAGGCAGGAGAATGGCATGAACCCAGAAGGCGGAGCTTGCAGTGAGCCCAGATCGCACCACTGCACTCCTGCCTGGGCAACAGGGCGAGACTCCGTCTCAAAAAGAAAAAAAAAAAAAGAGAAAGAAAGAAAAAGCTTTTAAAATGCTGTCGTCTTGTAAGGAGGCCTTCCGACTCCTCCTGAGCTCTCTGGACAGACAGTGCTGGGCTTCTGGGGAGCTGAGCCAGCTGCTGGGGTGGTTGTTGTTTTAATGCCTGTAGCAGGTATTTGAGTATGAAGACTCAGTATTTCGATAAAATTAAAACACAGAGCTCCTTTCCTCATTCATCAGTATAGGACCGAAATTCTGGGAGGGTAAGGCTCTATAATCTCTTCACAGTGATTTCAGTATGCAAGTGGTTCATGATTAATTATGAGGGTGATAGCCCCCAATTTAGGAAAAGCTTGCAGTGTTAATCCATTTTTTACTGGGTGAAGGAAGAAGCTGGTCTGCCTTGAACTCACCCCACCACCACTCCCCACAGGGACAAGAGCCATCTCTCAGCTCTTTCCTTCACAGTTTACCTGAAAAGCCAGTCCAGGCCACACCTGGATGCTGCGGGGCCTGCCTGCCCACAGCGGTGGCTGATGCCTCCCAGTTGTTGGGCCTGTGGCTGGTGTCTCCTTCCTGACTCTGGACCACTACCCCTGCTGCTTAAGACACCAGCTGCCAGGACATGGCTAGAAGATGGTCGGTGAGTCTCCTCAGAGAGGCAGGCCCCATCTATGGAGGAGCAGGACAGCTGGCGGTCAGGCCCCAGCTGGGGAAGAGGTGGGCTGGCAGCTGGCAGCAGGCTGGGACTTGTGCACGTCACCCAGCGTCCCTGCACGTTCATTCCAGTGCCTAGAAGATGATTGATAAATATCTGTTGGCCGGCTCTTGAATGAATTACAGCATTATTTATTTTATCTAAAAATTAGAAACAATCCATATGGAATTGTGTATCCACAGAGAAATTCTACACAACCATTAAAAAGTACAAGATCTATCTATAGGTATTGACACGTAGGGAAAAGGAGTTGTGAAATAATCCCATTTAGGAAAAAAATGTGTATACACACAGAGACAGATGTGCAGAAGAAAAGTCTAGAAGTACATATATCTCTGTTAAAAGTGGTGATTTCTGAGACATGAATATACAGAGGGCTACCACTTTCCTTATAGAATTCTGTTATGTTAGAATTTGTTGTAAGATGTATCATATTTGAAATCAGAAAAGATTTTAGAAATAGATTTCAGATACATCAGAATCATTGACAAAATTGCAAGTTAAGATTCTAAGACTAGGATTAAATCGGAAATACTTTAAGATCTCTAATTTAAAAAAAGAGATGAATAGAGAACTTTCTGCTAAAGTTATTTTAAAGATAGTGCTTGCTTTTCCCCATTGCCTTCTAGGTCTACCTGGAAGCCAAAGAGGAGGAAAAATTCTCTGTGTCATGCATTTCCTATAGTTACCATTGTAAAGCACACAACCAGCCTCAACATGGTTTAGCTGTTTTAGCTAATTCTTACAGAAACATCTAATGCCTGCAAACATTTGCTCTGTAATCACTGTTCAAGTTCTTCTCTGATATACACCTGGTACTTAAAAGGAACCATTCTCAACATCATCTTTGGCAGTCACATTAGTGCAGAATATTTTCTCTGGGATTTGAGCTGGGGTAGGTTTTTCCAGCATATCTGTACACCTCTGAGAATGAGTCAAGTGGCCATGGGTTGAGACTCACCCAACTAGGGCAATAAAGAGAAAAATTAGTCTAATGCATGGTCTTAACAAGAGGGAGAGTGTGAGCATGAATAATTAATCTCACTAGTCTATGGCAATCAGATAAAATGAAGTCCCATTTGCTCAACCTTATTAAAAGAGAGAGAGTACATGGGAGGGAGGGAGAAATGGTAAAGGTCGTTAAGGGACTTGTAACATGGAAAGAGCTGCCTTTGAGATGGGTAATGTGTTTTCTAATCTCTGTGGTCTTTAACTAAACGTCATGGTAAAGGTACTCTTCAGATAGTTCTGATTCGTTGAATTATTAAACATTTTAGAAAATACTGGACTCTGGACTAACTTAGATGTCTTTATGATGAATTTGCAGAGGGTCTTTTTGGAAAGGGATTACATCTCACTATATCACTAAGAAATAATTTATCCACTTGTCAAAAAAGAACAACTGGAAGACATAAAGACACATGAACCTACTCAGTGTCAGATTTCAGTTCTTAGGTTTACCATCAACATTTTACTGACTTAAAGGCCTTACCTTCCTGCTACAGAAGTTGAAGTATTTTAAAAACAAGAGAATATTGAGTCCAAATTTTTGAACACTCTATAATGATAATAGATGCAGAATACTACTTTTATAATAGAATGTGAGGTTGCTCTTTTTATTTTCTCCCTCCAGGTGCCGATTTTATATAATTTTTAGGTTATTCCCTGAAGATAAGAGATTTGGTTATTTCTGTATACTTACTTGGAAGAATAATCTTACTCTTGATATTTTAAATTGTTGAAATTTTCTGCGTCAAATTTTCTTTTCAACTGCAATTGTTCTCTGTAGTCTTTATGGATTAAGAGGGCATTTTAAATTTTGAATTTGTTCTTTTTCTTTCCAGATGCTGTTAGCAATAGTTAATATTATAGTGTTGTTTTGACCATTAGAAACTTCCAAAGATTCACTTGTTAGAAATGTGTGTTGACAGGATTGATTATTTTCAAGGTAGAGAATATTTAATTTATTATTAACTTCTCAATAGTAAAGTAAAAATCTGTATCCTGGTAAGTGATAAATGTATAAGTTGACAAGAAGAAATGTATAGGTTCCATGTGTGTGCTGAAAGGATAAATCTTTCTACAAAATATTACTATTAAAACCTTTGGCTGGGGCCAAGCGTGGTGGCTCATGCCTATAATCTCAACATTTTGGGAGGCTGAGGTGGGAGGATCACTTGAGGTCAGGAGATCGAGACCAGTCTGGCCAACATGGTGAAACCCCGTCTCTACCAAAAATACAAATATTAGCCAGGCGTGGTGGCGGGCGCCTATAATCCCAGCTACTCAGGAGGCTGAGGCAAAAGAATCGCTTGAACCCAGGAGGCAGAGGTTGCATTGAGCCAAGATTGCGCCACTGCACTCCAGCCTGGGCGATAGAGTGAGACTCAGTCTCAAAAACAAAAGCAAAAAAAGACCAAAAACCTTTGCCTGGGTGCAGTGGCTGATGCCTGTAATCCCAGCACTTTGGGAGGCCAAGGCAGGAGGATCGCTTGAGCTCAAAAGTTTGAGACCAGGCTGGGCAACATAGTGAGACCCCTTCTCTACTTAAAAAAATTTAAAAGAAAGAAAGAAAGAAAGATATCAGCAGGCCGTGGTGGCACACACCCATAGCTCCAGCTACTCGGGAGGCTGAGTGGGAGAATTGCCTGAGCTCAGGAATTTGAGGCCACTGTGAGCTATGATGTTGCCACTGCACTCCAGCCTGGATGACAGAGCAAGACCCTGTCCCCCCATCCCTTCAAAAAAACCAAAAACTTTTTTGAGTTCATTAATTCAGAAATATCAACATGATCACTAGGATAGAAAGTATGCTCAGAACTTGGTGTGTTTGTGTGTGTGTTAATGAGGAGCCTTCTGAATGTGAATTTGGGGCAAGGACTGTGTCCTCAGCACCTACAACAGTGACTGACACGTAGCAAGCACTTAATGTTCTTTGAATTAAGTTGAATTGAATTAATACTTTTAAAGCAAAAAACGTCAATTTCCCCCCACTAGAGAGAAGACACGAGGTGTTCTAATATAACAATGCATTGTCTGGAAATCAGGGGTACCTTCTTATTACTTTCATACCCTATGAAACAGAGCATCCTAAAACCAGCAAGCAGAGAGTGAAGAGAGAAGTGTTTGGAAGTGAGTTTGTGTTTTGGTTTGTAGTTCAGTCCGAAGGAAGCACCCAGTGGCTAACTATACAAGCTTCATCTTCCTGGTCCTTGTACTATTCCTTCTTTTCCCGCCTGTGTTGTAAATTCAGATGAGAACTCATGCTGGCTTATCTGCAAGCTTCCTGATGCCTTGCAAGCTTTCCCATTCATTCCAAATCAGAAGCAGTCAGTGGCCCCATAGTTTCCAGACGGCTTTCTCTTTGTTAAGAAATTAGAATACCTGATTTCCCCGTGTTTTCCTTGTGGCCTGAGTGTGCACCTTGGCCTGAGGAATTCACGGGATTTCCTTCTCTCTTCCTTTGCATTTCTTTTTGGCACTCTAATAGCCACGTCCCTATACTATCAGTAACCTGAAAAAGATCAGGAAATTAAGTGGCAGAACATCTTCACGGGAGCTGGGTGGTAAGGATCATGCCTTCCACGATGGTGAAATGAAAGTGTTTGATGTTGGCCTGGTGTATGGAATTGTGGGCCCACACGTTTCTCTTCCTCTCTCAGATCCTGGTATATAGCCTGGAAGCAGGACGCCGCCTCTTGAAGCTGGGTAACGTTCTCCGTGACTTCACATGTGTCAACCTCAGCGACAGCCCTCCCAACCTCATGGTCAGTGGCAACATGGACGGGAGGTACGTGAGTTGGAAGGGCATTGCCTTGCAGCCCCACGACTTCGGCCAAGGCCTGGCCACCCGGCCCCCACTGCGCTGCTCACACTGCCCGGTTCTCATTCAACACCTCTGCCCACCTGAGTTCAGCCCTGATCCCATAAACACTCTAGACTCGGAGAACAAAGTCCTGTATTAGGTAATAGTTGGATGTCGCTATGTCTCTGCTTCATTTCTGAAGCACCATGGGAAGGTTTTCTTTTAAGCCATTTGGTGGACGCAGTTGGTAGAAGGTCCAGGGAGACCACTTGGAATATCTTTTGTCCTCCTGCTGCAAAATTTGTTTGGCACTTAAAAGCTCACTTTCTAATATTAAAAACAATAACCTAAGGGATGAATCATGTTCAACAAAATAGGGTTTCCTGCCAAATGATGTCAAGAGTGTATTTCAGAACCCGGTGGTGTCCCTCTGGTGATGGAGGGAAAGAGAGACTTCTTGTGAACAGATTCCAGTTTCTATTTAGCTGATTAGCAGCCTTCTCTTGAACGCACTGGCTGAGGGAGTCGGGTTTTCCCGGTACAGGGGCCTGTGCCAGCCCCGGGCACCCCAGGAACCATCAGCACGAAAGGATTAAAGTGTTTGAAAAGACCCTCTGAGTCCAAATTTTAGGTTTCTCCCCCCTTCCTCTCTCCTTGTTTTTTTCTTTTCCTTTTCTTTCCTTTTTTCTTTGGCCGGTTATCTGCTGTGTCTGATCCAGTGCCCCGAAGAGAGGTAGCATGGCTGAGGGCCAGGGGCGGCTGGTGCCCCCTCCCCTGGGCCCAGCCCCGGGCTGCAGGTGGCGGGCTGCTCGGAGGCGGGTGTCAGATCGTGAGGCGGGTACTCCTCTGTGCCAGATCCCAGGCCTCTGTCCCGCCAGTGCAGCAGCTTGCAAAAATAGTTATTCTGTCAAACGATATTTTCAACTCCCGACCTTCACGCCTAGATACCCGCCCCCAGCTTAGAGCAAGGAGATGATGTGAGTATGCTTTATTGGGGGAGAAAAATAATCATTTTTCTTCAAGGCCTCCTAAAATGCCCGATATTCTAGTGCTTGAGAACCGAACTCCTCAGTGTGTCTGGGCACGCACTGGGCTAGTTCTCTTTAGAAACTAGGCTTGCTAAGTGGCCCTACATGTGGCATGACAAAAGAATCAAGTCAGTCTGTAGTTAATCCCACATTTTAGTTTTCAGGTTGAGCTATGCAGAGGCTCCAAGCTCCTCTCCCAGGATCTCCACACAGGGGCCTGGCAGCTGCTTGTTTTTGAGGAGAGGCAGTGTGGAGGGCTCTTTGGGATGGTGGATGATGCTCAGAGTGTGCTTGCAGTGTGAACATTTATATCTTCAGCCACAGCTTAGGCTCACCGGAAACCAGAAGGGTGTTGCAGAGAAGAAACCTCTGCTTTCTGCATAATTTCAAAAATATTAAGAAAAAAATTCTACAAAGTTCCAAAAAGCAAAACTTGAATTTGCAGCAAGCCAGGTACTATGTTGAATCATAATGAAGCTATGTGTAGGCATTGTATTAGGTATTATTAGTAATCTAGAGATGGTTTTTATGGGAGGATGTGTGTAGGTTATATGCAAATACCACACCACTTTATATGTATAGGGGGACTTGAGCATCTGTGGATTTTGGAATTGCAGGGGGTCTTGGAACCAATCCCCTGCGGATACTGAGGGATGACTGTACACACTCAGTAAAGCTGACTTTTCCTCTGGAGCAGGCTGCCTTGTTATGTACGCACCGCCGGAGAGGTGTTCCGTGCATAGTGTCAGAGGGCTCTCTGGTCAGTTTGCAGTCCAAATTGGACTATGTTAAGTCCATTTTATTAGTAAGCCAATGTTACATTTTTTTAAAAATGCTCTGTCTCTGTGGATGAAAAGAACAGACTAGTGACTTAGAGTTGGAGGTGGGGCATCCAAATTGGCATTTATCCAGTGTGAGTCCTAGAGCAGTGCCAGCTGTGTGCCCACTGCTGGTACATTAGGGGGCCAGCCATCATATGTAAGAATACTCCCTGAGTCAGGATGGCTGGGTCAGCAGCTTAGAATTTAGGGGTTTAAAATCTGTTGTTTTAATAAAAATTGCACATCTAGGAAAAAGGAATGAGGAAGCTAGACTAAGTGTGGTAGAGGGAAATCTTGCCTTTTTCCCTCAGAGGCTTAATAGCTATGAATAAGATCTTATTAGAGATGCCGGCCCAGGCTTGTATAGCTTATGTTTTATGTCAAAAGTGGGAGTAAGGGGTCAAATATTATGAAGAGAACTGTGTCCTTGGCTGTCACTTACTGACTGATGCAATTTTTTACAAACCCTAGAACCTTCCTATTTTATTTTAAAAACTTAATTCACTGCATTCTCTTAGTGCTTTATAAATAACTTGGGAATGAGATGGACTCTAAAGGTACATAAAACTGCCCCAGATTAAGACAAAAATATGTTTTCATTAAAGTAAGGAATCAGTTTTAAGTAGTTTGCAAACATGGGTGGGATTTTGCAAGGAGTTTTATTTTGGGGTGTGGGGGGACAGTGGGCTTAAATTAAAAATGAAAAAGTATCTGTCCTATCACTCAAGAAAACCCAGACACTTGAGGTCAGGAGTTCAAGGCCAGCCTGGCCAGATGGTGAAACCCCATCTCTACTAAAATACAAAAATGAGCCACACATGGTGGCTCATGCCTGTAGTCCCAGCTACTCGGGAGGCTGAGGCAGGAGAATCGCTTGAACCCAGGAGGCAGAGGTTGTAGTGAGCCAAGATCACACCACTGCACTCCAGCCTGGGTGATAGAGCGAGACTCCATCTCAAAAAATAAAGAAAAACTAAAAAATTAACAGAGTCTGAGGAGGAGCAAGAGAAAGATTGGGGTGGAAACTGAGTTAATGTTAGAGTATGCTTTTCCCTTGCTGGGAGGGAAGGCTTGTAAAGATGGGAGCAAAGAGAAAAGTGAGATTGTGCATAAGAGTTTTATCAGTGTAGATCAGTGAGTTTTTCTGAATGCATATTTTGTCTCTTGCTAAGACTAAAAAGAAAGACCAATGAGTAATGGCACGGGGCGGGGAGTGATGCACATTGGCGTTAGGACTGGCTGCTCGTGTCCGTTCCACTTACCACACACTCTCTGGTGTTTGGCGGGTGCTAGCACAGTATATTTTCTATTTATTTTAAGATGTATGTTTAAAAAAAACCATTTTCACATCTATGAAATCAGAATGGACTTTTACAATAGCATCATAAAATGGCAGCATTTTTAAAAGGTACACAAAGTAGTGATGCTTCTTGGAATCAGTGGTGTTTTCAATGAAATGAAAGTATATATTCACTGAAGGCAACAATGAATTAATAGCTTAGGAATCCACATTTATGAGAAGCCTGAATGAGTCACTAAGGAAGAGTCTGCAGGAAGTAATCACTTTTTTTTTTTTTTTTTTTTTTTTAGTTTAAACCCTGTCTGGGGTTTATTAAACATTTAGAATCTGAATATTTATGTCTTTCACTAAATTTGGAGTTTCCTGCCATTACTTCCTCAAATAGTTTTTCTGAATAATCCCTTTCTCCTCTCCTTCTGATAACCTCAATAATGTAAATATTAAACCTTGTGAAATTTTCCAACAGGACACCAAAGCTGTGTTCATGTTCTTTCCCAAATCTTTCTTTCTGTTCTTCAGATTGCATCATCTCTATTGCTCTAACTTCAGGTTTATGGACTCTTTCCTGTGTCATCTCCATTCTGCTGTTGAGCCTATCCAGTGAATTTTTTATTTCAGATTCCATATTTTCTTGGTTAAAAATTTCCGTTCATTTCTTTATATATATATAGTTTCTGTGTCTCTGCTGAGGTTGTCACTGTCAGTATTCCCATGCATTTTTACCTTTACTTTGTGGAATGTAGCTACAAGTTCTTTAAAGTCGTTGAGGGTTCCCAGACTGGCTTATCTTAGGGTGTACATCTGTTAATTGTCTTTTCCCTTAAGAAAGGGTCACATTTTCCTGTTTGGCTTTTGGTTTGGGGTATGTCAAGTAATTTTGAATTGTATTCTGGACATTGTGGATGTCGTGTTGTATACACTCTGGATCGTGTTATGTAATCCTCCAACGAATGATTTTTGTTTTGTTTTGCTTTTAAACAAGCAGTCACCCTGCTTAGGTTTAGACGGCAAGTTCTGTTTTACCCTCTGTGGGTGGTGACTCCAGTGTCAGTTCGCTTTCCAAAGCTGTTCAGTTTCTCTGCTGTTTTTGGTCTGTGCATATGCCACTTGGGTTAGTCTGAAGCTTGGCAGTGGTTCAGTCTTAGTTGAGCTCTTAAAGCCGTTGCTGTCCTGCTTTGAATCTGTCCCACATAGCCCAGGGATGAGCCTGGGACTTATCTGGGTTTAAACACAGTATTATGTGATCCCTTTCTTGAGGTTTCTCCTCTCTTAATCCTTACACTTTCCAGCCTTCAGGGACTCCTTTCCCTTATAGTTCTCTGGTCAGAAAGATAGGGTTTCTGTCAGAGTTCTACCTGCCTGAATCGCCGCCACCATGCAGCATGTGACTGGGGACTGTCCTTGTGGCACAGCCACAAGAAAGAGGAAAGAACCCCACAGTAACCCTCACCCCTATTCTTTGGGGACTGCAGGGGCCCCTTTTGTTCCTCTGGTCAGAAAGATGGAGTTTCTATTGGAGTTTTAGCTTCCTGCACCACTACACAGTTCTGCATGTTGGAGTCCATACTCAGGGCAAGGCTGCAGGAGGAAAAAGGGAAAAAAATGGGAAACTCCTCCCCTATACAGCCATGGGTTTGAGTCTCCTCTGCAATCCATCGGCTTGCGTTGACTCCCCAGAGTCCTCAGGTGTTTGTTTTTGTGTTTTGTCCATAGGTTTTGCTGGCAGTCGACAGGAGAGAGGCAGCAGTGGGCTTACTCCATCCTGGCCAGAATCAGAACGTCCTGCTTTCTTTTCAGTGACTTCAGTCAGCACTGTAGTTGGCAGTCAAGGGCTGTATTAAATGAGGACCCTTCCTATTCTGTAGCTCTCAGTCTTCTTATCTGTGATCTGCTCATTTTCACCAATGCAGCTGGGGATCTAGCAGGGAGAAGCTTATCCATGCTGTGCTATGGAGAACCAAGAGTTGGTGCTAAGGGCGAATGTCAGGCTGTAATTGGGTTACTAAGTCACTGAGCCAGCAAATTCCAGTGTTTTCCCCCATGATCTCAAGTTTATTTTTTAGCAGCTGTATTGAGATTTAATTCACATGCCACATAATTCACCAATTTAAATTGTACAATTTAGTGTTTTGAGTAGGTCCACAAGGTTGTGCAGGTATCACTACAGTCCGTTTTAGAACACTTTCACCCCAAAGAGAAACCCCACATCCATTAGCAGTCACTCACCCTTTCCCTTATCCCCTCCAGCTTTAAGCAACCACTCATCTACTTACTTTCTCTATGAATTTGCCTGAACATCTCCTATAAATGAAATGATGTAATCTATGACCTTTTATGACTGGCTTATTCCACTTAGTAATGTGTTTAAGATAAACCCAAGTTGTAGCATGTATCGGTATGTCATTCCTTTTTCTGGCCAAGTAATACTCCCTTGTACAGATGTCCTACATTTTCTTTGTATCAGTTAGTGGACATTTGGGTTGCTTCCACCTTTCGACTGTTACAATGCTACTGTTACCATTTATGTGTAAGTTTGTTTGTGGATGCATATTTTCAGTTCGGTTGGGGAAATACACTGGGAGTGGAATTGCTGGCTTATGTGGTACTTCTATGTTAAACCATTTGAGGAATTGCCAGACTCCTCTATAGTGGCTGTACCATTTTACATTCCCACCAGCACTGGATGAGGGTTCCAGTTTCTCAGCCCCCTCACCAGCACTTGCTACTGTCTCAAATTCTAGATTTGCATTTCTCTGACAGCCCGTGGTGATGAATATCCTTTCATGTGCTTATTGCCTGTTTGTATATCTTCTCTGGAGAGATGTCTATCCAAATCCTCAGCCCATTTTTTAACTGGGCTGTCTTTTTATTATTGAGTTATTAGAGTTTTTTTTATATAGCCCAGGTACAAATCTCTCATCAGATACGTGATTAAATATTTTCTCCCATTCTGTGGGTTGTCTTTTCACTTTCTAGATTGTATTCTTTGAAGCACACAAGTTTTCAATTTTGATGAAGCTCCATTTGTCTTTTTTTTCCTTTTGCCATTTGTGCTATCGATGTCATAGCTAAGAAACCATTTCCTAACCCATGCTCACAAAGATTAACTCCTAAGTTTTCTTCAAAGGGTTTTATAGTTTTGGCTCTTACACTGAGGTCTGTGATCCATTTGGTGTTAATTTTTGTATATGGTGTGAGGTAGAGACCTGAACTTCATTCTTTTGCATGTGGATATCCAGCTATCCTGGCACCATCTATTGAAACGACAATTCTCTCCCCCATTCAATTGTCTTGGCACCACTGTTGAAAATCAATGGACTATAACTTTGAGGGTTTATTCCGGACTCTCAGTTCTATTCCATTGATCTGTATGGCTTGTATTCTGGCACTACCACACTATGCAGCTTTTTGATTACAATACCTCAACCTTTTTAAAATAAGTAATATAGACCGGGCACGGTGGCTCACGCCTGTAATCCCAGCACTTTGGGAGGCCGAGACGGGCGGATCACGAGGTCAGGAGATCAAGACCATCCTGGCTAACACGGTGAAACCCCGTCTCTACTAAAAAATACGAAAAACTAGCCGGGCGAGGTGGCGGGCGCCTG
>NW_016808932.1:2098966-2114009 GCF_001698545.2 Rhinopithecus bieti | reverse complement strand
CGAGACTCTGTCTCAAAAATAAATAAATAAATAAAAATAAAATAAAATAAGTAATATAACAGTAAACTTCCAAATGTCAGGCATGTTGAACAGTGTCACTCTATATGAAAGTAACAGTATGTATATAGGAAATACTCATGACTTAGTTAATAACTAAACGTTTTAGTATTTCCAACTTGGGACCATGTGCCCTTTTCTTGGCATTATATACATTATCATCTTTGCCCACTGGGTGGACTTGTTATGGATCTCAGAATTTTGGTTCAAGACCATCAATGCTGGTCCAGAAAGGTTCAGTGACCAGTCTGAAAGACTTGTTAATCTTGGCCACATAGAATTGTATGTTCTCTATTCAGAGAACTCTAAACTTCAGAGATACAGCCTTAAAATACAGACAGCGCTAAGCTTAGCCTAGCTGGATTAAACTGGCAGTTCTACCTGAAAATACATGTTTTTCTAGTTGCTATTTAAAATGAATCTTTCACCAAAGGCCATCGTCAGTGCTTTGTAGATAAAGCTATTGATTTTGGCATATAAGGTTATATTTAAAATCCTCTTTAATATTTAATAGCCCAGGTTCAGTGAGACCAAACAGAATCGTGTATTGATTTCTTTAAAACAATACTATTTTTAAAATTAATTTGGTCATTAAAAAAAGCCTACATTGTAATACCTCATTGCTTGTTCCCTTTATTTTCTGGGTAGAAACATAGCTGAAGGTCAGGTCCTCCTTAATGAAACTGCCGAGCCAGACACTGAATAGGCTTCAGCTTGCCATCAGCTACAGTGCGCCTCATTATCATATGGGAGTATTTAAGCCAAGCCAATAGGAAGCACGCCCTGAGTTGTGACCCCCCCCCCAATTACAGAGTCTCGGCGCTTGCTTCTTGCCCTGACAAATATAAAGTTGTGTGCTGTGCTCGTGCTACTGCTGCCTGCTGTTAGAGAGAGTGATTGGGGCGTAAATGTTGCATTTGCTCCATCTGCAAGTGTTATAATAAGTTATTCAAAGCTCTTAACACAGGACCAACCAGAGCGTGCCTCCCTCTCGGTTCCAGCACGTTTTCCTGCCCATCAGATGGATGCTCCTCTGTTGGAGTCTTTGGAAGGTTCTGGTGTCTTTTGTTTTAATTGGTGGGCTACTGCCGACTCCTATGGCGTGATTTTCATTAGAGAGGGGCTGGAGAGAGGGAGTGTTGGAACTGTCCTCCAAGCCCAACCATGAATATTAAACATAATACAATTACAGCTTTCAGACCAATTATTTTTCCTTTCAACGGGCAAAGTTGATGAAATACTCGCTAGATGGGGATTCACAGTATCTACCATTGGCTCCTCTTTGTCCCTGGAATCGGTTGTCTTGGCATATTCTGGTGCCCATTTGCTGTGCTACCTGTTTCCCAGCGTCGAGTATTTGGTTTGAGCGCTGAGCTGACGACGGGCTTTGCCAAGGCGGACGGCATTCGGGCTGGTGCTGTGCGCTGTCAGATGTCCGAGGCAGATACCTGTTTCTTCATGTGAATCTGAATGGCTTGGGTGGACTTAGCACACTGTGCTGTCTGCTGCTTCTGTCGACGAGAAGCCAGAGTGGTGCTTCTTTAAGGAGATGTCAGAAAATGTTTTCCTTTTCCCAAGGGGAGAAATTCAAGGCTGGTTTGGCCTATTTTTTTTTTTTTTTTTTCTTAGTGATATAAAATACAGTGAGGCCGTATCTTTTGGTTTATTTGTTTATTTTGCTTGGAGCCATCCATGCTGGTATCTAAATACAATAGGAAAACAGATGGCAAACTTTGAACTTCTGGACCAAATTTGTGTTTGCCTTTGTCTCCTTAACAGCCAAACTGTAAATTATGGAGTATAAATATTCAGCAGAGGAGCTCTTTATGGAAATCACCATAGCAGACTAGACTCTGATTAACCAAATATGCACTGAAAAGTACTTGGTAAACACTTCCGCTCCCCCTTTCCCCAACCCTTTTCAAGTTCCCATTATGGCCTAAAGTCAGAGTTCTCTTTACAGCATTTATCCTTTTTCTCTTCCCTGCGCACACAGCCCGAGTTCTCTTACCTACGCATGCCTAAGGATAGGTGTCTGTAAATGCAACAGAGGGAGACCTTTGTTTTCAAAGTCGTCTTCAGGCTCTCTGCATCTTTCTGCTCCCAGATCCCTGACTGGCAAGTCAGGGACTGAACAGCATCTGTAGCAACGGACCTCTCTATTCACTTGCGTTGCCTTGTCAGTTACACAGCCTAGCAGGAAGAGTGTCTCCTCTGTGTTCTAAAACGACGTATTGTTCCATCCTGTTTTATTTCACCTTATCTAAGAAATGGATGAAAGTATTATTTTGTAAATTATGAAACAGAACATATGTATGGGAGCGTATATAAGGTGTGTGTACAGTTTCAAGAATAACCGAGAATGCCCGCGCATCCACCTCTCAGCTCAAGAAAGAGTGTGACCGTTGAAGGCCTCCGGGTCATGAATGAATTCTTGTTTTTTAAACATGGCAGCATCCAGAATAAAACACAAAAGCCTCCTTTATTGCCCTCTTTCTTCTCCAAGGTAATTGTTGTTAATGTTTCAAATATGTGCTTTCAGAATTTGATCTTCAAAATTGTTTGGTTTTATTTAAACAGGAAGTATGCACATTCAAAATGGGCTCAAAAGCAGAGTATCCTAGAGGGCGAAGCGCATCCTCTTCCCAGCAGCCTTGTCACCCTCCCTCATTGTGGCCGCTTGAATGCTGAGCATTCTCCGGGGGCCGTCCGCACCCACGCGGCCTAAACGCATGCCCCCCAGCACACGCCTGTGCGCACGGCTGCCAGTCGGCCTGTGTAGTTCTGTCCCGGGTCCCACTGTATGGATGTACCATAGTTGCTTTAACTAGCACTCAGTTGATGATGAGCTAGTTAATCGCGTCACCTACATCCAGTCATTCCAGTTCATCACAGCGAAAATGTGTTTAATTTTTCCTGTCAGTCTAATTATCGTTCCTTAATAGGTAATGTCTTTTTCTCTCAGGCTGCTTGTAGGACCTCTTTGTCTTTGTGTTTTCCCATTTTTCTAATTATACTCTTAGGTATGTCTTTTGTATTTGGTCGTGTGCATGAGTCGGCACGCATGTCTTTCATCAGTTCTGGGAAACACCAGCTGGTAACTGTCCTTCCGGAACTTGGGGTGTATGCGGCACCACCCCTTCTGTCCCTCGTGTCTCTTATCAGTTTTCATATTTATCTCTTTGTGCTCCATTCTTGGTCATTTCTTCAGATTTTTCTTCTAATTCCCCCATTCTCTGATCTGCTTCCAGCCTGTCTCCCGAATTTAATTTCAGAGACTGTACCTTCATGCTTCTGTATTGAAAGCAGGAGTCTCCATACTCTGTGCTCCCTGCCTTGGGTGGCCCTTCAGTGTGTTTGACGAAACCACGGAGCCGAGCCTGGCACTTGCCAGCAGGCTCCCCCACCACGCGGGCAACTGAAGTTGCAGCTCACCCTCTCCTATCTGGTTTTCAGCTCAGGTCCTGGGGAAGTCACTACGTGAGCTCAGCAGTGCCCTTAAAAGGATTTTATCCAGCATTTTTAAGTGTTTTGCAGTGGAACCGTCAACATGTTGTCTGAAACAGAAGCCTCTTTTACAACTAAGGTCAGTGCTTTGGTGACTGGCCTTGCGTGTATGTGGACACTCGTGTAGCTACCTCCTTGAAGTGGAATTGCCGGCTCAGAAGTGAGGTGCATGTGGTGTTTGGTTGGATATTGCCAAATCACTCCCCAAAGAAGGATTTGTGCTCGCCTCAGCCATCTAGGAGTACCTACCTGTCCACGTCTCCCTGCCACACAGTGCCTCGTAGGGCGTTACCATACTTCACCTTTGCTGCGGAGATCGGTGACAAGTGGCATTGCATTGTAGTTTTACTGTGTAATTTATTTTATTACCAGTAAACTTAAACATCTTACACGTGTTGAAAAGCCATTAGTATTTTTCTGTGAATTGCTTTTTCTTATCTTTTCTCTCGATTTAATAATGGGTTATCACTCTTTACTGATTTGAAGGCATTTATTATAAGACATTAGCCCTTTTTGTTGCAAACATTTTCCTCTGTTTATCACTGGACTGACTTTCTGATTTTCCCTGCCCCACAGGAAAAAGTTAAACCCTTTTTTCACCTTCTGTACTTTGTTTAGAAAGGCCGTCCTCCTTTGAATATTTTTATAGTTTAATTATGTTTAACTCTTTGCGCCCTCTATAATTTGTATAATATATGTGGTAGAGCTCCAAGCTGAGAAAACTACTATAGAGTATTTTGCCTCTAACTGTTGTTACAAATGGGACATTTTCTTTGATTCTATTTTTTAAACTAGATTTTAGCCTATAAATTTATCTTTGACTCTGTGTTACTGAATTCTCTGGGACTGTCCCTTCTTACTAATGAGAAGTCTACCCACTTTCCAATTTTTTACTTTTCGTTTTTTCCTTTTGTCTAATTGTGTCTAGTTTTTAAAAAGCGATGTGAAATAATGGTGGTGGCAGTGCCTCACGGCCGCATCTGGGATGGGTGTGGCGCTTCATCCCATTTCTTCCGGCCTCCGTGGACATGACCAGGTGGTTTTTTGTTGATTCCCTTGTCTGTGGCATCCTGCTGTGGAGTCTGTTCTTGGTATCTCACTGGGATATGGAGTTTTCTTTGATCGTGCTCTCAGCTTTAGGCTTTGGTCATAGAATGCTGGCTTCATGGAGAATTTGGAAGCTTCCCTCCTTTTCCTAGGCTGTGGAACAGTTAACTTAGCCCTGGAGGCAGCTCGTCCCTACAGGTCTGGCCAAAGTGACTTGTTCTTTTTTTGTAGGGACTGTTGCCCCTTGCTGGCTTCCTCAGGCTGCTATGTGTTATTTTATCTACTTGGATTTTCTGTCTCCTGGGGATTCGTTTTGATAATTCTTATTTTCCCAGAAAGCCATTTACTCATCTAAGTTTTCAGATTTGGAGATTTTAAAAATTCAAGAAATAGAAATAGATTGTTTCGGAATAGATTATAGTGACTAAAGAAACAATTAAAAACCAAAAAAACAAAAACAGGCTGAGTGCAGTGGCACATGCCTGTAATCCCGGCACTTTAGGAGGCTGAGTAGGTGGATCCCTTGAGCCCAGGAGTTCGAGACCAGCCTGAGCAACATGGCAAGACCATCTCTACTGAAAATAAAAAAAATTAGCCTGGTGTGGTGGTACGTGCTTGTAGTCCCAGCTGCTCGGGAGGCTGAGGTGGGAGGATCACCTGAGCCCAGGAAGTTGAGGCTGCAGTGAGCCACGATGGTGCCACTACACTCCAGCCTGGGTGACGGGAGTGAGACCGTGTCTTTAAAAAAATAATAAAAAACAAAACCTAGAAAAAGAAATGTGATCCATGGAGTTTTGTTTTTCCAGGTCTGACCAAACATTGAGTGAACCACCCCTTCATTGTTATAAGTGTTCTCAGCAAATGCTTTTGCCTTGAAATCTGCCTTTTCTAGTATTAAAATTGTAACATTTTTTCTTCCTCATTTGCAGATGTGTTTTTCATGCATAGCATATATTTTTACTTTGTGATCCACTGGCAGCTCTTCTTGTTAATAGGAAGGTTTGTCCTGTGTGCCTCCATGGATCCAGCAGACACATCAGGTCCCACTTAAGCCATCTGTCTTCTTGTTCTGGTATTTTGCTATACCACTTTCTTTCAGAGAGTATCCACAGGTAGTTCACTTTGAGTCCTTTTCTGTTAAAGAAAAAAAAGTCTATTATGCCTTCAAACTTGGGAGCTAAGCTAGGTAGAGAATTGTTGGTTCAAAATAATTTTCCCTCAGAACTTGGAAGATCGACGTCGTGTGTGCGCATGCTCGCATAACTAGAGTCAGGGCACAGGACGTGTTTCAGAGAGTCCTGTCTCTCCCAGCTTTTGGGCCAGACATGCGTTTTTAATCATATATCCTTGTCTTTGTCCTGTTCCTTGCTAGATGCTGGGGTCTTTTCAGGGCAGGGACTGTCTTTTCCTTTTCAACTTGCATCATAGGGTCTCTGAAGCTCATCTTTACATTTACTAAATGTAATCAATTTGATTTACTTTTAGCCTTTGTGACTTATTGTAGAAACTATGGTGGTGGTTGCAGTGGAGACGAGATTTCTGTCCCATTATCTAACTTATCCTCGTGAAAATTCAACATACATAAAAGCAGTTTTTAAAGAGGTTCTGAAAGAAATGTGGATTATTATAAGGCAAGTAATTATTTCAATCAGTGACTGCCCAGGGTACACACACCTTTATCCCCGCTCTGCTGTGCGTATCAAGTATAAAGGCTTTCCCTCTCTCACTTCCAACAAGACAGCAATAAACTTACAAAGTCAAGTGAAGTACCCAAAAAGTGTTCTTTTCCTAACTGGGTGAGGATCTAGGGTGTCTGGCTTTGTAGCTCTTGCTACCTTAACAGGTTATTTTACCAACAGCAAAATTACCGTTCTGGGCAATACACCTACTGCTGGGACAGGCTTCTCAGGCCAACCTGCGTGTGCAGTCACGCAGGTGGCTTTTCCCTGTTAGGCAGGTAAAGTGGGCAGCCACTGTCCTTGGCCTGCGTCTTTCTTGCTCCATGTGCTTTTAAACCATTCAGATGAGATGGTGTGGGTCCTCCCTGACAGTCTCTAATGAGGAGATAAAAGGTTGATGTCCTTATTATCGATGTTTGCAGCTGAGGAGTTTTTCATAGCAGTGCCGTGCACAGACCAGCACAGTGAAGGGGGAGTTTGTTCATTTCAATCTTTGACTCAAACCCCATTTCCCTTCTCTGCTCTTCTTGGGCCTGTCCAGGGTGAGGATCCATGACCTCCGCAGCGGTAACATCGCCCTGTCGCTCTCTGCCCACCAGCTTGCGGTCTCTGCCGTGCAGATGGACGACTGGAAGATCGTCAGCGGAGGCGAGGAAGGCCTGGTGTCCGTGTGGGATTATCGGACGAACCAAAAGCTGTGGGAGGTGTATTCTGGGTAAGATGCATTCCAGACACTCTTGGGAGTTTCTAGTAGGAACAGGGAAGGCAGCGCTAATCAGCCTGTACCAGGAATGGTGCTAAATGCCCCCTACCCCCCAGCTTCGCCAGGTGAATCCTCACTGTGGCCCTAGGAGCCAGCTGCTATACCAGCACCGCTCTGCAGAGGAGGAAACAGGCTTGGAAGTGGCGCTGGTCATTGGGGATGCAGTTCCTGTCTCTGACATCGTTCAGATCGCCACAATTCGAACATTAGGCCCAGCTTTCTCTAAGAATGAAACTACTTTTTTGTAAGTGCTATTCTGATTATTTTAGAATTTCTCCATCTTAATAAACAGAAAAGGGAACTCGAAAACATAGGAAACTCGCTGGGCTAGACCAGGATGTGACACCCCATCTGCCCACAGGTGAAAGGCAGGGCTGGCGCGGCCGCTGTCCTCCACTCGAGTCCGTCATGTGTAACCATGGTACTGCCCGTTGCTTCGACTGTCCTCGTGCCGTTTACATAGAAGAGCACTTAGAAGGAAGGGGTTCAGGCTCCAGTGAAGGAGGAATGTGTTGTCTCCACCTTTAACACCACTATTGGAGATATAAATATACACTACCCTAAGCACAGGCTGTTGGCATCACAGATGTGGGTAGGTTTATGCCATTGGTGCCTAACTGGTTAAGACATTTCCAGTGAGCCTGCCCCTGACCTTCAAAGCAGCAGCCCAGGGCAGGCTCGTCAGAGCTGACTTGAGGCCACCCGCCACCACCTCTACCTCGCCCTGCAGGCCTCGAACTGGAGATCCTGTCTTTGAGACAGGTGGGGATAAAGGCAACTGGCCCTCTCCCTCGCTGCCCCTCAACACCGCTGTGAAGAGACATTTGGCCAGGCATGGTGGCTCACCTGTAATCCCAGCTACTCAGGAGACCGAGGAGCTCTCAAGGCCAGAGGTTTGAGACTGGCCTGGGCAACCCAGGGAGACCCTGCCTCTTTCAAAATTCTCCAGGCATGGTGGTGTGCACCTCTAGTCCCAGTGACTCAGGAGGCTGACAGGGGAGGATTGCTCCATGGAGCCCAGGGGTTTGAGGCTGCAGGGACTGTGCCACTGTACTCCAGCCTGGGTGACAGAATGAAACCCCATCTCTACAAAAACAAGATGACTCTGGGCTGGTGGCCTATGAGCATGACAACATAGAAGAGCAGAAACAGGGCAAGGCCCTCGCAGTGAACTCAGCTTTGTTCCCCACTTACTGCGAATCAAGGTGGACCGACCTCTGAGCAGCGGCCTGCTCTTTCTGCAAGGCCGGCAGTTTGCCAGGCGTCTCCAAGAGGCGGCAGGGTTACATGCAGACCGGGCTTCTTCCTTGGAGGGCGCTGTTGGCGAACACTGTGGCTGGCAGATTTTATCAGACAGAGCCCTGGGTACTGCCTAGGCCCGCCCCCTTGCTGTGTCCCTGTCACCTGGGCCCTTTTTCTGACTTCTATGCTGATGCACTGAATTGCCACCAGGTGGTGCCAAATGGCAACTAAAACTCCTGCACCAAAATTCCCGGCTGGATCAGCCATCCAGGTCCTCAGGGATAGCCGCTGGCCCCACACTCCAGCAGATCTCATTTTTCTCTCTGCAAAGCTTCACCCCCGGGACAGGCCACTGAGATGAAGCCTAGGTAAGGAAGGCCTTCCCCAGAGGTGCGGCCCTGTCCCAGCACTGCCTCTGTCCCTGTGCGACCCGGGCTTGTCCCCCACGCGGTCACTGTTTTCACCAGAACAAGGCTGACAGACACACGGTCTCCTGCCCAGAACTCACTGACTTACTCAAGGCCTCACCTGCAGTGCCTGCTGCCAGGCCTTAGTCTCTTCAGCCCAGGTCCTCGCCTGCCTGACAGGGTGCCATCAGTCTGCCATGCTGCAGGCCTCCACTAAGCCTGCCCTCCCTCTGCGGGTCTTTCTCATCCTCCAGGCCCCATGCCAAATCCACCACCACTTTCCTGCTGTGGGTGTCCCAACCCCGGGGAGGTAGGGACTGCTCCCTAGCTTCCCTCACTCCCAAGAACCTTCTGCTTTAGTCAAGGAGAGCAGCCCTGGCCCAGCCCACACAGGCCTCGTCCCCTCCTGTGCACCCCCTCCTGCTCCTCCCAGCACTTAATTCTGCGTCATGCAGTCTTTGTAGCTTGTAACTTCGCTCGTGCTACAGAAGCGTTAGTCACATTTTCTGGGACTGCATCTTACCTTCTTCACTAGCTAGGGCCCTCCCTGGGTCAGGCATCCACCTGGATGAGGCATCTTTTTAATTCAGTGTCTCCTAGCTCAGTGCCGTGACCACAGCAGGTACTGCACGAAAGTTTTCAGAACAAATGCAAACCTCTGTTCAACAGACTTGGAGCCATTTTGTTCCAAGATTTCCCAAACGTGCTTTCACCACCCAGGGGACGTGTGTCATCACAGCCCTGTGAGCCGGATCAGGGGCGCCTTCATGGATCAACAGTGAACAGGCCCCCAGTGCTCTATAGATGATGGAGAGCCTGGCTGGGAGAGCTCAAGGGACTTGCCCAGGGAGGCAGCGATGGACCAGTCTCTGTTGCACGTGGTTGATTCATCTCCAGTAGGGTGTGTCCTTTATGTCTGGAATGTACCAGGTTGTTGGGGCAGATGCCAGCATGCGTACGGGGCATGCAGACCTGTTGACAAAGTCATGCCCGAAGCATGGCCTGCTCACCTGAGCTTTGGGAGCTGAGGTGAGACACTGCTTCCATGGGGCCTGTTCCCTCTGAAAGAGAAGCTTAGCTTTATGGGTTCTAGAATCCCCTGCAGCTCTGAACTCCCAGGTCTGTGGCAGCAAGTGCAGGCCATGCGCAGGCCCGGTGGATGCCCCCTTACGAGCTCTCTCCCACTGCCTTCCAGACACCCTGTGCAGCACATCTCATTCAGCAGCCACAGCCTCATCACGGCCAACGTGCCCTACCAGACGGTGATGCGAAAAGCCGACCTGGACAGCTTCACTACTCACAGGAGGTTAGTGGTGGGGCTGGGCGAGTCAGAGACCATCTTAGTTTGATTGATGTGTAGAACCCCGCCCCCATGACACATTGCACCCTATGGGCTGTACCCTCAGGCAGGGCCCTGCCTTTCTAGGAATTGGGAACATAAACATCAATGCTGACCCGTACTTAGCGCCTAGCATCTGATGCACGACAGCCCCGTGGGGCGAGTCCACGCTGTCGGCTGTGCAGAGAGGGAGGGCAAGCCGTATGCTGAGGGGTCTGCTGTGGTTAGAATCCCGTCACAGGGGCAAGGCTCATCCTCGAGTCCTTGCCCTGTGACACTCACTGCGCCCATCCGACTTGTGCACCCCCACGTTGACCGCTAAGCCTGGGACTGTGAGTATGTGATGCTGTGTGCCCGGAGGACACCTTTGTGAAGATGAACCTCTGTCTGGTCTCAGGAGAATGCCTCCTGCAAAGACAGAAGCAGCCGGGGTGAGGGTCAGCGAGGCAGCCCTGACCTGTCACCATCTTTGTGCTCTTTCTAGACACCGGGGGCTGATCCGTGCCTACGAGTTTGCAGTGGACCAGCTGGCCTTCCAGAGCCCTCTCCCTGTCTGCCGTTCATCCTGTGACGCCATGGCCACTCACTACTATGACCTCGCACTGGCCTTTCCCTATAACCACGTTTAGGGATGTGCCTCAGGAGCACGGAGAAAAATGGGAGGAACCAGTGGTATCCATCTTAAAACTCCAGGCAGCTCTGCACAGGTGGTAAATGTTTAGGGGAAGAAAGCAGCCCAGGGTGCTGTGCCTGACGGCATGTGTCTCCCTGACCCCTGCACTTCCCCGGCGCCTGGGGCAACCTGGTGTATGCTGGGGCTCAAGTCCCACATGCTGCCAACACAAACATAGCCTCCTTCTCCACCCAGCCGGCCACTCTGGCCTCAGCTCCCTCAGGACACCTCCGGGATCTCGCTGTGGGGTCCCATATGGTCCCTGCTCAACCAGCTTCTCTGTGTTCGCCTTCCCAGCTCCAGCCCTGCAGGCCGTCTTTCCAGTCTCCAGTCCCTTCCCTCTTTTCCTCCAAGGGCCTTTGGATGTGCTTGTCCCTGGCCTCCAAGGCAATAACCTCCATGTCCTTTTCCCTGTATTTACTTAGGGTGCTCTCTGTGACACTTGCCACCACCACCTTCCAGTAGCAAGCTGGTAGAGCAGTACTTTTTCTTCACAGCTTTTACCATGGTTTATAATTATATACTTACACAGTTTAGTCATTAATGACTATTTTGCTTACTGTTGTGTCTATGATGTGTGATACAAAGCAAATATTTTCTAAATATTCATTGACTAAACAGCCTTCAAGGTGAACGGGACAGGAGAGAGCTGTTCAGTGTGACACAGAGCTGCCACTTCCAAAGTATTCTGGAAGCAAGCCATTGCCTTACTCTTGATTTTCAGCAGTTCTAAACGCAACAGCATCCACCTAATATACCTTCAGAATATCAAAGCAAAAACAGATAGAACTACAAAGAGCAATAAAATCCATTCTCACAGCAGGCAAATCAGTGAGAAAAACGTAAAGATCTGGAAGATTTACTTAATATCTCTAACAAGCTGGATCCGATAGATGTGTATAGAATTTCAGATACACATAGAACATGACAAAAAACCACCCTGTACGAAGGCCACAAAGAACAGCTCAGATGCACAAAGATTCGCACCATACAGGCCAAATTATAGAACCCTCCAACCCCGAGACACTGCACCCTGTGGGCCAGACCCGCAGGCAGAGCCCTGCTTTTCTAGGAATTGACCCCCATGCAGAATAGTGAGAAATCAACAAAAAGCAAAATAAGACAATTCCAGACACTCCCGAATTCACTTGGATTTAAAGAAGTTAATAAAAACAAACTATAAACTCTCTAGACTGGGTTGACAGTAAAAGCACTGAATACAAAACCCAGGGGATGAGGCTGGGAGGGGCTGGCACCTCAGCTCAGAAAAGGTAGCCGCAATCCCAAAGCAAGCAGAAGTCAGGGGTTAAATCAGGATAAAATCAGACATTAACGGAATAGAAAACCAATAGTTAATATAAAGCTTTTCAAAAGCAGGGTTTTTTTTGTTTGTTTTTCTTTTAGGTGGAGTCTCGCTCTGTCACCTAGGCTGGAGAGCAATGGCCTGATCTCGGCTCACTGCAACTTCTGCCTCCTGGGTTCAAGTGATTCTCCTGCCATCACACCTGGCTAATGTGTGTATTTTTAGTAGAGACAGGGTTTTGCCATGTTGGCCAGACTGGTCTCAAGCTTCTGACCTCAAATAATCCGCCTGCCTCAGCCTCCCAAAGTGCCGGGATTACAGGTGTGAGTCACTGCACCCGGCCCAAAAGCAGTTTTTGACAAAAAAATAAAAAGACAAAATATACAACTCTTGATAAACAAAAAGGTACAAGGAGCCATGAGGAAGAGAAAAGGTACCTGAGGATGCAGAAGTACCTGCCACGTGGGAACCATCTGTTCACAGTCATTCCAGAGAAAACCCGAGTCCTCTCAGTTGCACATGCGTATATATCAGCGGGAAATGCTGGCCATTACTCCAAAGCCTAGAACCTTCACGTCATGAAGGTTCTGGAAGGTTTTTCAGATTGCTTAAGGTATGCAGCTATTCCACATTCATCTCCAGCTACACAGGGGAACGGAGCAGATAGAGCTGCGACTGGGAAGTGTGGCCTCCCCATCCAGAGTGCTTTCTTTTGGACCCCGCCTTCCTGCAGGCAGATGGACCGGAGGGGTTTCTGCTTCCTTTCAGCCAGATGGCTTCCTAAGTGGAGACGGCCTGTAGGCAGCAAATGCAGGGTTTTGTTTACCTTCGTTGTCATGTGGTGGTCAGTCAGACTGCTTGCTGGTGACCTCGCTTTAGAAGGTTCTCATCAAGCCCCGCCCTTTCTGTCTCATAGTCTTAATGCATCTGGACCACGGGGGAAAATACTTTTCTTTTCAAAAAGCAGCCCCTTCTAAGTCTGCATTCCCAGTTCATTTTGCAGGGGCATTCTCCCTTCCTAGTTTGTAGCAATTAAAGATAACTGAGTGTAAAGTCATTAGACCCAGAATTACAGCAGCCAGCAGCTGGTCCAGTATAAAAATCTCACAAGTGTAGACCCTCCCACCGCAAAGCCCGTTTGTAACATACCTGCCACTCATGAAAGTTGCCTGGGTTTTGTAAAGGAAAATTTGTTGGATCCAAGCTGTTATCTTCAAGCACACCAACTTCAGGCAGCGTTTTCTGCTGCAAACCTGAACATCCTGGAATCATTTACACTGACGGGAAGGATAAATGCTCCTTTATAAGCCAACATTTATCCAAATGACGCCCCCTTACCTTTATCCAGACCCCTTCACAAGTTCCGAGGTTTCAGCCAGTTGGTCCTCTACTTTCCTCCTCTAGTCCCTCTCAGAGATGCCTCCATCCCCGGCTCCCCTACAGGTGGAGAGACTCAAGCATGCTGCCGGGGGAGCTGGACGGTGGAATGCCGAAGATCTCATGTCGCGTCTCAAAACACAGTCGGACTTGCTTTCTGCTTTATGATGTCCGTAGTTGTTCTAATATTAAATGCTTTGAATTTACTTATTGGTCAAGTTATTTTAACTTGGGCAAGGCATACAGTGATAATCCCCTGGTATGCCACGGTTCCAGCTCTCTTCCCACTCCCTTGAAATCTTACCTCCCACCATGGTTTTGTTTTGTAAACCCACAGTCACGTGCGTTTTCCCAGCACCTCCACTACAGGGGCTCCCAGCCCAGGATCCAGGAGACCTGCAACATGGTACAGTAACTCATCACCAACCGTCATCAATAAGTATTCTTAGAACTGCAACTGTAAGCAAAATGAGGTATAATGAAACTAATTTTGGCTGGGCAAGGTGGCTCAGGCCTGTAATCTCTGCACTTAGGGAGGCCGAGGCAGGCGGATCACCTGAGGTCAGGAGTTTAAGACCAGCCTGGCCAACATGGCGAAACCCCATCTCTACTAAAAACACAAAAATTAGCCAGGCCTGGTGGTGCATGCCTGTAATCACAACTACTCGGGAGGCTGAGGCAGGAGAATCGCTTGCAGCCGAGAGGCAGAGGTTGCAGTGAGCCGAGATCGCACCACTGCACTCCAGCCTGGGCAATAGAGCGAGACTTCGTCTCAAAAAAAGAACTTGCAACTTTAAGCAAAATGATGTATAATGAAACTAATTTTACTATAGGCTAATGGATGTAAACAAGAGTTAAGTTCCCACGGCATATTGCTGGCCATAAAAACATCACCAAACTTTAGAACTTGAAACCAAACACTTCTAATATTAAACATTAAGTAGACATGAGTTATACATACATTTAAGAAAATTACTAAAACAAGGTAATTACCCACTTTTTGGTGACTTCAGTGGGTGTTGGCAGTTGTAGCAACGGTGGGTTATATCACAAAATAAATGTTTGCAAAGCAAAAATTGTCAGGAGCGCCTCCTTCCACCACAGGTCAAACACCAGAAGGGGCACTCGTGTACAGCGTCATTTACTATTGTGCATTTGTATGGTTAGGGGAGGCAATTTTTATTTTACAATAATTTTTATTCATTCCTCCTTTCATTTTCCAACTCAGTTATTCCAGTTCAAGGTGGTGGGCAACCAGAGCCTATCCCAGCAGCTCAGTGTGCAAGGCAGGGACCCACCCTGGACAGGATGCCCTCCCATCACAGGGCACACTCACCTCACACACACACACTCAGACTGCGACCAGACACTAGCAAACCTCACCTGCACATCTTTGGGGCATGGGAGGAAACGAGTGCCCAGAAAACTCACAGACCGGGAGGACGTCCAGACTATACACAGACAGTGGCCCCCGCAGGGAATCAATTTTTTTCTCAATGTTATAACAAAATGACATTGAATAAAATGATGCTATTCAAGGACCCGCTGTGTGTGAAATGGAGCATGAGGGCATTTTCTGGGGAAAAACGTGGTTACCTCTCATCAGATTACTGAAGGGACTGCAGCGCCCCCCCCCCCCCCCCCCCCCC